>NC_134508.1:28897156-29205156 GCF_027942865.1 Odontesthes bonariensis
CGTGCGCAAGAGTTGTTACAAGAACAACACAGATTTTTGGCATTCATAACTGAGGCTTCTTTGTGTTATAATACTTTGAATCTAATGGGGAAAAGTTTGGCTCGATAAAACCCAAAACAACCGACATGACCGAAATCTGTTCACTTTCACTCTCAGTTAAAAATGCACACTAACTAACTGAAGGCTTGCAGCAGTTAGTTTGAAAACAACAGGAACTCAATCTGATGGACCGAGATGACCTGTGAGATCTGAGGGTGAGTATCTCCATGCGTCTGGAAGTGCAGAAGGAAAGTGGAAGATGAGAAGAGGGAAGAGTAGCAGGGGGACAGAAAATGAGTGAATCTGTGTCCTTCCCATCGCGGGCATGTCTGCTCTGTTCTGTCTGCAGCCGAAGTTGAGCGGCTCTGTGGTTGTAGCCAGGGTCGGCTCAGACAGACAGCTGCTATTAAACCCTGATTGTTTCAGGTTCACAGGGTGTGAAAGGGTCTGATTGAGGGGCTGTGATCCCAGTGAGGGTGGTCTTCCCCCCCATCCCAGCTCTCCCTCCTCCTCACCTCCCCTCTCACTCTGGAAGGTGGGAGGGGGGGGCAGTGGAGTGGAGGTTGGGGAGGGGGTGTTGCAGGCATCACGTGACAAATGTTTCTTGCTGAGCGGACTAAAATGGAATCTGGTCAAAAACACACCACTTGTTGCTGCCTGCTTCTGGAAATGTCTGTGTCACATGACCGACAGGCGACAAGACAGAAATACAACTCTGTTCACAACATTAATGCCATTGATTCCTCTTGATGAAAGGTGCTTAAATGATCTCCGTTTTACTTTCCACCTCTCTGTGTTTTCACTAAAGTAAAAGCTCAATCCATGCAATTAAATCCAAAGGTATTAGGCCTGATAAGAACTTATCACTACTCTGACATGGCTCTGATAAGCCACATCAGTCCTGACCTGTGACTGGCTGTCGGAGGACAGTTGCTTCCTGTATGGTCTATTTGTTTAAGGGCATTCCCATTTAGGAACCTTTTGGCCTCAACACATTTGATAAAGACCAGAGAGGGTGAGGAAGCTCCCCTGCAGAGCTTTTCACACGTGGCCAAAGGACAAGTGCACTTTCCTCACTCAAACTCGCCCCCATCTCAACCCTGAGGAGGGCCCGAGTGCTTGTCTGTAAAGGAATATATTCAGAAAAGTTGAAAAGATTCACCTTTGATTGAAACCTCATCACACAAAATGTCGGAGGTCATTTCAACTCGGACCACTACCTCTTGTCTCGAGCAATTAGTTACAAGACAGAGCAATAAATTGATAACTTCATAGCTCAGACTTTCTCGATAAATCCCATCTTCCTCTCATTGTAGTGCACACAGCCCATTCTCTCTCTTTGTGTGAGTGTGTGCGACTGTGCAAATACTGTTGTAGATGGTTGTGACTCTGTGTGCTGAGCACTCCTCACTGTCACTTTGGAATAAATAAGTGTTTGGCTCTTCTATTGAGTCCAGTGTTGACGCTCTTCAGTGCAAGGCTACAAACACTAAGACCAACAGGCTAATCTTGCCACATTAACGGCTACAGTCAACTCTCGTGGAGATAATTAGATTAGAATCCATAATCTATCTCGGATTAGAGATGGATTATGGCAGGCTCAAATGCATGTCTTGTGGGGGGGTTTTCAGGCAAAATAAGAAGAAAAAAAAGCAAGCAAAACACACAGTTTGTAATCTGTTGTCAGAACTTTATGCTCTTTAAGAAAGTTCATGTGATAGTGTTGTCTTGGGGTGTGCCCTGGTAGGGACTCGCATTTGGAAAAGATATCGGCACCTCAAGTATTTCAGGTTACAAGAAACAGCTGCAACCCTCCTACCCTCCTCTGAGCCGGATGACCCTAAACTGTGCGCTACTACTTTTAAGGGGCCTTAGAAATGCAGGGAAATTTACATTTTCTACGTCTAACCACAAACAAACCTGAGATCGTGCCTGTATGTTATTCTGAGCCCCACAGATGCATGGAAATAAAAGAGACAATTGAGCCAAGTGAATGAAAGCCCGGCGGTTACAGTGGCTGAAGCAGCCTGCTCGGTAAACGCAAACACATGCAACAAAAGGATGGGTCATCTTAATGGAAAATGTGAGGGATCTTATCTTCTTAAGACAATGCTCAAGAAAAAGTCAGGCAACATCGCCTGAAGACACTTTAACAGTCAAGCAATTAACACAATTGCAAGTCTCAAGGACAGTAAACGATTGTAATTATGGTCCCACGGAAAACCACTACTTTCAAAATCAAGAATAAATTCAGCCTCTTAATGATCGGCCGTGATTTCAAGCGTGATTATGAATCATCAGCACGGCTTACCTCAGGTTAATGCTGGGATATTCAGCATGAAACCCTCTGACTGTGTTCCCTGGAGTCCTTGGAAGAGCTCAGAGGGTCCAAGGACTGAAAGTTTCCAGCAAAGCCTCCCGTCTCTCGGTTTTTTTTTTTTTTTTTGCCTCTCTCTCTACTTTCTGGCAAGCGCGCTCGGATGGAGATGACTGAATTCTTCACAGAAACCGACGCATTGTCCTTCTTCACAGGCGCCTTTTACATACTTTTCTTCTTCAAAGTCGCTGTACGCAGACGGTGACAAAACTGAACCCCATATTCGGATCTGGAGTCCCGCAAAGCGCCTTGGAGTTGGCTGCACAGCCAATGCGGGAATGCGAACCCCCCTCTCCCCCACTCCTCCCTCTCCCTCCCTCCCTTTCTCCAGTCTGTGGACCACCCCGAAACAGGAAGTTCACTTTTTGTTTTTCTTAAAAAAAAAAGAAGAAAAAAAGGAGCACGCTGCTTCAGTTTTCCTCTCTAAGTTAAAATGCACCACAGAAGCGCAACTGCACCGATGCACCGATCGATTTCTTGCTTGTTTTCTCGGAATAATTTGTTTTCCTTTGGTGATATAATCTTTTATTTAAAGACACTATAGCATCGACGACTTTATAAAAATGCGTATATGGACACCGGAGTGTCGATATAAAGTAGGTTCTTATCTAGCAATTGGGATAATTTATCTATTAATGTTTGTGTTTACTTTAACGGTGTAACTTCATAGCAGCTTCTCGGACAGCGTGTGTGGCTGGCTGTGGGGATGCTGCAGATTGCTGCGCCCTGCCAGGAAAATCCACCACAAAACCTGGACTGGAATTTAGTCTGCAGCCCAGGACCAGTTCAGCTGCGGAGTATAAAGAACTTAAAAACATTTTTTTTTTTTTAGGGCTGGGCAACGATTAAAATTTTTAATCTAATTAATCACATGATTTACCTGATTAATCACGGATTAATCGCATTTGTACGCAAAATCCAAAAATGAATTCAAAAGTAGTGTATAGCTTTTAGCATTTAGTTTTATTTTAAATGTACTGCCATATAAATGAAAGTGCCATAACATTTGTTGTGCAAACACACTTTTAACATCAGCATCTTTATGTAGTTTTTATGTAGAAGCCTCACTCCACTGTCTGTTTCCTTGAATGACTTGCTGCTATCAGTTGTGTGTTTTGCCTTTAAGTGATATTTTAGACTGGAACTACTACGCTGAGAAGACAATTCAACTTGGCAGTGTTTACAGATGACGTTGGTTCTGTCGACTCCGCCGTCTGGAAGAACTTTAAAATGAAAATGGCCGAGTAAAGGTTCTGTACCCTTCTCCATGTTTGGTGGATCCGCCAATTACTTTCTTCTCCGGTTCCGCAGCAGACAACAACAGACATTTACAAAATAAAAGCCTGTGAGCAACAGACTTTTACAATAATAAAATAAAAAATAAATAAATATTTAAAAAAGCGTTAATGCGCGATAAAATATTTATCGGCATTAAATAATTAACGAGTTAACGCGATAACAACGTGTTAACTCGCCCAGCCCTACTTTTTTTCCTTTGCATGTTTCTTTACAGTTTCTCTTAACATACATATAAGAGAAACTGTAAAGAAACACACACATATGTATATGTATGTATGTAAAAGAGGGCAAATATTCGTTGTCCCTCAGGTGCAAAACACAAAAACCAAAGCACAACCATGTTTCACAAAACACATTTGACATGCCACGACGTTCCAGATAAAACAACACATTTATGTAAACTCAACGTTAAAACAGAAGACCCAAAGGCATTGGAGAAAATCATGCGAAAACTTCAGAAAATACAACAAATCAGAAAAGAGAATATTTGAAAAAAATGTTAGTATTTTATCAGCGCTGTTTTCTAAAACGTGTTTTGTTCTGTTGGGTCCTTGTGCCTTCTGAAATATTGTTGCTGTGCAGCTGTATTTTCCACAGAGATGATGAAACGAGAGGAGTACTGAATAGTTGCAGAGTGGCAGGTGTTGAGCTGTTCCAGAGAAATTAGGTGTGATCTTTTAAGGCTTTGTGCCTGTCAGCAGAACAACAACCTGACACACAGTTGGAGTCCGTCCTGGTAAAAACTGGCTTGGACACGAGTGTGGCAGCTTCCACCTGCAGACAGGTGCAAGAAGCTTCAAAATGATTCTAGATTCTCTTTTGCCTTTTTTTTCTAAAGCTTTGTTGTGTTCATTGTTGCCAACAGTTCATGAGTTTTACTAACAGTTGTGTGTGGTTAACGTGTTTAACACACAGTTTTGAGAACACATCTTTTTTTTTTTTAACCAGCAATGTTAGATATAAAACTCGAAACATCCTAACTGTTTCTTTTTTATTCACAGATAATTTTGGTCTGGTGCTCAGCACATCAGGACTGATTATGTTTACTTGCTGTGTATCAGAAAATAGCTACATCCACGAGGAGGCTGTAGTTCAAAGAAGGAATGAAAGCTGAGTCAAAGTCTGAACAGTTGGTGCCCTGAGCTGAGCCCGGACTCCATTGACAGCATGCGGACTGTGATTAAATCAGATTTTGTCAATGAGAGTCGTGGGCTTTAGTCCCAATATATCTGCTGCTGTAGCAGCCGAGCAGTGAAGTCTTGGCTGTAAATAGTCCCACAGATGCTGGAGCCATATGCTTCATCTGACTGCAGAGAGAATCCAACACCAGCTTCACTTGAGATTATCAATGAGTGGGATTAAAGGTGAAGAGGCAAATCCTGTGAGCAGAACAGATTGTATTACTGGTCTTATTGGATCATGCTGGTAAATGAAAAGCTATCAATCATTCTAAAATGCCTGTGCAGAGTATTTTAAATGATTATCTTAGTGTGAAAATAAGTTGGGTTTTTTCAACAGCAATACATTTATGAATTAAAAAAATAAATTCTAATCTTTTTCATTTCTTATCAGACGACAGACGGACTGCACACACAAACTCTTCCTTTGCTGACCCAGCCATGTTTATCATGTTTATTGTCATAATTCCACGCTATCAGAATGTGGATGCGATCAAGCATGATGAAAGATGCTTACAGTGTTTTCTGATATCAATAATCCAATAAATGATCCTAAATGAGCCTGAATCCCCATAAAGCTGAAAGAGTGCAAGCAGCGTTTGATGGCTAGTCTTTATCAGTTCTCGCACGCCATGAAAACTAAGTTCATGCTGTCACTGAGAACAGCAACTTAAGCAAACCTCCACTCAACTTTCAATGCAGCACTGAGATGAAAGGTGAATGGGACAGAAATAAAAAGTTACAGATGTCCACCTCCAAAGCTCATAGAGGGCTTACAGCACCAGATGGATTAGAGCCAGGGTGTTGCAGGCAAATGAGATGCTGCTTCTCTGCCCATAGCTTTTTATTTTCTTGAAAAGACATATATCATAAAACCCTTCACTAGCCCTTATTAGTAGAAACTATGTGGTGACATTAATGATTATTTGCAGTGCTGAAAAGTATTTTTTTGCAGCAAGATTGTGCACATAACATGCAGTCAAAACAATGCTATACTATGCTATTTGCTAAAGGAATATAACTGTGAAAAGCACGACTTAATGTCCACGGAAGGTTATAGAAAATGTTGAGTGGATGCAGGGTGAAGGAGCTTACAGGTTGTAGTGTTAAAGGCCACAGGGAGACAGAGAAACGTGCACGTTTGCCAAGTGAGTAGTAGAGAAAGCTTCTGTCACTAAGACTCTGGGCATCTGGACACCATTCCCCTGTTCAGTGAAATCCATCAAATCTTTTACAGGATTTGTTTTTCCATTACAGATGATCCTTTGCACATGTTTTCTTCCCATTGGCCCATGGTTCCATGCTAACAGTGCTGCAGCAGTGCAGGTAACACATATAAGGGTGTGCTCTGCCTGCACCAAGCCCCTGCACATGAAGAGCGGAAACTGGAGAGGAAAGACTGCAACATGAGCTGCAGGAGGTCCACACGAGTGCCCTGTACCTTTAGTCACAGATGGTTGAAGAGGTAAGTACCACACAAAGGTCTTTTTTATTTTTACTTTATCAGGGATTATGTTTCATTGCATTGCATTTACTGCAACAGGTTTTGCAATATCTGCAAACATTTCAAATGTATAAAATTGGCAAGGACCTGTGATATTCTGAGCATCTTTGTGTGCTGCATATATTTCGTGGCAGCTCCACTGAAGTACAGCAGGGTGCAACTACATTCACTTTTGTAACATTTCTAAATACTGTTAGGCTAGTATTGTGAATTGGAAAAAGGAGTTATTAACATCTTTAACGAACATCTATTTGTCAATATTACAAGAATGTAGCTGTGTGTGCAGATATTTTGTCTAAGTCTAAGAATACCAGCATGGTGTAATTCATAGATGTGTTTAACATGAGATAAATGTGTGAAGACCTCCACCATCAAAGCATTCTAAGAAATATATATCTTTGAAAACCATGACAGACACCTTTGCAGTGATTTGCACATTTGTCTCACTGACATGGTGGAATCTTAGAGCAGGTGTTTATACATACTTTGGGCAAGTTGATTTGTACTGATTTACCACAGCTTACAGATACTCCACTGTTAATGTTAAGGGAAAATACACAGTTTGATACACAAGACTAAATTATTTATGTGAAAGCAACTGGCTTTGTTTTGCTTCAATTTATAGACAGATTACACATAAATAATCCCAGTTTGCTTTCAATAACAATTGTTTGCTTTTGTTTCTATAGACATGCAAACTTTGATTATTGATCTGGTTATTTCCTGTATTTTTTGTACTGATTGTTTGAAATTAGAAAAAATAATTTCCTTTACAACAAACTTATTATCCC
Source organism: Odontesthes bonariensis (assembly GCF_027942865.1). Taxonomy (NCBI): domain Eukaryota; kingdom Metazoa; phylum Chordata; class Actinopteri; order Atheriniformes; family Atherinopsidae; genus Odontesthes; species Odontesthes bonariensis. Next base: position 28,904,345 of record NC_134508.1, read on the forward strand.
TATGACAAAAATGAATAGTTTATTTATTAAAGAAGTGCTTCTACTTATAATTGATAGTAAATCTATCTTAGCAGAGAGTGTGAAATTCGATAGAATGAATGTTTAGTTTTTTTGGTGACAGTGTGACTGCTTGCTGGGCCACTTTTCTCTCTCTTTCAGACATGAAAAGAGGTCTTTATTTATGCATTTTTGTACATACAATTTCAAAGCAACACATTATCTATTAGTTTGGATCACTAGAGGGCAGCATTTTACAAGGTGAGATCAAGGCAGACCAAAACTGGATAAAAAGAATACATTACAACACAGTATTTGCACAGAGCGAGCTGTAAACAGGTATCAACACAAGTAGGGTACCTTGTTGACAGATCATTTTTATAATTATAACAATAGGAATTTTTTTATAGAAACATAATGTTTTATAATTTTATCTTGTGTGGCACATTGAAGTAGTCAGTCAACCTTTTCCTCCACATGATTGATAAAACAAGCTAAATCTGCAATAAGAGTGGTATCTGAACCTTTTGTTCGGCGGAACTGTTGAAAAAAAGCATTTATTGCATAGAAATGGTTCACATTCAACTCTTAGTGGAGTCAATAATCAAAATGTTTGTTAATTTTGTTAATCAGACTATATTTTCATGTTTTAATTACAATCATATGTCTGTTGCAGAACTTCCACTGTCTGGACATATCGTCGCAAAACAAGCTGTTTTAAGAGGCTGGAGGAGAAAGTTTGAAATCTTGTCCTTTTTAGTTGATCAAGTGATCAATGTTACATACAAACTTAAAATGTAAAGACTTGGTAAAAATGTTTCAGTCCACCCTGTCCCTAAAAATGTCTTGATTTGATAGTTTTTTCCCGGTTTTACACAGTCAGGCGAGCCCAAAGCAGGCTCTCGCTTCTGGTGTCAAGACTTGAATGTATAAAAAGCCAGAATGCAATGACTTACAAATCAGTTAGCCCCAATTGTTTTGGTGAACAAAATACATATAAGATACATCAATTGAGAAATCCTATTTATTTGGTCCTAAAGTATATACTTTCTTTTTAGTATCAGAACACATCTAATGCCAAATAACTTAACAAGTTCTGATATGTCCCACTAGGTGGCAGCACATTAGCTTGCACTGCTTTCTCACAGTGAGAAAGTTATGTGTTTAAACTTATAGGTCAGCTGGGGCCTTTCTGTGTGGAGCTGGCATGCTCTTCCTGTCCTCACACTGTCCAAAAACATGCATGTTAGGTTAATTGGTGACTCTAAAATTGTCCTTAGGAGTGAGTGTGTGTGTGGTTGTTTGTCTCGTTTGTCTATGTGTGGCCCTGTGATGGACTGGGGGCCTGTCCAGGGTGTACCCCGCCTCTCGCCCGATGACCGCTGGGATAGGCTCCAGCCCCCCCACGACCCGACCTACGGATTCAGCTGGTATAGAAAATGGATGGATGGATGGAAGTTCTGATATGCTCCACTAGGTGGCAGCACATTAGCTTGCACTGCTTTCTCACAGCGAGATGGTTATGTGTTTAAACTTATAGGTCAGCTGGGGCCTTTCTGTGTGGAGCTGGCATGCTCTTCCTGTCCTCACACTGTCCATATACATGCCCGTTTGGTTAGATGGTGTAAAAATTGGTCTACATTTTCTGTGCTACCTTTGTTTGCTGCATATTATATTTATATTACAGATGCTGGCTTTCAGAACCCTGATTGGATGGATTTTGTTTATCTGTCTTTGACAGAATTAGGTCTCCACAGGAAATTGTGTGGGGTAAGAGCTGAGTGAAGGTTAATGTGGAACAACAAGAACTGTGACATTAATTCCCTGAGCTGTGCTGATGCAAGCTCTGGCTGGATCATGGACTATTTAAATCCAGCAGCCCCTGTCCTCATTGAAGTGCTTTCTTAAAATCCACCTGCTTTTAAAGATACTAGATTCCAGAGATTGTATTCCTAATCCTGACCGACTATTTAGATTTCCAAAAAATATAGCAAAGGTTTGCGCTCATGATATTGAGTGCCCTATTTTTCAGTTTCTTAGTTTTGTCTCTGGCCATTCCAAAAAGAAACCACTTTATGTTCCAATATCGGACATGCCACAAATTTTCCTAATTATTATACTTTCTGCACAATGAATAAGCAAGAAGATATTTAGCTCAGATATAACCGATCAATAATGCCACCTTACCAATGTTTATTGACTGCATTAGCTGCCCAAAAGGTCCTTACATAAGGTTAAGATAAATTCCAACTCTAGGGTGATCTCTATGCTGATTGGATTACCTCAGAGGAAAAACCATCTGTCTTCTCCTCTGAAACACAACACATAAAATTCATATAGTATAAAGCACAACACTATATCTGATCTAATATTAGATAGGTTGAAGCAGAAATGCTGAAAAAAGCAGATTTGTGGGTTGTTTCCAAAAATATTCATCCCAGTTCATGTCTACCCAGAGTTACAGAGTAGTGAGCAGAATCCTTCCCTCCGGAGTTGGTGGAGACCAAAACATAGTTTAAAAACCAATAGTTGCTGGGCACCAGGAGGACGTCTTCAACATAGTTCTAATCCTTCAACATTGCTGCTGGAACTGTCGAAGCAATGTTTGCTGTGCTTCTAAAATCGGTGTAATATGAGGTACCGTGTAGCTATTCACGTATGAACACCAGAGATTTTGATGAGAATGGGATTGGATTAATCATCTCTCCTGCTCTTTTCGCATGGGGCAGGCATCCAAAAAAGTGTCTTATTTGAACCCCCATTCCACCTTTAAATCTAACAAAAGAGTAGTGGGTTTTAACGATGTTGTAACAATATCGCTTTGAATGATCCACCCATCCATTCAACGATTTTCTATGCCCACTTAACACAATTCAGTTTCAAAGGGGATGGAGCCGATTGCAGCTGCCATCGGGTGAAAGACTGGGTACACCCTGGAGTGGTCACCAGTCAATCACAAGGCCAACACAGAGACAAACATGACAAACAACCATAGACACTCCTAGGGTCAATTTAGACTCACCAATTAACCTAACATGCATGTTTTTGGAATGTGGGAGGAAGTTGGGATACCTAGCGAGAACCAACGGATGCACAGGGAGAACACTAGCCTGGGAATTCCAATGCTGCTTTGCGCGTGATTTCATTCACACTGCAAAGGCAGCCTGGAAACCACCGCCCTTATTTTTGCCTGAGTTAGGGAACCAATCACAGAACGGGGGGGGGGGCAGCAAGACGATGACGACGTCTATGTGCGACACCAAAGCTTGTAGAGTGTTAATCCAACATGGCAGCGGACACAACGTTACCGTTCGATGCAGCCTTAGAAAGTGTTTTAAGTAGCTTAGAACGCAAGTTTACTTTTATTTGACTTTTTTTTCTTCTTCTTCCTCGTCGAATTTCTGTCGCTCTACATACGTCATCTGGTATAAGTGATACAATTGGCTATGAATCGCGCGCAAAGCAGCATGGGAAGAACCAGACGCCATTTGATAAACATTCATAGTGCCCAATAAACGGCTCTAGGCATTCGTAAACCACGCCTCAAATACGAGAAAATGCACACCTAGTTCCCAGACCACCATCTCATCGAGATGTGGACGCGTCAGCCAGGCTAGAAGAACACGTAAATTCCACATCAAAAGGCCCCAATTGAGATTTGAACCTGGAACCTACTTGTTGTAAGGCGTAAGGCATTTTTGATATTAAATGAACAGTCAGTTTTCACCATTGTCGCTATTGACAATTTTCATCAACTATCCTTAGCTAAGCAGTCCATGTAGCATTTATCATTTTACACTGAAGATGTTTCTAAAATCAGGTCAAGGTTAACATCGGGCTTAAGAGTAGATTTCCATGAAAGTAAGGGATGTGGCATATAGTCAACAAGAGTGCTGACAGGCCCCTCACCCTGTAACTGCTTGTAATTAATATCCCTGCCTGTTCCACAGAAAGCGTAGCTTGGATGCTAGAAGGATGGACTCTCGCTCATGTCATGATCCTGTGAGTCTTACAAGAATCTAGGGAGTATAATGCTGCCCCCGAGTGGCAAAGAAATTCAGGTATTGTAGGTTAAAGTAACGTGAATATAGTGGCATTAGTGCATGGCAAAATCATTTTTTATCTTTAAATTTAATTTTCCATTCTATACTCTATTGAATCATGTAACGCGACAGGGTGGTTTGAAAGGTTGGGGGGCATTCAGGATAAATGTAGGTATATTTTAACATTGTTTTGGTGATTCTTTCAGCTGTCTGATGAACTTCATCTGCAGGCACCTCGTGCTGTACAGGACAACGTGTGTTACCATTTTCTCCTCTTTTGTCCCTTTCCCGTCAAAATTATTAAACCTTCATTGAAGAACTTTTGTTTCCCTCTTCAGGCAGTCAGAGGAATGACACAAGCACTGTTGACCCATGCTTATTACGTTTGCCCGTAGCTAAACAAGCCCTCATTATCCTGCTCCCAGGAGTGCTCCTGTCAAGTCTACCAGTGCGCAAATATGGGCAGAGCAGAAAGATTCATCTAGTGACTGACTCTCGAGGTGAGGAAATTATGAGTGAAATAAAGCTCTCCATCAGAGAAAAAGTGACCCACTTTACGACAAAAATTCAAAATTACAGTAACCCGGATTTTTTTAATTAAGCGACGCACCTCCACGTTATCAGTGCTAGTGTACAGTAATTAATAAATTATAAACAGCATAGTTTGTGCCTGTATAACGTTGCCCATAGGAAACCGTTTCATGGCCGAATATCTCAAGAGAGCAGCCAGACGCCTCTCGAATATCTTCGGAACAGCTCCAAATTACCAACAACAAGCAGGGGTGAGTAGAACATCATGTTATAATGTGAAATCAAGGGCCCAATGTAAAAAAAACGGTCTTGTCCTTTAAAGTAATTTATTCAAGTTGTAGGGTAATCTCTGGCGGAGACAGTGCTATCCTGCAGTTGAGAGGAGTCCTTTGTTATACCACAATTGCTATTCTTTATTTGACCAAATTGAAGCCCTAGTGAGGTGTACCTAGAGCATCTTCATCTATGGTTGAGATGTGTAATAATGTCTACTCTCATTTGGACATACATTGATTACTAGTTCCGTACCTGTAATGCAAAGTCAGAGATGCATCGTCCTTGCCTTCCATCCAGTATTGTATCCTCTAAGTCAGAATGGCACTTTGCTAAAACTGAGTGAAAGAGGCTATATTCTAAGGGTGTTGTAGCAGGGAAAACATTGTTGACAATAGGTAGTCATTAGAAATATAGCATCAAACTTATAGATGGTATGTTGTAAGCTGAGAAATACAAGAAGTGGTTGCTGACTTGCTGCATGCCACTACCTTAAGGATTGTGGACTTACGGAATTTAAGCATGTAAGCATGTAAGTCCTGGTAAACTTACCTGTAATGCCCAAACTCATGCCAGATAACTAAGAACCATTATAGGACGAACGATGGCACGAGACTAGCGAGATTCGTTAATCCATCTTGCAAAAACATAAAATGTTAATCGATTCCCATAGCACCTCTCAGACTAGATTTGACCCATTGTACCTGGGACGCTTCAGGCATGATATTCCGTCAAGCCATTCCAGCTAGGTGGGTTGATGGGCAAAACCACGATATGTGTGTATAATGCGTGCTAGTGTTTTTGTTGTTTTGGCTCTTGCAGTGCCTCAGACGACACCAGAAGATACTGCTGGATGTTTCTGGAGCCAAATTCCATCAGCCAGTACCTCCAATTGTCTTTACATGTCGATGAGTTGGTGCTCATAAAAGTGTTGGAGAGATGATTAAGCTAGGTACGTGTGTCAGTTAAATGATGTTTCGGAGTGATGGTTACTGACCCTAAAAAGTAACTTATGGTGGACAAACTTTTAGTAGAAATGTGTTAATACACTTGGGTCCCCATCCCCAGGATTTATGGCTACTTCAACTGAGGAAAAACATGGCACAAACAAGCACGATGTTTGCAGCCTTTTTAGCCTGCTCTAGGTTGCATTATGTCTAACTATATTCAATTTTATGCTCTTCCCAATCTTATTCACAAGATGTAAACAGTCAGTACACAAGGGACACTGCAAAATAACTTCTTGGTAGCCTCACAGCACAGTTTTCCTGTGGTTGTGTCAATATGAATCACCAGGCATACCCTTGATTTAGAACAACTTTTTCATGCTGTATTGTCCCAGAATTTAGTCTCAAAGTAGAAAATGAGTTTGTAAATCTGTAAATTTTCCATTTGATCTCTGTTTAATTTGTTGTTAACTATACATATTATGTTGTTTGGCTTTAGATGATGCCTAACACAATCTATGATGTGGTGTGCTTTCTTGAACCTGGGAATTCTTCTGCAAACACAAAAACAGGTAAATGCTGTTTGCTACATGTAGCACAAGCCTGTGGGTGGTATGTATTAAATAGTCCACTGATATTTTTGTTAGGTACTGAAATCTACATGTTACGATATGTTTAGACACAAGTTTGGGCACCAATCTTGGCTTGCCTTGGGCCAAAGGCTTAGAAAGGAGTCCCAGTGTCTGGTGTTTTTTTTACGCTGGAAAGAAGCTTGGAGGCTTTGACGTTTGGGAGAATTCATCTTGTGCAAAAGTGATGTTTTAGTGAGATGTGAGATAAAGATGGACAAGGCGTGTCGCATGATAGTTTTGCAACAGTCTGTGCAACAGCACAGCTCGATTCAAAGTGGCGCTAAAATGTTATGTCTCATATTAATGGGCTTTGTGGCTATTGTTATTATTTAGCATTGGTACTTGCACTGATCAGATTTTCTAAATACCAGTTGCATGCCTAAGTGGTCCTTAGATCTATGGGTAACCACAGTCCAGGCTGCTTGAGATATCCCTAATGAATCCAGTCATCACATTACCAATCATACGTAGTTTTTACAAAATGCTAAATTCCATTAACATCTTTAATGCCAGCCGTATTTTCTGTGGCATAATTACAGAGAATATAGTGCCCTCTGCTGACTAACAGCCAAAACCACATACAGTTATTATTTCTGTTACTACCTTTTTCTGTTACTATTGCATACATAATTTTGGAGCCAGTCGATGAAAAAAGTTGCACCGATTTGGCATTTACGATATCTCAGACTAATGTTTGTCCAGAAATTGTGTTTCGATTACTCTGGACCCCCAAGATTTTAAGAGAACATTACCAACCCATAGTATTTCTGCTATTATGGCTTTTTTTTTGTACAGCAAGGTAGATCTAAAGCAGAACTGTATATACTATATTGTCTTTATTTACAGTTCCTCAGCCCCTCTGCTCAAATATTTGTTTGGCTCGTCTCAAGTTGGCAACATGTCAAATTCAAATACTTGTAGGTGCACATGACTGAGTAAATAACATAATCACAGTAAGGTAGGAGTCAGTTTAATTGGATTTTTGTCTGTTGTAAACCTGAAAGAGTGACCCTCAGTCTTCATACTCAAACAACGCCACCATCTGGCAAAAACTGTGACACTGAATTTAGTAAACATTGGCTGTATGCCAGCAGATAAACTAGCAACTGCTTGATAGGCCTTCTTCAAAAATTTAATAACAACATTAGAATAGAAATGATAGATTTATTAAATAATATTTGTGAAATTTGAAAATTATTCAGGATTTAGGAAATAAGAGTAAGAGTTTTGATAAATAAGAGTTTGATCTTTTTGGTTTGGTTCATGTTGGTTCATGTTTCAATGCATTTGTAAAAGCCATAAATTTGATTGAATCATTTTGTTATGTAATCACATGGTATTTTTTAGGCTTTAACTTGATGAGTTATGTAAAGCTGATTGTTAGCATGACATGAATTAACCACGATGAGAGTAATGTATGTTCCATGAATTGGTGATTCATGACAGGTTGCATTGCAGTTTCTACAGTTCAGATATTCAAAGTTCTATTGAAGAAACAGTTGATGGAGAAAAATTGTATTATTATAATTACTGACACAGACACGTGTTGAATTATTATTTTCTATATTTTTCAACTTCATGGATGACTGCTGAAATTCAATGACCTCTTTCACTATGGAGACCAAGTCAAAAGTAAAGCGCTACCTGAGTTCATATTGAGGATGCAGGATGCATGTTCTGGAACTTCTGATGTAACACGCAGGGATCAACACGGTAACTGGGTCTGTCGTAATGAGATCATCCTGTGGGTTTAAGTTATTTTCAGGCGCTGTGTACTTTGGAGTAAGTATGTACACAACAGTGCAAGTTTATGTCCTAGAGTGCCCATCAGGATGCAAGTTTGGCTGAGCTTTATTTTCACAATTAAAATGTTCAAACCACAAAATATAATGTCATGCATATTTGACAAGTTGTAAGATGTTCTACATAATAAGAAAATTCATATTCTTTTCTTTGAGAGGTAATTTACAAAAAGGGCATGTGTATGATCACTAATTGATATAAGTAAAGTTTTGACATTTGCCTTAAATCTTTATCCTTGATCATTGAAAAGAAGTAACAAGAAGTTTAATTAAGAATTGGATCCACTACATTAATATCTCATTTATGGCATCTGACAGTTGGAAACAATCCACGTGTTAGATGCCCTTCATATTTAGTTAATTGCATACAGTATATGACTGTTTGATTGTTACATGGCAGGATCATGTTGCTGTTTGGGCACTCAATGGGTTCTCTTCATACTCAGCTTTGAAGAGAGTGTGAGGGCGCTTTCTTCCCATGCCGTCCTGTCATGACACCACAGGAGAAAGCTTTGACTGATACCTTAACCCTCCGTGGGGGATTTGTGGGATTGTGAGTGGAGTAAAGGATTAGGGCTTTAGTGACACACCGGCTCACTGTCAGTCTATGTGTCAGTGGGTCAGTATATCAGTGAGTCAGTAGGCTTTTATTTTTCTCAAAGTAGGTCAGCTATCTCTTTTCCATCAGTGGGATTAATGCAAGAACTTCCTTGTGTCACAGAGTGCTCACCTGCTCACATGTCAACATTGAACTGTCCCCATGCTCATGCTCTAAAATCATCACACATGCAGTCACATTCTTAGTTTCTACCCATTTTCCACACCATACAAAAACAACTTGTATCTTTATCCGTGATCATTGAAAAGAAGTAACAAGAAGTACAAAAACAATTTGTATGGTGACCCGGAGTATCTAGAGAGAACCCATGCATACATGGGGAGAACATGCAAACTCCGATTCAGACCAGACGCCCTCTTTCTGTGAGGTGACCCTACTAACCACAACATCGTGGTGTAGCCTCTTACTGCCAGACCAGTGCTTCCAAATTCAGATAAACTGAGCTGCAAGGATCATGAAAGTACAGATGATATCTACAGAAAATCACTATATATTCAGTATACTTCCAACATATCATAAAACATTTCCAGAATATATATCAGAATTCACCACATTGAGCATACAAGATACAATCAATTTATTCATCCACCAGTTTCAGTCATTTTTGTTTGCACATTTCTGATCATTCTTGGATAGCTGCATAATGTGAGTCACACTGCATAGAGAGAGAAAGATGCTGTTTGTTGCACCTTATTCATGATTTATTTTGTTATTTTAAAGACCCTTTCAAAAATACAATGATAATTTATTCAGGGGCACTCTTGTGTTGTTATGAGGAACCCAATGTACTTGTAATGGGTCATGCAGGATGTTTTAGTCTACCAAGTTTTAAAGTTACAGAAACATATATGCATCCATCCATCCATTTTCTATACCCACTTAATCTTACTCAGTGTCGCAGGGGGGCTAGAGCCTATCCCAGCTGTCATTTGGCGAGACGCATGGAACACCCTGGACAGGAACAAAAAAATATGGTGGCGATAAATGGAAAGTTGTTTGTCACTGAAAACAAGTAAAATATCTATTTATCGATTTATCTAGTTATTTAGTTTATATATAAGTGTTGCTTTCAGACACGATGTCCTGACTGTCCTTGATAATCGTGAATGAGAGTTGTGAAAGAGTGTTTGAGCTTTCTTTGTGCAGCAGTACCTCAGGGGACAGATTGCCCATTACAACCCAATCTCTCAAAAAAACGTGCAATGGGTAAATTTGTCCACATGTTCAAAACTTGGGGTGTTACGATAGAGGCACAGATGGTAACGTTTTACTTTGGCGAAGTTTTGTAAAGAAGTATTCGGGCAACAATATGTGAAATTAAATGAATATTTAAGCCATGTGATTTTTTTTATACCAAAGCCTGACCAACTGTGACTACCAGGAATAAAAAGAATGACAGGCTGTTGGACAATATTGGGTCAGTTGAGACTCAGACAATCTTTCATGACAATCTGTAGTTTAATTCAAACATCCACCGCCTTCGACCTTCTTATAAGCACTTTAAAACGTCTAATAGTTTTCAGATTATAGAAAATGTAAGCTTGTAACAGTTCGGGAGCCTTGAAGATGTAGAAATGTCGCAATTTAATTTTCATGTACTGCAAGACAGATATATAATAATTTTTTTGCCCGGAAAGTTTAGTAATTTTACTATTTTTGAGCTTTTGTTATGTAACTGCAACATTTTGTGCTGAGGACAAATTTAGCACATTGTGGTGTGAGACTACGTTTCGTGTTAATTAGAGTGTTGGTGGTTTGATTTGTGGCTCTACCAGTCCACATACCAGGGTGTTCTTGTTCAAGACACTGAACCCCAAGAATGACCCCTTATTTATGATCAGTGTTAAAGATAGATATAACAGTCTGTGTATACCCCTCTCTGTATTCCTAAGTGCTACGGGAACAAGGCTTGTAGTATAAGCTTAATTGGCATAATAGAGCCTAAAAATGAAGTCCAATGAAGAGTTTCGTTTGTAATTCTTGGATTAAATCAACTTCCAAACACTTCCACTGAAATTGGGCAGTGACAGAAAAGTCACAGAGGGAAAAAAAAAAAACTAAATTATCCTGGTGGAAGATATTAAAAAAAAAAAGGCAATGAGATTTGATGAAATTAGTCTGTGTCAGGTAAGAGTCAACACTTTCTGTACAAATGGATCACAAAAAGTTGGAATTTTCCACATTGCATCTGGGATTTATGTCCCTCACTAAAATCCAAAGTAATCTTGATCACATTCAAGATTAAGTGGTTTTTGCCACACCGGTCCACCAGTTACTGGTACTGAGTTTCTCGTCCATCATTGACACATCCCATAGATGCAAAATCGTCTGAATATTTATGCAGATGAGAAGCCCTATAAGTCTGAGGTATAGGAATTGAAGAGTGCGACCTCCTGATGTAACTCAAACACTCATCAATCTGTAACAGTATCATTTTAAGGTGGAAACTTGGCTCAGGAGTGGACATACAGTAATCTATTAATCTGTGCTCTCTGGGGTACCCCAGGATGCACAGGATTGAGCAGTCTGTTCTGAAGTTATTCTTGAACTCCTTGTTACACTGAAGTTTTATTTGGTATTAACTCAGGAGTTTATGTACCATTGAGTCAATTAATTCCATCAATTCAAGCAATTCCATTAATTTGGCGCTCACCTTATTCCCATTTCTAGCCATCAATAAACTCTTTTTTGTTTCTGTTTCTGATCTTTTCACAGTCTCCCTAATAAACCTTGGCTAATAGCTCCGAAGTGTCTACAGGGCTGTAACTGTAGCAAGACAGGGCTGTCTTGCTCTGGAGTTATTGACCATCGCCACGTGCAAACCGCCTCTGATGTGAGTTACAAATCTTCCCATCAACCAATCTAAATATCTGACAGATTATTCTAAAGATCTAAAAGATAAACTCTGTCCAAAGAGATCAGGTATGACGCTGTATCACATGCAGGATTATAAACTGTTACATCATTGCTCTGTTATCTTTATGTCGGTAAGATGAAGGTGTTACATGTGCCTCATTGACTTTGCAGAAATGTCTGTGCACCCCTAATATTAAAGGATGTTATACTTGACACATTTCCATTTCATGCCTGCCTTTTTCAAATCCACAGCATGGGACAACATGTGATTGATTTGTCATTATTGAACCCATTGTATATGCCACTAACAATTCCTTTAAGCCTTGTGTTTCGAAACACAACATTTACCAGAATCTGTGTTTTTCTTCTTTTCAAAATGCTGCTTGCAACTAGAGATAGTAGTTCTTTCATAGAGAATGAACTCAAATAAATGACAAATGCCTCAGCATTTAGTAGCAGAGTTATAACAGATGAAGATGCCTTTTGATTCCAGTTACTTGGACAGGAACACGAATAAACAACTTGTTTGGCTTAACAAAACTTATTAGTGCCAGAATACTCTCAGACACTGATTATAGTCCACTTTGGATGGTGTAACATCACCACTGCTGTTGGCCTCACAGGGGCGTTGGGAAACAGGAGGGGACATTATGTTATGACCTACTAATTTTGACAGTTAAACATTTTGGAAACTGATCTTTGGGACGTTCACTCACAACAGTTTTATGACTTGTATAATAATCACATATAGATGCAGACTTTGTGTTGTTAGTTCTCTTCAAATGTAGAATTTAGAGGATTTTTATCACGAGTGCCCTTTTATTTCTCAAACGCTTGCCAAAATGAAAGTTGATTAAGATTGCTCTATTGTTTTACCATTTGATTGACTACTTACCTTTGTACAGTTGCATCAGCTTTAGATTGCAATCACTCCCTAATGCATGACATGAAAATGATAACATGCCAAGGCGATGTGATAACTGTTTACACAACAAACAAAGACAGTCCATAAAGCCACTTCAACTGTTTGTATGAGCAAACACGCCCTTTGCTCCAGAGGCAGCACCAATATGATTACATTAGACGTGCCCTGGCACGTCTAAAATTTGGAAATTTATGATTATCTTTTCATACGCAAAAACCTAACCAATGATAACTAAACTTGACTTATTTTTTTAAATCAGAGCATGAACAATGCTGCCAACCAGCACATCTTATACACACAATTGTTATAATGAAATGGAGATAGTTCTCCGGTGGAAAAATTTCCTGCTATATCATGTTTTTCTGAGCAATTCTTTGACTGTTTAGCATTGTTTTGAGGAGGGGAGATGTGATTTAAATATACACAATGAAATGCATCATAATAACTTGGATTTGAAATATATATTTATTTAATAAAAAATATACTTTAACTGTAATCAAATCATTTCAACACATGAGATTTGTTTGCCATTCAAATGCCATCACAAACATTTCATTTTACATAAAATATAGAATTATATATAAAATCTTAAATTGACACAGAATTCAAATGCTGGCTCCGATTCCACCAGTTACATCATCTGTATGCTCTGCAAGTACGAACGATATGACATGTTTGAACACAACTAAAGCTCAAGAGAATCAGCAGATTGACATTTTCTCTCAGTTGGCCTGTTTTCACTTTAGGTTGGGCCCACTTCAGTCTTAAGTACAGTAAAATACCCGTCAAGCAAAGTTTGCTCTAAATTACAGTAGGGTGATAAAGTGCTTAGAAAGTTATGTTACAATGGCACTTCAATGTCCCATTAATTCCTGAGACAAGAAGTACTTACAAGACACAAGGGTGACAAATGAAAGGAAAAACTCCAAAACGTTACCCCTACAGTGGCCTGGTTCAGCTGTGGGGGTATTTTGCTGGCATGTTTTGGGTCGACTTATTGCCTTAGAGGCAAATGAATACAAAGTTGCTTTGGAGGATCACCTTTATCCAAAGATTAAACATTTCTATCCAATGTCCCCATCCCCTTGGGCACAATGGGCCACTGGATTGTTCAGTGAGTATGAAAATTACGTGAATCGTATGGTCTGGCCTTCACGGTCTCTTTCTAAAGCATCTTCACCAAAACACTAAATTAGGAAATATCCTTTAGAAAAAGATATTTCATCCGTCCAGCAGGATTTCACACACTTGTAGAATCAGCAGCAGTAAAGGTGCATTAAAGCAGCTCTGGCAGCACGTGGTAGCCCAACCTTAGAAGGAAGCTATGCTAATTTTTCCTCTAATGTACCCATCTATAAATCACAAGGTAAAATACATAATAAGCAATGGCTTTAAATAGTTTTACACAAGTTTGAACTCAATGCAGAGAAAGTTGAAAATACGTTTTGGCCCCTCAGGGCAAAGAAAGATCTTGCTTATGATCATTGGGCAGATGATTCGATGGACTTCTTAAAAAATGTTTCCTGGGTACTTGGCAGAAAAGGTTTACCAGTACAGCAAGAAAAAAAAAACATTTAACTTTAACATCACTTAGTGAGAACATCCACAAGAAACTACATTAATCCTTGTTCTTAAATCTGTATGAAAGACTTTGCTGCAAGCAGCATCATTATTGCATCATGTCATTTCAGCGGCATAGATTGACACGAGGCATTTGCTGACACAGGACATTTCTAACAACATCACTCTAAAGTTAAAGGGATTTCAGTGTACAATAGATGGTATTGTGTTTTGATTATACTACACAAGGTCATTTTCTCAGTGTGGTTGTTCTGGTTGTTCGATACATCATTATAATGAAAACGCTCTCAGAGGAAAATGTGGAATTGTACAAGAAACGTGTCTCCATAAACATTTACAGCTTGATCACCTGTTGCTGGAAAGCTCCTAAATTGACATCATCCTTGAAAACTTTAGACTTTGAAAGCTATAAATGCCAACGTGCAACAGCACATGCTCATTGACCCACGTAGCTCACAGACCTTCACATTAGCAGACACTGAAGCAATAGCTAAATGTTTGCTCACGCTGCTGAGAAAGGACCTCGGGTTCATAAACTGTCAGAGCTACCCAACTGATTAGCTGACTTGTGTAAATAATACAGTGAAGATGCAGAATAAACATATTTCAAATGTACGCTGCATCGGCTGTGCTCAGTCTGGACTCAGGATTGATTAACCCGCCCAAACCTTCTCAGTTCGGTATTTTCTTGCTAAGCCCTGAAAATTGATTTAAACCACTGTTTATCAGGATAATGAAAATATTACTTAAAGGTTTTCACATTACACATAGTTTTCTATGAATATTGTGTCACAGGTCACATGAAAAGACTTGATAAATCATTGATGGGAAAAAATATGAGCCCCGAGTGTCAGGTCAAGCATGAACTGTCTTTGGTATTTACACTTTTTGTTGCAATTGTTTAATCCTCATTCTCCACTTTGCACTTGTCTCGATGAGTAAAAGAGGAAGGCACACTTTAAATTGATAATCTCTCTCATTCTTTCGAAAGCCTTCTTTTTAAGAATAAATGCAGCATTTAACAGGACCAAGCACAAAAGTAGACTTGCAGTAGAAATATAAAAGTTTTGTTAAAAAAAAAAGGATTCTGTATATTGTGTGTGGACACTGAGACTATAACATGAAACAAAGTGTAAACAAAGTCAATGCATTCTAAAACAGTGTTCTCAGTTTTTCCACATTTCCTTAGATCTATAAAACACTGAGCAGCAAACGATCTTTCAAAGTATAAAGAGGAAATTTCAACCACAAAAAAGCCCTTTAAACACAGCATATTACAAAAATAAGTTCACCATGCCCAGGTTTAAAAGAAGGGAATTATTGAAGACTTTAGAATCAAATCAAAAATCAAGGTGGGGGATAAATGCTCTCTGAAACTGATTTTTAATACAAATGACTGCCCTGGTAGCACCATATCATAATATTTTCTTTGTGCCCATAACATATAACCTAATCTATAATATAATATATAATCTTACTTTTGGAATCATTAAAGTTTTTTTCCTTGTACTTTATACATCCCTCCGTCAAATTTGTTTGCTATTACCTCCAAAAAACACAAATATCATACAAAGATTATTAAAATCTTGTATAAAATTATTCAGAACTTAGGATCCATAGACATGTCTCACTTTGTAGCTTATAGTCTTGTGAGAAAAACTACCACAAATCTTGAGTTGTCAAAAGCCAGACTGTTTGTGTGGCTTTGTGTCTCTTTAAGTCTGTGTGTCTAGAAATCTGTTACCTATAGTCCTCCGCACTGTCTTTTATGTGCAACCACATGACTCCACTATCATGTCAGAGACGTCTGTTTTGACTATGCTGTGCTGAGAGTTGAAGTAGACCATGGAGAGTGGTCGATGCTCTGTGGGAATGCAGCATGAAGTTGTAGCTGTGTTGATGCCGTTGACTTTAAGTTGACTGGAGACAGTGGCGTGGAATGAGGACGCTATGCCTGGGGAACCAGACAGATGTTGGGGGCACTGACCCATGCAATAGTTCATGTGGTAACCTTCAGGTGCAATGATCCACTCGTCCCATTTGATATCTTTGAACTTGATGTAGAAGTCTCTCTTGCAGCAGACCGTTACGTCGTCACCACAACGCAACGAGCGCTTCTTGAGTAGGTGCTTGGTGAGGTTGTCACGGAGACGTACCTGGGCCACCAGAAAAGGTTGGTTAGGGGTGTCGTCAGAGCCATCTAGGGAGCAGAGGTTCTTCCCGTCTTCTTCGCAGCTGACCTCGAGCTGTAGTCGCCGTTGGCCTCCATCCAAGAAGGACTGCAGGGTGCGGGTGATGGGGAAAGTGTGCCAATTACTCTCCTGAACTTCTAGCATCTTTTCTATCACCAGGGTGCGATTAGAGCCTGAGATCCCTCCATCTGCAGTGAGGAAGACCCGGGCAAGGAGACGGGAGCTCCGGGGAGATTCTTCAGAGGAACGGGCGTAGATCCACAGAGAGGACTGGAGGACCTGGATACTCTTGCCCTGTTCCTGCAGAAACTGAAAGGTAAGGCTAAGGCTGGCCTTGTCACTGCCGTCTGACTCATCTATGAAAAAATGACATTTAGAAACAACACACAGAGCATTAATATTTTTAAATATCGTGACCTTCAAGCAGAGGAGGAATCAGTTTAAATCTTGCTCGTAAAGTAAAGCCATGGACCCTGGTTAAAATAAAGGACAGTCAGTGTCAGCGTACAAAGTCAGTATAGTTCCTTACACTGTAAAATTTTCATCTCATCACTATGTTGTAGTTGGCTTTGTCAAAAACTAAAAAAAAAAAACCCAGAGACATACATCAGTTGTATGTTAATGTTTCTGCAAGTAACATATGTTGTTGATTTTGTAGGTGAAAAGAAGCATCCCGTAGCATGCAGGTAGCAGAAAATGAGCTTTTCCTCAAATGTTAATACCCTGGTACTTCTTATTATGTGAACTTAGACAATAGTAATTATGGCATGTGTAAAGGATTGGGCACCACAATAAGCCAGGGCTTAGAATACCCTTCTTTGAAGGATAACGCTGCTTGCAAATACTTTTTGTTGTTGGCCAAAAGTCTTTATATTCATGCAGAAGCTTGCGTGCAGGCACACCATGTTTAAGGTCTACCCAGAAATCAAAACACCAAATAAGAATGCTTCAACCCACATGTTTAACAGTTTTTGTTTTGATCTTCAAATCACTTTCCTCATTTATGAGCTCAACAACACTCGGTCAGCTAGACATTCTCTTCTGTCACAATCTTTCCAGTCTAATGGAGTTTTGCTTTTCTTTCTGCCCAGCATACGTGCAGTATCATTTTAAAGTCCTCCATATAGACCAGATCCTGTCTTCGCTTCAACTTTTCTCTTTAACTGACTTTCCAATGTAATTTCAGGCAGATGAAATCTGCTGTAGACATCAATCAGCTCCAGCTTCTCACATAATCAATCAGTTACAATTGGAGTTTTGTGACAAGGTAACACCTGATGACTATTACTTATAAAAAACGGTTGTCTAAACTGAGACATAGCGCCTTACAAGTTCCAATATATAAGTTCTATATAATCTATTTAAGATCAGTCGCTAAAGAAGTTTTGAAGTTTTAAAAGATTTGCATATGTCATTGAATGTTTGGTATTTATTTTGAATGTTAGCCCCTTCACTAAAACGTAATTTTGCATTAACTAAGAAATGCATATGTTTAAAGTCTGTTTAGGGGGTGTGTCAAATGTACCTCTTCTAACCTCAAAGATCAGCAAAAGGAGTTACTTGCACATGGTTGGCCCCACGTTCCTACATAACTGATGACACTGACTGTGATTCTAATCTTTTTTCACATTTTTTGTTATAGTACAACAATCTAGAGTTGAGAGCAAGTACACGGAAACCCTAGGAGTATATTTTACCCACGAACATGGGCACATAATGCGCTCACGCAGTATTTCATTGTCATACAAAAATAACCTAACAATGTAAAAAGTGAACAAACTTACTTGTTTCTGCAAAGCTCACTATTTCATAGCCTTGATCTTTGGTTGGTATACTGTTTTCGAGTTCAAGGGTACCATCCTGTCTGACGCGCCCCGAGTGCAGTTTGCGCAGCGCAGTGAGGAGCGCCACCCGGGGCACCGTTTGAGTGATGTTTGGTCTCTCTTTCAGGTGAAGCTTTTCTAAAAGTTGCTGTTTGGCAAATTCTATCATAAGCCTCTGTTCTGCGTCCTTGTCTTGCAAACCGCAAGACGCGCAGCCCTGGGAGGCGCTGACTTGGAGATCTTTTAACAGCATGGTTCCCAGCAAAAAAAGTGCCATGAGGGAAAAAGACGGCGTTGCCCTCCAGTTTAAAGAAAATAAATGCATTCTGGTCATCAGAGTGTGCAGAAGACAAATAAAGGAAAAACTCTTCAAATCCACTCCTCTGAGTTTTTGTTTTACAAAATTTTGTCGAGATGTTCCTGTTAGCAGCTGGACACCGTCAAGACAGGAGCTGAGCGAACAGAGTGGTGCCTCACCCTTCTGATGCTGAAGATATCTGGGGTAATCCACCAAATGTGGTGACACGTTGGAGGCACGCACCAATGAGCGCACCGGGGCACAGCGGAAATTACTGGCAAACCATCTGACTGTCCTCTAACACAACACAGACACAGACACACACACAACACGCGCTCACACGTTGGCACCTGACTCAAAACCACACTCACTCAGTCATAACCTCCGGCAGTGACCTGCTACATGATCTCACTTTAAAGTAGAATCATAAATGCGTAAAACTATTTCTGTGCCACGTCCTCAACACGAAGACTATGAGCGAGATACGCAACCTTCCACCACTATCGATCAGTTCCCTTTACCCTGTCACAGAACACTTCTGAGACATGGCCACCAAAGAGTTTAACTGCAGTTTAGCTCAAAGGGTGAGAAACGACCGGGGGCTATGAGGCGGAGAACCTATCGAGGTATTTGAAACACGCTCCGTCATGTTTACCTGCAAGGTGGGATAATAGGTTACAGTGCATTTAAAAAACGCCGCGAGCGCGTGTAAGGGTGAAAGGGAAGGAAGGAGAGAAAAAGCAGCAGCAGAGGAATAACTTTGTCATGCTGCGGCAAGTTTGGTCTGGTTCTGTTGGTACCTTGTCCATATGGACCAAGTTGCAAAATGAAAATACAGAGCTGACTTAATTTACAGGCCAATGCCAAATAAATTCCACTATACATCTCATTTGGAGCACAACACTTCTGTCAGGTGGAACTCTCCGTCGCAGACACTTAACAAACACTTAAAAAGCAGTGATGAACTCCACCTGTAACTTACACGCACACCTATAAAGTTACGGCTGATGAAATTGATTGTGTTTGGTGTGACTTAGCCAGTCAGTGTCACCCCAAATGTCAAAAGCTTTTTTTTTTTTAAGCCTCAAGATTTAACACGAACATTACAAGACCTTCAATGTGGCACAGGAGTACTCTCCTGCCCACACGTGGGAAGTTTGGAGTATTACAACTAACTTCACTTAATGTTCTGGCTAAATGTAAGTGCACAAAGTAGCAGTCCAGTATGAGGTGCCACCAGGGACATAAATCAGAATTAACTTCCATATACACATATGAAATTAAACTCATCCACATACTATACTCAAAACCTTGCACAAACACTAGTGAAAAGCTCTCACATAAACTAGTGAACACATTTACCTCTTATATAACCTACTCAAAAGCTCTCATATACACTACTGAAAAGCTTTCATATATACTAGTGAAAAGCTTTACCTTTCATATATACTAGTAAAAACCTCTCATACATATATCTCAAACCTCTCATATACATATGTCAAACCTCTCATATACATATGTCAAACCTCTCATACACATATGTCAAACCTCTCATATACATATGTCAAACCTCTCATACACATATGTCAAACCTCTCATACACATGTCAAACCTCTCATACACATATGTCAAACCTCTCATACACACATGTCAAATATTTGTGGATTTCAGTTGAAACGGAAGGCGTTTCAGTTGAAACGGAAGGCATTTCAGTTGAAACGGAAGGTGTTTTATTAAACTGGGAGTTGTAGTTTTAAACAGAAGTCATTCATTCTGGTTAGCTTCGTCCGTTTTGTGCAATCTCCGGCCGGTATTTTACAAAATAAAATGATCAACAATTGCTCAGCTACCCACTGAATACCTTACACAAGCAGTGGCATTACCCAACTTAATTTTTGCTTCAACGGGGACCCTGTTCCGTTTTCTGTCAAACGCTACAACGCTTGAGCAGCAGCCAACCACCTCAGCCACTAGCTTAGCATAGCGCTACCAGCTTCAGCTGTGGTCAGCAAAGAATCCGTGATCGTAAGAGCTTGGACACAATGCGCTTTCATCTGATCCTTGTTGCTTTACAGATTCAATTGTTCTTGTTTTATACTGCGAGCAATGAAGAAGATGTTGCGAGTTTTTTTAGGACAGTCCTGCTTTGCATTGAGTTATTTCAGAGGGGGGACTCCATCAAATTCTCCGAGGAAAGATTGTATAGACAGCTTGAGGATCATACACAATCATTGTCATCATTTATTGCTGCTATGTCTAGATATGATCCTAATAACAGAGACATAATCAACACACTTCAGTTACTGTTTACATGTTTTCAAAATCTGCTACGTGAATATGCTACCAGAATACAATCAAGTAATTCCACCAATAGTTTCACACCACCAACAACCTCCACAGGCCACCGAGGACGCCCCAGATACAACATAGGAGCCAGACAGATTTCTCATTGTGTGTCCATTGGGATGACTTGGCAAAGGATTTCATCGTGCTTTGGAATCAGCCGAAGAACTCTATACAGACACAGACAAAGTCTTGGAATAGACTCAGTAGAATATACCTTTCTGTCGAATCAAGATCTTGATCAAATTGTCACTAATAAACTCCAGTCTACAAATGCTGGTGAAACATATGTACTTGGAAGCCTCAGATCACGTGGCATAAGAGTACAGCGTTGGCGAGTCAGACAGAGCCTGCATCAATTAGATCCCATCGGCAGATCATTGAGACGACGTCATGCAATAAGCAGGAGGATATACAGTGTTCAGGGCCCCAATCAATTATGGTGAATGTAAACAATTTTGATATCTAAATGTCTGTTAATTTAGTATCCAAATGAGGCATATACATGGGTTATTAAAATTATTTTAATCTCTCAACAAAGGCATTTTGATGGAAACCACAACCTGGTTAGGTGGCAGATGGTTCTTCATGGCTGCGTGGATGGCTTCAGTAGGACTATAATATATTTACGCTGCTTAACTAATAATAGAGCTTCAAGTGTCCTGTCTTTATTCTTGGAAGGAGTTGAGAACTTTGGAATACCTTTGAGAGTCAGATGTGACCATGGTATGGAAAATGTACTTGTTGCTCGTTTTATGTTGGAAAGAAGGGGATTAAACAGTGTAATTACAGGTGCTTCAGTGCACAATCAGAGAATTGAGAGACTATGGGCTGAAGTCAATAGAGTTGTTAGTAGGCACTTTATAAACATTTTCAACTTTATGGAGGAACAAGGTATATTAGACTCATTAAATGAACATCATCTTTTTTTGCCTTCATTATGTTTTTTTACCAAGAATTGAACGTGCAATTGTTGAATTTATTAATCAGTGGAACAATCATGGCCTCTCTACACAAGGTGGTCAGACACCACTTCAGCTTTGGCATACAGGTGTCATAAGTAACATTGGAATCCAACCTGTTATAAATGACATTTTTAATGATGACCATTACGGCATTGATCAACAAAGGCCATTACCTGAGATTCAAACCAATAACAATGTTATTGTTCCAGATATTGATGCAACCATTAATGAAACCAGGATGAACATTGTTCAACAAGTGAATCCCCTTGAAAACGATGAAAACCAAGGAATAGATATTTTCTCTTACCTTGTTCACTTTATGCAGTGAGTTTGTTTTTCTTGTAGAACCTTTTATAAAAGACATTGTGTAACAGTACAAATAAATGAGGTTCAGTAATAACAAATATATAAACAAACACAATGTGCTGGAAAGCAGTGGCTGACTTGATATCTTTCAAATTAAAAGGAGCATGACGTAAATTGGAAAATACTTTGATTCGCTCAAAAATTAAAAAAACAAAATTAAGCAAACAGAATTTCACAAAAGATGTCACAAAACAAATCTCCAAATCAAACGAGGGGCGTTTTATAACCGTCTTATTGATGACGTGAGGATGAAATAAAAAATAGAAGAAAAAAAAAAACAACCCATCAATATATTGTATTTTTAAAAAAAAGATTTGTAGATTATTTTTCTCACGTGAAAATAAATAATCAAATAAGTCGTTTTTTTCATTTTTAATCGTCAATCACAGAACAATGGATCGAACTATACACGGCACATTTGTTAAGTCAGCCCATGATATTATCAAAATGTCTAAAATGACCTTTTTTTTCTTGGTGCTGTTGATGTCCATGTACCGAAGCACTGTTGGGCTTGATAGCGAGGGGCAACTGGTAAAGGCATGCTACGCTGGCAGGACGGAAAAAAGCGATGCTAAGCGGCTATCCACCGAGTCCGGAGCTGGAGTTGAAGTTATCGGTTGCTGCCCAAGCGTTGTAGCATGTGACAGGGTCCTGATCGTCTCGGTTGAAGCTAAAATATTGTTAAGTAATGCCACTGCTTGCGTGAGGTGTTCAGTGGGTAGCTGAGCAGACATCGATAATTTAACATGGGAAACTAGATTGCACAAAAAACGCTCGATGCTTACAAAAAAAACAAAAACGGTTTAATGTTCCGGTTAAATGACATTCCTTCCTGTTTTACTGAGATGTCTTCCTTCTCAACTGAAATCCGCAAATATTTTACCATTGTTTATGAGAGGTTTGGCATATGTGTATGAGAGGTTTGACATATGTGTATGAGAGGTTTGACGTGTGTATGAGAGGTTTGACATGTAAATGAGAGGTTTTTACTAGTATATATGAAAGGTAAAGCTTTTCACTAGTATATATGAAAGCTTTTCAGTAGTGTGTATGAGAGCTTTTGAGTAGGTTATAAAAGAGGTAAATGTTTTCACTAGTTCATGTGAGAGCTTTTCACTAGTGTTTGTGCAAGGTTTTGAGTATAGTATGTGGATGAGTTTAATTTCATATGTGTATATGGAAGTTAATTCTGATTTATGTCCCTGGTGGCACCTCATATAAATACGAAAACGTTTTTACAATTGCCTTTTTTTCCTTCTTTCTTAGTCATTTTATTTATATAATATTTTGTTGCTTTCACTGTTCTTTTATTGTTTTTATTTGTTTTTATTTATTCTTCTCTTTATTTATTACCTGCTGTAAAGCATTTTGGTACATCGTACAGATTGTCTGTAAAGGGCTGTATAAATAAAGTACATTTACATTTTGCTACCTTCTCGGATTCATCATGTGACCCGTAGAAGGTTTAAGTTTCTTAATATATGGAACTATTCAGTTCTTTATTTAGCACCTTGAACCAGGTGCTGGGCTGGTTCAACTTTAAAATATTGCTGGAGAGTCATCTCGGAGCCGTCTGTCATTACCTCAACAGAAATGGGTTGATTGAACCTCCGTCTAGTACAGTGTTTCCCAATCCTGGTCCAAGCCCTGCCATTCCATTAAAAAAATAAAAAAATAAATAAAACGAGTCAGCTCTTTGGTGATGACGAAAGTAGTCCGGCTAGTTGGCCGGTTACCTAAATACTTAAAGTGCTGTTTCCTAAGTGCACACACCATGAAATTACTTTTCTTCAGAGGTGACACTTTTCATTGCAGGACTTCTTCTGAATCAGTACAGCGTGTCCATGGACAGCTGCTTTAACATTTACTGTGTAAACTGCTTTACATAGAGACCTCAAACATCATTCCTTATGGTCAAAACTTATCAGAACCGTAGGTGCAATGTTTCCAAAGTAACATTCTTTATGAGTAGAAATGACATCTTAAGATGTCTTTAACTTAGTTTGCACTTGTCGAAACCAAAAAAGTGT
This sequence comes from Odontesthes bonariensis, assembly GCF_027942865.1. Lineage (NCBI taxonomy): Eukaryota > Metazoa > Chordata > Actinopteri > Atheriniformes > Atherinopsidae > Odontesthes > Odontesthes bonariensis. Next base: position 28,928,568 of record NC_134508.1, read on the forward strand.
TCATTCTCAGTGATGATGCTGGATGTGCAGCGCAGATAAACATCAAATTAGCCCTTCAAAATACTCATGACCCTTGACCTTATTTGTCCTTGGAAGAACTTTTGCTGCCATGCGTGGGGTTATGGATTTTAAATATCCTCATATTCCTCATAGATTTCTCTTTGTAACAAGTTTAATTTCTAAAATATAAATCTAATCCAGACAACCAGAATGTAATCTGACATTTCTGACCAGTAAATACAAACCGTAGATGTATAAAAGGGCAAGAATAACCATAACATGAATAACAAGTAAGAATTATACTGCAGATATTCAAATTTCACATCAGATATCAACAATGTTTCAAATTGTTTAAAGAAAATCACATTTTAACCTTATTTTGATAACAGTAATTGTGTAATTTAGTTTTTTTTATAATTTATTCTATTTAAACACATAAATCAATGCAATGATGATTAGTGAAGGAACATATCTTCATGTTCTTATCTGAATGACACATTAATGCTGTTAACAGCTGAGAGAACAATGCACTGATGCTTTCAGGCAGTTGTTCTGATGAAAAGATGCAGATGAACAAAAGTTATATGAATTTGAATCATATTTTATTGATATTATAATATGATGTATGGAGAAGGTTTTATATCAATTTTCAATTTAAATTCAATTCAATTAATTTTTATTTATATAGCGCCAAATACAACAAATCTCATCTCAAGGCACTTAGATAATATAGTCCAATTCAAGACAGTTGGAATTCAATTCATTGTAATCATAATTATTTTCAAAATAATCCAATTCGTTCATATAGAGCCAATTCAAAAACAATTTCCTAGCTAAGGAAACCAACAGATTGCACTGAAAACTTTTTCTTTTTCGGTCCAATCTCCCGTCCTGAGCGTGCCTGAGGCGACTGTGGAGAGAAACGACTCCCTTTTAACAGGAAGAAACCTCTGGCAGAACCAGACTCAGGAAGGGTGGCCATCCGCCTCGACCAGCTGGGGTTTGAGAAGACAGAAAGGTGGGTGGGTGGGTGGGTGGGGGTGGGGGGTGGGGGGGGTGGGGGGGGGTGTTTCAGAGGAAACATTTCCTTTGGGCGGCTCTGAGACATCTTTTGACCGTTGGACTAATTCCACTTCGACTTGACTCACCAGTTCTGGCACCGTGTCCGATCCAGCCTGATGAGCCAAGTCTAATGGAACCACTTCCTGTCTGTCTGCAGAGGCCGCTTCTGGTCCTGTTTCCTCTTCCACGGGTTTGGAGATCTTTGGTTCCTGGACATCGATCGGTGATGGATTGGGGGGGGGGGCATCTTCTTGTTCTTGTGCCGACGCTTCTTTGATGTAACTTTTTCCTTTGGTTGGTCAGGGATCTTTTGTGATTCTGTTTTGGTAACTTCCTCCACTTCTAGATTCATACTTCTTCTGAAGCCGACTCTTCTACAGTTGGGATCTTTGATGTTATAATATGATGTATGGAGAAGGTTTTATATTCATTTGAGGTTGACAAGCTGTTGATGATTCTTGTGTGCCAGTCGTAAACGCTGCTCTTTCTTCCTCTCTCGATGTTTTTTTTTTTTTACTGGCGGTGGTGTTTTGGCGTCATCATTTTCTTAAACTTCCTCCACGCTGAAGGCACCTCTGGTCTTCCTTCTGAGGGCTCACATTGGTCCACGAGTTGTTCTGGAACTGCTGTGTCTTCTGTGGCTGATGGTTCACAGTCCTCTGGATGTTGAGAGGCTGGTTCCATTTCAAGGACGATGACGAGTCTTTCTTGGATTTGGTTTTCAGAGGAAACATTTCCTTTGGTCGGCTCTGAGACATCTTTTGACTGTTGGACTAATTCCACTTCGACTTGACTCACCAGTTCTGGCACCGTGTCCGATCCAGCCTGATGAGCCAAGTCTAATGGAACCACTTCCTGTCTGTCTGCAGAGGCCGTTTCTGGTCCTGTTTCCTCTTCCACGGGTTCGGAGATCTTTGGTTCCTGGACATCGATCAGTGATGGAATGTTCTCCGTGTCTTGTTGCTCCTGGATGTCTTCAGGCTCGTTGTTCTTCACAATGATTTCTGGCGTCTTCTTGTTCATGCGCGGAGGCTTCGGTGCAACTTTTGGTGCAACTTTCTTCTTTGGTTCGTCAGGAATCTTTTGTGGTTCTGTTTGGGTAACTTCCTCCACTTCTAGATTCAATACTTCTTGTGAAGCCGACTCTTCTACAGTTGGGATCTTTGGTGGAACAATGATCTGATCTAAATGGAGTTGTGGGAAGATGTACAGCTCTCTTTGTTCTTCTGGCTTGTTGATGACAGATTGCACAACAGCTTTCATGAGATCTGCCACCTTCTTCTCTTGAGTCTTTGTTGCCTCCTCCTGTGATGTTAGTTTGGAGGCCAGATTAATGTTGGCGGCAGTCTGTTCTCTCAGTTGTTCTTTCAGGTTCTCGACCTGATTTATGTTGGCGGCAGTCTGTTCTCTCAGTTGTTCATTCAGGTTCTCGACCTCTTTCAGAACTGCCTGGTATTCAGTTTCTGCTACTGCTGGTTTCAAAGGTTGACTCAGTTCTGCAATAACTTGGTTGCACTGTTTGAGCTCCTGCTCGCACTTCTGGCGGAGATGACGCTCAGAGGTCAAACAGTTTTCCAGGTTTTTTAGCTTTTCCTCAGTCGTGGAGAGGGCGCTCTCTGCTGCGACTCTTCTGTCTGTCTCTTTTGTCAGAAAGAAGTTTTTCTTCTGCAGCTTTGTCTTTAGAATATCCAGGTTGTTTAGCTTTTCCTCGGTCATGATTAGCCTTTCCTTAGTGTTGAAGAGGGCCTTCTCTGCTCCGACTCTTCTGTTTGTCTCTTTTATCAGAAATAAGTTTTTCTTCTGCAGCTTTGCATCCAGGTTGTTTAGCTTTTCCTCGGTCATGATTAGCCTTTCCTTAGTGTTGAAGAGGGCCTTCTCTGCTGCGACTCTTCTGTCTGTCTCTTTTGTCAGAAATAAGTTTTTCTTCTGCAGCTTTGCCTTTAGAATATCCATCTGATGGTAGAGATAGTTTATCTCGTCATTTTTCTGCTGGTTGTGGGATTTCTCTGATCCGTAATCTCGGTCGGCAGCAGAGGCGTCAGATGGAATCCCCTCGGTTTGTGAAACTGGAGTCTTGCACTTGACGCGACGAACTACGGAGGCCTGGTGATGATCCTGCAGGAGCTGGACCTCCAAGACCTGAGGAGGAACAGCTGGAGCAGGGACCTGGGATGTTTCTTCCACTTCGTCCTTTGATGATTGAGGAGACGGGGAATCCTCGGGGACCTGGGACGGTTGTTTTTCCAACAGGTTGGTGGTGGGTTCCTCATTACTTTCGTTGCCAAAATTAATGGTAAAGTTGTAAAACTCCTCGGGCAAATCTTCATCCACCATGTCGCACCACTGAAGTGGAGATGATTTCTTGGTTTGACTCATTTTGCTTGTCTTTAAGTACTTAAAATCAAAATGACCTTTTAAGATAATAAGTAAGCGTTGTTACTAAGTGCTTGTCAAAATTACTATTGAAGGTAGTAATTAAGTGTTTGTTTTAGGCGATGTGAAAAACTGTGCTGTGACTTTCAAAGATGCTTGAAAAACTCGACGTGTTTCTTCAGATGAACTGACGAACTGTGGAAAAGCAGCGAGGAGGTCTTATATATAAACTTTGGTTTCTCTGATATCTCTGACATCACAATCGCTCTGATCTCTTGTGATGTCACATCAGTGATGACATCATCAGTGATGACATCACGATTTTGTGATGAGTAAAAAAAGAGCAACGGCGCTCTGTTCTCAGTCCATCTCAAACTGTTATCGTCCAGGTCGGTTTTAATGTATTAATTGTATGTTATGGTACTCACGACTGCTTTCTTCATGCCTCCACTGGAGAATTTGGACCTTATTCTGGGATGATCTGCAGGTTTGAAGGCTTCTGTTCTGTGGTTCCAACCACAGATTCTGGATGGAACTGAAGTCCAGATTCCAGAATGTTGATTTGTGTTCTCTGTTAATCTCTGGACGACTTCAGCTGAATACTTCCTGCCATTGTCACGTTGGAAGGTCCAATTCTGCCAGCTTTTCACCAGCCAGTATCATGTTTTCCACCAGCAGTGTTTTCCAAGACAGAATAATGTCAGTTTTTTTTTTTAAATGTTGTCATCTTGCTCTTCGTTCAACATTTTCTCGAATACCTGAGTTTGTTGTTGTTGGTGGTGAAGAGGTCAACAGGAAGTGGCTCTATTGGCAAGTTGGAATGGGTGAGGTTTGACATATGTATATGAGAGGTTTGACATATGTGTATGAGAGGTTTGACATATGTGTATGAGAGGTTTGACATATGTGTACGAGAGGTTTGACATATGTATATGAGAGGTTTGACATATGTTTATGAGAGGTTTGATATATGTGTATGAGAGGTTTGACATATGTATATGAGAGGTTTGACATATGTGTATGAGAGGTTTGACATATGTGTATGAGACGTTTGACATATGTGTATGAGAGGTTTGACATATGTGTACGAGAGGTTTGACATATGTATATGAGAGGTTTGACATATGTGTATGAGAGGTTTGACATATGTGTATGAGAGGTTTGACATATGTGTATGAGAGGTTTGACATATGTATATGAGAGGTTTGACATATGTGTATGAGAGGTTTGACATATGTGTATGAGAGGTTTGACATATGTGTATGAGAGGTTTGACATATGTGTATGAGAGGTTTGACATATGTATATGAGAGGTTTGACATATGTGTATGCGAGGTTTGACATATGTGTATGAGAGGTTTGACATATGTATATGAGAGGTTTGACATATGTGTATGAGAGGTTTGACATATGTGTACGAGAGGTTTGACATATGTATATGAGAGGTTTTTACTAGTATATATGAAAGGTAAAGCTTTTCACTAGTATATATGAAAGCTTTTCAGTAGTGTATATGAGAGCTTTTGAGTAGGTTATATAAGAGGTAAATGTGTTCACTAGTTCATGTGAGAACTTTTCACTAGTGTTTGTGCAAGGTTTTGAGTATAGTATGTGGAAGAGTTTAATTTCACATGTGTATATGGAAGTTAATTCTGATTTATGTCCCTGGTGGCACCTCATAGTCCAGAGGGGATTTTATTTGTAGTCAGCAGCTTGTTGTCAGCATACACTGAGTTCCTAAGCAAAGTTCAAATGAAAAGTTAAAACTTATTCAATGATAGGGAAAATTCCATAAGACATCTATATCCATTTATCAATATTATGAGATTCCAAGAGATATCTGGGAGCTATTCCGCTGGTAAACGCGCTTTCATTAAATGCTGTGCAGCATAGAAGGTTCAGAAGGAAAGGTTGTCAAAAAGGTGTAAGTTCAATGTATGATATGGAAATTATTTTTTTTTTTTTTTACAGCAGTAGCTAGGGTATGACCATTGATTTCATTGGCATAGCAGAGAAAAAAAATGTCTCATTGCTTTTCTTGTCTGGCGCCCAGCTGTAGAATATGTAATTACTTTTTTGGTTACTCTCATTTACTAATGCAGGCATGGCTGCAGAACACCATTCAGTTAATCACACGAGCTTAAGAGCAGTTTAGTTTGTTAAGATTTCTAAATCGCTGATACAAGTCATGAGAGTTTTGTAACATTTCTTAAAAGTTGTGCTTTTATTCCTGCATTTAAAAAAAACAAATTGGAGTCTATACAGGAGCTTCAGTAAATCCATGGCTAAACCTTACACACACAACTAATTAACATAACCATTAAACTGTTCTTCGCTTGCAAATGAAAACAAACTGCATTTTATTTGTACACTTCAACATCAGTATATAAAAGTTCTGAATTGCTACTACATCATTGCTACTCATGAGAGTACTGACAAACTGCCAATAATGTACCCACCCCTCTCACAGGAACACTTCTCTGAAAATAGAAATATATAAAGGAGCAGTGTGTAGGATGTTACAACACATTTGTAGCTCGCAACAATCTGAATACCATCACCCATCTCACCGTCTCCTTCTAAGTGTCAGAAGGAAACTAAAATTGTGAAACGGTCCAGTCCACAGCCAGTGGTTACTCTGCTATATGAACTCCAAGGGACTCCTGAAAGCTTGTAGAAATGAATGATGTGGCTAAAGGTAATGAGAAGAGGACTACTCTTTGCTCTATGAAAATAGAGTTATAGTTCAATTGCTCTTCATTTAGATCGCTACATATTCTGTACTATGGAGCTTTAAAGGCATTGTGCAGAAGCAACATTGTTTCTGTACTGATGTACTTTAATTGTATTTCACTACAATGGCAGTTAGAGTTGTCTTATCAGAGTTTTGCAAACCTTTAAAAAACACAGCCTGGCAGTTACGTAGCATGTGGAATAGCGGTGAAGTGATATATATGGATCCATAAAGGAGTTTTGATGCTGAGGAAATAGAAAATGTGAATGCACGTACACAGCCACAGACCACAGCCTTACAATTATGAGCCTAATAATCAAAGTAAGAACAAGGATCGGAAAAAATGTCATTCATCAGAGGAATTCATTGGTGTTGGAAGAACCACTGGACAACTGAACCAGTGTGCTGCTGAGTAATCGACATCAAGCTAATGACTGCTAACATTGTATTTGCACTGCCATAATGTTTGCCACCACATTTTAGAGTTTAATAAAAAAGGTGTGATTGTTTAACACTCGGTCTACCAGAATTCTGCAACTACTAGAATGACCATAGCAGTCAAAATGACTGCTATGGTCATTATTTGTATATAATGACCATAGGTAAAAAACACAACAGGACACTAAATGAAAACTATAATGTTTGAGCTTCTTCCAGACACCAAGAGACATCACTCTCTGAACCTGCTCCTCTGTCGGATTCTTCCTCATCAAGCCTCCAAAACAGTCATATCTTTCTACTTGTCATTTTTGTCTCTCTAGGGTTTAGAGTGAATTTATAACTATGTTTTAGAGTCACAAAGCATACAAAACAAAGAGACAATAGAGCAGGACAAAAGAGTGGGAAAATGTAGCAAATAGTAAAATATGACACCCCATGTAAAAAGCATGCAGTCAATTTGACTGCTATGGTAATTCGAGGTAGTAATACTCAGATCTTTTTTGTAGTTTGAAATTTTAATGGTAAAACAATGTTAGAATAAAATATACACATATTTAGGAAAAGTCAGGGTCCTATTGGTACATAGTTTTTTTTTAAACAGAGTTATGACGTTGCAAATTTTGAAAGCAGTGAAAATGACTGCCTTGGTAGTTCGAGTGTTAAACAGCACACAAAAAAGAAACTAATGCCCAAGGATCAGCTGGTTGGATATTAGCTGTATTACAAAGCGAAGCTAAGCTTGACTGCACTTGCCAGAGAAATCAGGGCGGTATAAGGAGGGTAGGTCAAGACAGAAATAAAACTCAAAATATAGCTGCAAGCAGCGATGTGGGGGTCCTAGCAGAATGGCACAATAGGCAAGGCTTGGGCTGCTCAGGAAGGCGTCGTGAGTTCATGCACCAAGTTTGGCATCGATACATCAATGCATCGCAGAGATACGGCCAAATGTCCCATTTGCGCGTCGGCATGGATTTTGATTGGCTGCCGCGGTTACACGGAAGTGAAATAAAAAAATCCACATAATAACTTATGTGCGGCTTGGTCTGAAGATTCTATTTGCCAAGTTCCGTCGAGATTGGACACTCTCAGAGGCCTGAAATGCTTTTTGAAGGTTTTCGATTAAATTCAAAATGGCGGACATTCCAAGATGGCGCTGATAACGTCATGATATGCATTGACCTCAGCTTTATCCAGGGATTCCATTGGTACCTCATTTGTGACATTTAGACCAAGTGGTCCAAAGATATGGGCAAAAATGCATTTTGGCTACATATAGCGCCACCTATAGGCCGAACGTCACCAAACTTCTTGGGCCTTTTACCTTTGCAGTCTTGAGTCTTTGTTATAAGTTTGACGTCATAACATCAAATCGTTGCCAAGATATGGCCTCACTTCCGGTTTGGGGGCGTCAACCTCGAGTTTGATTGGCTTTTATGGAAAAATGGAAGCCTAATTCAAAATTCCACACGATAACTTTTGTGCGGCTTGGTCTTAAGAGTCTATGTGCCAAGTTTCGTGATAATTGGACAATCTCTGTGACCTGAAATGCTTTTTTAAGCTTTTTGATAAAATTCAAAATGGCGGAAAATCTAAGTATACGCAAATTGACGTCATAGGATGCGTTGGACTCGTCATGATCCAAGGATTCCAACGATGTCTCATTTGTGAAATTTGGACCAAGTAGTCAAAAGTTATTAGGCTGAATGCACTTTGAACTTTGGCGTGTTGGTGGCGCTAGAGAGTAAGCTCTTGGGGCATGAAAATTCTTGATTTTGGCTTTGGTACTTGGCTGATTACGTGTGCCAAATTTCACAACTTTCTCGCATTGCGTTCATGGGGCTGCCATAGACTTCAATTGCAGCGGAAACGGATGAATAATAAATATAGCTGCAAGCAGCAATGTGGGGGTCCTAGCAGAATGGCACAATAGGGAAGGCTTGGGCCACTCAGGAAGGGGTCGTGAGTCCATGCAACAAGTTTGGCATCGATACATCAATGCATCGCAGAGATACGGCCAAATGTCCCGTTTGCGTGTCGGCGTAGAGTTTGATTGGCTGTTGCGGTTAAACCATTTTGAAGGTTTTTGATCAAATTCAAAATGGCGGAAAATCCAACATGGCGCAGATGACGTTATTGGTTGCATTGACCTCGTCTGCATCCAGGGATTCCATTGGTACCTCATTTGTGAAGATATGAGCAAAACTGCATTTTTGCTACATATAGCACCACCTATAGGCCAAACGTCACCAAACTTCTTGGGCTTCTTACCGTACTGGTCATGAGTCTGTGATAGAGGTTTGACGTCATAAAATCAAACGGTTGCCAAGATATGGCCTCACTTCCACACTCTGAAGCTCTCATGCTACTGCTAGACTTTTACAAAGCCTTTGTCAACCCTTTATTAATGTAATTCAGACACTTTATAATGACATAAACAGCTCTGTAATAGTTAACCATACACTACCCAAAGATTTAATGTTGAGTGTGGAATAAGGCAAGGGTGTCCTCTCTCTCCCTTTTTATTTTTATGAGTGACAGAGCTTCTTGCTTTAAGTATACTTAAAGGATAAGACCGGGTTAATGTAATTTTGAATTTTAGCCGAATGAATAAATAGGCAGCAGGTCTGTGGGCTGTCTGTGGTAGAAGCACGACGATGACGTCAGTAACACCCACTTTACCTCAAAAATTCAAAATGACAGTAACCAGGATTTTTTTAAGTAAGCGACACACCTCCACGTTATCAGTGCTAGTGTAGAGTAATTAATAAATTATAAACAGCATAGTTTGTGCCTGTATAACGTTGCCCATAGGAAACCGTTTCATGGCCGAATATCTCAAGAGAGCAGCCAGACGCCTCTCGAATATCTTCGGAACAGCTCCAAATGACCAACAACAAGCAGGGGTGAGTAGAACATCATGTTATAATGTGAAATCAAGGGCCCAATGTAAAAAAAACGGTCTTATCCTTTAATGATCCTGATTTAAAGGGCCTAACCATTTTTGAGAGGATAATCAAAATATCGCAACTGGCTGATGACATGATTTTGTTTTTACAAGATAAAGTACAACTTCCTCATGTGCTGGCTCTTGTAGAGCAATTTTCTAATGCATCAGGTCTCAAGTTGAACATTTCAAAATGTGAAATATTACCCCTACAGGAATGCAATGACACAGTATTGGATAACATCCCAGTAAAGCAAACAGTTAAATATTTAGGAATACAATTAACTAAGGATCCCAAGATTAGAGAGGAACTGAATTTGGCAGGAAAAATAATAAAAGCCAAGAACATCTTTAATTCTTGGTTACAACGAGATCTAAGTATATATGGAAGAACTTTGCTATCTAAAGCAGATGGTCTTTCTCATTTTGTTTATCCCCCTCTCTCCCTATTTCTGAAGGATCAAACAATAAAACGGATCAACAAAATATTTCTGGATTTCATATGGAGAAATAAACCTCATAAATTAAAGAAGGAAGTGCTGACTGATTGTAAAGGTAATGGAGGTCTAGACTTTTTAGACTTCTCTAACACAATTGATTCCTTCAGGACTGGATGGATTCGAAGATGCCTTTTACAACCTAACTCACTGTGTTTTTTTATCCCTAATCACATATTCAATAAATTAGGTGCTTTCTTTTATTCTTAAGTGCAACTTTGTCCCATCTAAATTGCCTATTAACCTTTTTAATTTCCATAGGCAATGCCTACTTGCTTGGAGAATGTGCTTTGTTCATAACTTCTCCCCCCATAAAGTGTTTATCTGGAACAATTCTGACATCACTGTAAGAAACAAAACTTTATTTTACCCTTAGTGGTTTGAACATTGTATATGTAATATTTTTTCATTGTTTGATAATCCTGGCACTTTGTTGACATATGAGCAGTTTTTGTCACGGTACTACTTTCCTATACCCTTCGGTCAATTTAACACAGTAATCAAAGCAATCCCTCAAGGATTAGCTCTTGTAATTAAAAGTCACCTGGTGCTACCTCATAAATATTGTATAACAAATAAAATAAAAGAAAGTCATTTTAAAATTCTCCACAAGATTTACCCTACAAATGTATATATATCCAAACACACAGACTTAAGTTTTAATTGTTCTTTTTGTGATGAAGAAGGTGAAACTCTTGTACATTTATTTTTTGACTGTAATATAGTGAAACAATTTCTAGCAAACCTCAGTTCTTATCTTTTTGCACAGCATGGCCATTATGTTTTCTCTCTTAAAGATATTTTATTTTACTATGAAAACTCAATAGATCCATCGTTTGAAATTTTAGTTAACTTTTATATTTTGCAAGCTAAGTTTTTTATTCATAAACAAAAATGGCAGAAAAATCAGCCTTTCTTTAATGTTTTTATGTTAGAAATGTCCTTTCTTTTCAAGTCTCTTAAGTTTGTAAATAATAAGAAAAATGAAAGACTTTTGAATGTTCTTTAAAGGATAAGACCGGTTTTTTGACATTGGGCCCTTGATTTCACATTATAACATGATGTTCTACTCACCCCTGCTTGTTGTTGAACATTTGGAGCTGTTCCGAAGATATTCGCGAGGCGTCTGGCTGCTCTCTTGAGATATTCGGCCATGAAACGGTTTCCTATGGGCAAGCTTATACAGGCACAAACTATGCTGTTTATAATTTATTAATTACTGTACATTAGCACTGATAACGTGGAGGTGCGTCGCTTACTTAAAAAAATCCGGGTTACTGTAATTTTGATTTTTTTTTTGTCGTAAAGTGGGTGTTACTGACGTCCTCCTCGTGCTACTGCCACAGACAGCCCACAGACCTGCTGCCTATTTATTCATTCGGCTAAAATACAAAATTAGTAACCTTTTTAAGTAAGCGACGCACCTCCACGTTACCAGTGCTAATGTACAGTAATTAATAAATTATAAACAGCATAGTTTGTGCCTGTATAAGCTTGCCCATAGGAAACCGTTTCATGGCCGAATATCTCAAGAGAGCAGCCAGACGCCTCGCGAATATCTTCGGAACAGCTCCAAATGACCAACAACAAGCAGGGGTGAGTAGAACATCATGTTATAATGTGAAATCAAGGGCCCAATGTCAAAAAAACGGTCTTATCCTTTAATGTATTCCTCTAGTTTTGTTTATTGTTGGTTTTTCTTTTAGTTGTTTAATGTAGCCTAACCTAATCTAAATGGTCCTTTACATTGTTATATCCTTGTTTTGCCTTATTGTCATACCATGTCTCTGTCATTGTTCTTTAATTGCAATAAAAAAAAATGATAAAAAAAATAAATTAAAAAAAGGCCTCACTTCCGGTTTGGCGCCATCTCGGAGTTTCATTGGCAAACGGAATTGTAATTAAAAATGCCAATAAGCAAACCATCAATAATCCAGTTTGCATTCTGTATATTGAAACTAAATAATTCATTGTGTTTTTTTATACCATGACAGGAAGTTGCATCATGACATAAATTGGGATTAAGGGTTAAAAATATATATATTTTTAAAAGGATTTTAGCAATTATTTTAGCAAGACTGATATACTTCTTTTTTATACTAAGTTTTGTATAATTTGATGTTTTTATGTGCACATTCATGCAGGGATTTTAACGTAATTATTGTGAAGGGTTATCACAGGTAAATACCTTTATTTTGATAAGGTTGCGGATGGCTCACTTTGGAGAATCTTCTTCGCCTTGATTCATTACGGCAGGAGCTTGTCACAGGTGAGGTGCTGCTTATTTGCTGAGCTGTAATAACGTTGTTTTATTTTATCTTGTGGTGTCAGCGATAATGTTATTGAGAAAGCCAAAAATAATGTGATGATATAAAACCAAGCAGAGTTTCTCCGTTACTCTTTGTCACCAGTGCAGGACGACTGAATTTAGAATTGCGTTCCAGCACGTGGCAATCATGTAGCTTAGTGAATGGTAAAATGGCCGACGCCAGGTAAGAATTATGTAGCTGGAAAATGGTTTTTGCGTTGTTCCATAGCGTTAGTGAAGAGCATCCGAGGGCTGGTAGTAAGCGTGCATAATTACATGGTAGGTAGCTGTGGTATGTTGACTGAAAGTTGAAGCATTTTCTACTTGAAGTAATTGTTCAGTTAGCTACTTGCTAATAGCATGATTTCAGGTCGGTGGGACTTGAGTGGCATGAAATCCCGCGAGGCTTTGTTGTTTTCGTGATATTTAATTGCAACCCAATCTATTTTAATAAAAAGTTGTAGTTGTGTAAGAAAAATAACTTGTTGTGAATATGTCGTAATTGTTGATGATTTAGTGTGCCTTGATTCATTACGGCAGGAGCTTGTCACAGGTGAGGTGCTGCTTATGTGCTGAGCTGTAATAACGTTTTATTTTATCTTGTGGTGTCAGCGATAATGTTATTGAGAAAGCCAAAAATAATGTGATGATATAAAACTAGGCAGAGTTTCTCCGTTAGGCTACTCTTTGTCACCTGTGCGGGACGGCTGAATTTAGGAATTGCGTTCCAGCACGTGGCAATCATGTAGCTTAGTGAATGGTAAAATGGCCGACGCCAGGTAAGAATTATGTAGCTGGAAAATGGTTTTTGCATGATTTCAGGTCGGTGGGACTTGAGTGGCATGAAATCCCGCAGGCTTTGTTGTTTTCGTGAATGTGATATTTAATTGCAACCCAATCTATTTTAAAATGTTGTAGTTGTGTAAGAAAAATAACTTGTTGTGAATATGTCATAATTGTTGATGATTTAGTGTGCCTTGGCTTAAGTATAACATCAGGCGAAATTTGTAGTTTGTTTTAGTATGTAATAACTGTTTCCGGCATAACTATAAATCTTGGTGAAATTTAACGCGATAAAAATGATCGTGACTGTTTCACTTAATGTCATCTTGGTGAATTATTGGGATATGTAACAGTCCCCTGCACGAGTGGCGAGCGACTCACGATGAAGGTGTGGCGTGAATGCGTAGCTTGTAATGTCCGCTTCAAAAATGAAACAATAGTGGAAAGTTGTATCAACCGCTGAGAAATAATCGGGGAATAACTTTTTTGTCTGAGTAATAACAGCATTGTCGATGCTTGCGCTGGTTCTTTTATTATTGTTACGCTGAGTGTCTTTGTCTGTGTGTCTGTGTCATGTGCGCTCTGTCTGTTTCTCTGTCGCTGTGTTGGTCTCTCTGTAATCATCCGACATGAATCAAAATAAAGTACTTTGTTGCACCATTTTTTGGAGTAAATTGCGAGTCAGACTAGGTTTTAGAAGCTCGTACATTGGGGGGGGGGAATTAAAAAAAATTAGAAGACCCACACGGGTAGATTATCAGATTTGAGACATTTCAGGTGGTCTGTGGAGGTTGTATGCTTCGGTGTCTCAGATATTCGTATTGATGATTAAAATGATTATTTTACAGTAGGCTACAGTAGTTATTTGTAAAAAAAAACAACAACGTTTATACAGTACTTTTATTTGTTAAACAAATTCTTGGGCCTGTAAAAAGGTTTTGTTCTTTGGTTTCAATGCATTATGCAGTATTTCATTGTATAATAATTGTAAAAAAAAAAAAAAAAAGGTTTCTACTTCACGGATTTCGCCTATCACGGGTTCTTTTTGGAACGTAACCCCCGCGAAAAACGTGGGTTCGCTGTATTCTACTTTTGAGCACTATTGCCACCTGCTAGTGTGTCTTTGCTTTGCTGAAGTGTAACTGTAGTCAGAGTATGCAAAAAGCAATATATGGCAGTTGGCCTAAGTGACAATACAGTGTGTATAATAATATATATGTTATATATTGAATTGTGATGCTCAGGATTTTTATTACACTTTAAGCTCTGCAGTTGCATTTAGAATCAGACCTATCTTTATGACCAGTGGAATGAAGTGTGTCAAAAAGCGGTTTGTTCCTGCACAGGTGTGATGGTGGAAACAGGAAAGACCCAGCTCTTTAGAGAGCATCTCCTGTCCTATACTTGCAGTGTTTCCCAACCCTGGTCCTCAAGGCACACTGCCCTGCATGTTTTCCATGTTTCCCTGCTCCAGCACACCTGATTCAAATGAATGGGTCGTCCTCAGCCTTCTGGAGAGCTTTAAGACCTGACCCAATTATTTGAATGCTGGAGCAGGGAAACGTGGAAAACATGCAGGGCAGTGTGCCTTGAGGACCAGGGTTGGGAAACACTGTCCTATAGCATTGACCCTGTACTTTGATGTTAGCTGTAATGTTATATCCTCATTTCTGAGTCGCTTTGGATAAAAGCGTCTGCTTAATGCAGAAACATAGCATAAACAATGTGGAAATATGGCAGTTAGCCTATGCCTACCTCATCTTTTAGTATCATAAGGAAAGCACAAGATTTTGTGAATTAAAAAAATGTTTGGGTTTTTGGATATTTATGTTGCATGTTAGGACAAATGTTTTCTTTATTTTTAAATAACCATTATCAGTATGTGTAATGAGCGTAATTACAATGTAGAGTAAATTGTTGCCAGTGGCCATCTAATGTGCACCAGGTTTGCAATTTCACTTTTGAATATGTTGCAGAGCTTGGTACTAATTACTTTTTTATGTTTTAGATACTGATACAGCATACCACTGTTTGTAAAGGTGAGTAAAGGTTATGCACTAAGATGTTGATGTGGTAAAATGCGTTTGTCTTAGATTTTTCTTTTCAAGTCTTTTATGAAAAATATATAGAAAAAATAGTATTCTAACTTGGAGTCGTATTGCCAGCTACTAGCATGTCTTTGCTTTGCTGAAGTGTTATGTGCAGTCAGTATGTAAAGAGCAATGTACACACTTAAGACGATCCAGACTCTTTTCACGTCTTGTTCCGCGATGGTGGAATGACCTACCGAGCGCTACCAGAACAGGGGCGTCCCTGAATATCTTCAAGAAACTCTGGAAGACCCTCAGAGATAATCTCATGTCCTAGCACTGACCCTGTACTTCCCTCTATGCCTGCACCGTATTTGTACACTATCACCCTGTCCCCTTTGAAAAGTGGTTTCCTTCTATGTAGCTTATTAGCTTTGATGTTAGCTGTAATGTTATATCCTCATTTCTGAGTCGCTTTGGATAAAAGCGTCTGCTTAATGCAGAAACATAGCATAAACAATGTGGAAATATGGCAGTTAGCCTATGCCTACCTCATGTTTTAGTATCATAAGGAAAGCACAAGATTTTGTGAATTAAAAAAATGTTTGGGTTTTTGGATATTTATGTTGCATGTTAGGACAAATGTTTTTCTTTATTTTTAAATAACCATTATCAGTATGTGTAATGAGAGTAATTACAATGTAGAGTAAATTGTTGCCAGTGGCCATCTAATGTGCACCAGGTTTGCAATTTCACTTTTGAATGTGTTGCAGAGCTTGGTCCTAATAACTTTTTTGTTTTAGATACTGATACAGCATACCACTGTTTGTAAAGGTTATGCACTAAGATGTTGATGTGGTAAAATGCGTTTGTCTTAGATTTTTCTTTTCAAGTCTTTTATGAAAAATATATAGAAAATAGTATTCTAACTTGGAGTCGTATTGCCAGGTACTAGCATGTCTTTGCTTTGCTGAAGTGTTATGTGCAGTCAGTATGTAAAGAGCAATGTACACACTTAAGACGATCCAGACTCTTTTCACGTCTTGTTCCGCGATGGTGGAATGACCTGCCGAGCGCTACCAGAACAGGGGCGTCGCTGAATATCTTCAAGAAACTCTGGAAGACCCTCAGAGATAATCTCATGTCCTAGCACTGACCCTGTACTTCCCTCTATGCCTGCACTGTATTTGTACACTATCACCCTGTCCCCTTTGGAAAGTGGTTTCCTTCTATGTAGCTTATTAGCTTTGATGTTAGCTGTAATGTTATATCCTCATTTCTGAGTCGCTTTGGATAAAAGTGTCTGCTTAATGCAGAAACATAGCATAAACAATGTGGAAATATGGCAGTTAGCCTATGCCTACCTCATCTTTTAGTATCATAAGGAAAGCACTAGATTTAATGAATTTAAAAAAAAAAATGTTTGGGTTTTTGGATATTTATATTGCATGTTAGGACAAATGTTTTTCTTTATTTTTAAATAACCATTATCAGTATGTGTAATGAGAGTAATTACAATGTAGAGTAAATTGTAGCTAGTGGCCATCTAATGTGCACCAGGTTTGCAATTTCACATATAACTCTGACAATGTTTAAATCCAGGCTGAAAATAGTTCTATTTAGCTGTGCATATGACACCTGAAAGTATTTTATCTGCACTCTTCACTTTTAAATTAATTAATGATTATTTTGAATGGGTTTAATTTTTATTATTATTTTTTATTTTTATTATTTTTTATTTCTTTTTAATGATTTTATTGCCTTCTTGTGTAGCTGTGAAGTACTTTGAATTGCCTTGTGTATGAATTGTGCTCTATAAATGAAATTGCCTTGCCTATAATAACCTTTTGAATGTGTTGCAGAGCTTGGTACTAATTACTTTTTTATGTTTTAGATACTGATACAGCATACCACTGTTTGTAAAGGTTATGCACTAAGATGTTGATGTGGTAAAATGCGTTTGTCTTAGATTTTTCTTTTCAAGTCTTTTATGAAAAATATATAGAAAAAATAGTATTCTAACTTGGAGTCGTATTGCCAGCTACTAGCATGTCTTTGCTTTGCTGAAGTGTTATGTGCAGTCAGTATGTAAAGAGCAATGTACACACTTAAGACGATCCAGACTCTTTTCACGTCTTGTTCCGCGATGGTGGAATGACCTACCGAGCGCTACCAGAACAGGGGCGTCGCTGAATATCTTCAAGAAACTCTGGAAGACCCTCAGAGATAATCTCATGTCCTAGCACTGGCCCTGTACTTCCCTCTATGCCTGCACTGTATTTGTACACTATCACCCTGTCCCCTTTGAAAAGTGGTTTCCTTCTATGTAGCTTATTAGCTTTGATGTTAGCTGTAATGTTATATCCTCATTTCTGAGTCGCTTTGGATAAAAGCGTCTGCTTAATGCAGAAACATAGCATAAACAATGTGGAAATATGGCAGTTAGCCTATGCCTACCTCATGTTTTAATATCATAAGGAAAGCACTAGATTTAATGAATTTAAAAAAAAAAAATGTTTGGGTTTTTGGATATTTATGTTGCATGTTAGGACAAATGTTTTTCTTTATAAAAACCATTATCAGTATGTGTAATGAGAGTAATTACAATGTAGAGTAAATTGTAGCTAGTGGCCGTCTAATGTGCACCAGGTTTGCGATTTCACATATAACTCTGACAATGTTTAAATCCAGGCTGAAAACAGTTCTATTTAGCTGTGCATATGACACCTGAAAGTATTTTATCTGCACTCTTCACTTATAAATTAATTAATGATTATTTTGAATGGGTTTAATTTTTATTATTATTTTTTATTTTTATTATTTTTTATTTCTTTTTAATGATTTTATTGCCTTCTTGTGTAGCTGTGAAGTACTTTGAATTGCCTTGTGTATGAATTGTGCTCTATAAATGAAATTGCCTTGCCTATAATAACCTTTTGAATGTGTTGCAGAGCTTGGTACTAATTACTTTTTTATGTTTTAGATACTGATACAGCATACCACTGTTTGTAAAGGTTATGCACTAAGATGTTGATGTGGTAAAATGCGTTTGTCTTAGATTTTTCTTTTCAAGTCTTTTATGAAAAATATATAGAAAAAATAGTATTCTAACTTGGAGTCGTATTGCCAGCTACTAGCATGTCTTTGCTTTGCTGAAGTGTTATGTGCAGTCAGTATGTAAAGAGCAATGTACACACTTAAGACGATCCAGACTCTTTTCACGTCTTGTTCCGCGATGGTGGAATGACCTACCGAGCGCTACCAGAACAGGGGCGTCCCTGAATATCTTCAAGAAACTCTGGAAGACCCTCAGAGATAATCTCATGTCCTAGCACTGACCCTGTACTTCCCTCTATGCCTGCACTGTATTTGTACACTATCACCCTGTCCCCTTTGGAAAGTGGTTTCCTTCTATGTAGCTTATTAGCTTTGATGTTAGCTGTAATGTTATATCCTCATTTCTGAGTCGCTTTGGATAAAAGCGTCTGCTTAATGCAGAAACATAGCATAAACAATGTGGAAATATGGCAGTTAGCCTATGCCTACCTCATGTTTTAATATCATAAGGAAAGCACTAGATTTAATGAATTTTAAAAAAAAAAAATGTTTGGGTTTTTGGATATTTATGTTGCATGTTAGGACAAATGTTTTTCTTTATTTTTAAATAACCATTATCATTATGTGTAATGAGAGTAATTACAATGTAGAGTAAATTGTAGCTAGTGGCCGTCTAATGTGCACCAGGTTTGCAATTTCACATATAATAACCTTTTGAATGTGTTGCAGAGCTTGGTACTAATTACTTTTGTATGTTTTAGGTACTGATACAGGATACTACTGTTTGTAAAGGTGAGTAAAGGTATACACTAAGATGTTGATGTGGTAAAATGCGTTTGTCTTAGATTTTTCTTTTCAAGTCTTTTATGAAAAATATAGAAAAATAGTATTCTAACTTGGAGTAGTATTGCTAGCTACTAGCTTGTCTTTGCTTTGCTGAAGTGTTATGTGCAGTCAGTATGTAAAGAGCAATGTGGAAATATGGCAGTTAGCCTAAGTGACAACACAGTGTGTATATGTATATATGTTATATATTGAATTGGTAGTACTCTGTGACCGACTAATGGAAGGAAGTGTCAAAAGCGGTTTGTTGTGCATAGGTGTGATGGTGGAGTTTGAATGTATGAAGTACTAATGGTAGGATTGTTACACAAAGTACTTAGAATTCATTATAAGTATTGATGTTTAGCAAAAAAGTATAGTGTAAGCAAAAATATTTCATGTCTTCACCATGAATAAGTGAAATGCCATGGTCACACTGAATAAAGTTATAGACCAGTACATGATATATACATAGTCAAATAATTTGTGGTTGATATTTAAGAAATGTCATTTTTGAGATGCGTGTTGTTTTTTTGGGAAAAGGGTCAAAGTGTACATTTCCACGCGTGTATTGCAGATGGGACGTTCCAAAAAATCTGCGGCTGCAAAGAAGAGACTGGCTGATCGTGAGCTCTCAGAGGTGGTTTTTCACACGTCTACAATTTACCACTGATTGACAGGGTCTGGTGCAAGGAATAGTTGTGTTAATAGCACTAACTCAAGGAAAACAGGCAGCTATGCAAAATAAGTGATGTCACTTGTAAATTTATTTATTTAATTACATTAAATAAATTTACAAGTGACATTGTAATTTTCCCCTTCTTAGGGAATAATGCAATCTCAGTGCTATGCAATCTTTTACTTTTTTTTTTCTCCTACAAAAAGCAGCACATGCCAGTTGATGTAGTGAGGTGTAAAAACAGTACGTGAGGTTGTGTATTGACTGTAGGAAAATTCAAATGAGATGTCGGAGGGCGTGATGTATTATGTGCTTAAAAACAGCAAGAATGAGGTGTGTTATGTGTAAATAACGCTGTTCAATTTGTGTGTTGCAGGTGTGTTCCACCAAAAGAGCAGCGACTGGCACCCAGGATGACTTATGGTCTCCTGGAAGCAAGGTTGGGCGTCCTTGCACCTGGAAAGCCCAAACATCAAGCTGGCCTGAAAAGGCGTATGACTTTGATGTTCATGACGATGTTCAATACGATGTTCAATACAGAAATGTTCAATACAGAAATGTTCAATACAGAAACGTTGCAGACTCCCCACTCTCAAACTCTCAAACAAGTGCTGAAAAGTTCTCTAACAAGTCTCAAACAAGTGCTGAAAAGTTCTCTACCAATTTGCAAAAAACTTCTTTCCAAACTGAATCTCCAAGCTCTCTCTCTCTTGACTGTGCTATCAAGCTATCTTCAAATAATGCATCTTGCATGAATGAACCCAATGTTACTAATGAGTGTGTTACTTTGACTCAGCCTGATTTTCCAGAGAGGTCTTTCCTGACGGGCTCCTTTCATCAAGGTGATGTGCGTTTTGGTAACGTGGGCAACAAGCAGTGCGGTGCCATCAGTCTGACAGCTGTTCTGAAATCCAAGATGAAGAACGTTTGGACCTGGGAAACTGGAGATCTGGATGATGTTTTAATAAAAGGAACTCTGTTGTACAAGTCTATGAGTGCACATGAACAAATCAGAGACCATGTTGAAGGAAGGGGTTACATTGCTGTGTCAGAATTGCCTAGACAACACAGGGTGTGGAATTGTGATTTTGCATTAAACTTTGGAGATTCTTACACTGGGTTTGTGTGTGTTGACAATTATGATCCTGCTTTATGTGATGTGGCTTTGCCTTTTGATGAAGCACTGCAGCGCGCACTGTTCAGTCATGATGCTTGCTTGTTGACTATTTGTGGAAATACTTGTGCCATCGTGAATGGAGAGACCAGATTTGCCTTTGTTAATTCTCATGCAAACACCTGGGTTAATCACAAAGGTCAGAGGGTAAGTTGTGTTTCATACTTTAGCTCCGCACAGTCACTGGTCAGCTTTGTGTATGATTATGCACAATCGTTTGGCGTAAGTACACCACGGTTTGAGGTAACAGGAGTGAGTGCTGCGGTAACCAGAACTGGCAATGAACGGCGATCACAGAACGACACATCCCGAGGTAACACAGCTACGTTGACACATGCAAAGGTACGTCAGCTGTACAGCGATGTGGTAACAGGATCAAAAGGTTTGCACAAACGTCAGACGGCTACAAGTTGCTCAGTAACGTCAACTGCTGTTCCAGGTAATGCAAACAACCAAACTGCGTCCACAAAGAGTGAATCGAACCCGAATACCAAACCTTTGTACAGCGATGTTTTGAGACGTGTCGTGAGTAATGTTTCACAGAAGCCTGAATGTGTTCCTGAAACTCTGTTGGGTAAAGATGACACCAAGCTGACGGCTACAATCGATCGATCAGAGGCTGCACGTAATGGTGCTGGACAAAAGGTAAATCGAAAAGAGACTTCTGCAGAAAAGGCTAAACGTGCTCAAATAAAAGGGGATTTTGAACTGCACGAGACAACTTGCAAAACACACAGCGATGACGTAATTATCACTGACACAAATGTCCCAAAGCAGGCATTTAAACCTTTAACTCGCAGTGATCAGGATACACTGTGCAAAGCTGTTGGACTTTCAAATGAAAATGTTGAAGCGTTGAAGGCAACAACCAGTGTTGATGATATGGGCTGTCCTTGTAAGATACAAAGCATTAAGCCAGATGGGAATTGCTTTTACCGCAGCCTTGCCTTTAGCATTTGTAGCAATGAAGAGAAGCACTTGAAAATTAGACGGGCTGTAACGAAACACCTCCAGAAATACAGCAATAAGTTTGAGACTTACTTGAGAGATGAATATACATCTGTACAGGACTATGTAACAAAATCAAGGATACACTACTGTGGGACCTGGGCAAAGGAGATCGACATATTTGCTGCTGCCGATTTATTCCAAACTACTATCTTCACCTTAAATGATGGGAGATGGAACATGCACAGACCTACTGTACGCCCATGCATTCAGAACTGTATATATTTAAATCACACCGCCAATCATTATGAGGTTGTAACATGCGTTAAAAACCGAAATACGCAGAGTCCTTGTGCCGGAACATGCCAGTCTATTGGTGAGGGAACGTTAAGACCCCAGCGGAAAAGAAAGTTCACCGAGTCAGACACGAAAGCAGAAAAAGAACGTCAACGGTGCAGTGATATCAATGTGAAGAAGCGAAAAACTGAGAATCAAAAGAAGCAATATAATGAATGTGAGTACATTAGGAGTGCCAAACGTGAGACTTCTCTTGAACATTTTCACAAGAACAGCATGAATTCTGAGTTTCGGAAAAGGAAATGTGATTATTTCAACACAAACTATGGAACCGATGTGCAGTTCAAGGCACGTAAACTTGCACAGTATAATAATAAATATGGTACTGATTCAAATTTAAAAAAATCAAAGTGTGAATCCTCAAAAAACACTTATCAGACAAACATCATATTTCAAAATAAAGTCCGTGATTACAGTCACACAAAGTACAAGAGCAACATTGGGTTTCAACATAAAGTCCGTGATTACAGTCATACAAAGTACAAGAGCAACATTGGGTTTCAACATAAAGTCCGTGATTACAGTCATACAAAGTACAAGAGCAACATTGGGTTTCAACATAAAGTCCGTGATTATAGTCATAAGAAGTACAAAAGCAACATTGGGTTTCAACATAAAGTCCGTGATTATAGTCATAAGAAGTACAAAAGCAACATTGGGTTTCAACATAAAGTCCGTGATTATAGTCATAAGAAGTACAAGAGCAACGTTGTGTTTCAACATAAAGTCCGTGATTATAGTCATAAGAAGTACAAGAGCAACATCGTGTTTCAAAAGAAGATCAACGAGAAAAGCAAGATGAAATATCATGAATATGACGAAATTCGCCAAAACAAAATTAAGAGTAGCAGTGACACTTATGCAAATATGAGAAAGAAGCAACAAGACATTGACTTTGTCATCAGTCAGTTTCGTCAAGACGTAAGCTGTGGTCCTGAATACGTATGCTCTGTTTGTCATCGCTTACTTTTCAGGAAACAAGTGATTGAGTGTAAAAGATCTCATTATGAAAGCAAAAGACCAGAGGTTGCTGCGCTGGCTAAGAGGTGTATAACATTGCAATATTTACACGTTTGTGATATTGAATGTGGGCAGGAATGTCATTTGTCTGATAGTCCTTGCAGCAAATTATGGGTTTGCCATTCCTGTCATCGGAAAATGCTTGGAGGAAAACTACCAGAAGAGAGTGTCACCAACAACATGCATTTGGATGAAATTCCACCTGAACTGAAATGTCTGAATTCTTTGGAGGAACATCTCATTGCTCGTCACATTCCCTTCATGAAGCTGCTGTGTTTGCCCCGAGGCCGCCAAAGAGCTTGCCATGGTCCATGTGTCTCTGTACCTGTTGATAACAGTAGTGTGACAAACATTCTGCCAAGGAACGAGTGTGATGATAAAATGATAAGAGTCAAACTCAAACGCAAGTTGACATACAAAGGTCATTATGAGTACATGTATGTCCACACTGATCGTGTAAGGAATGCACTGAGGTATTTGATGGCAAACAATAAGTGGTATGATGATGTAATTTTAAATGATGAATGGGTAAACACTCTGAATGGAAGTGATCAATGTGAGGCAAATGAGGACAACCAAGAGCTGCCAGCTAACAGTGATAATGAAAATAACAGTGATGATGAAAATAATCTTGAGGAAGAGCAAGCAGAGGAGGAACTGACCTACATTAAAGACCAGAGTGGCCTCTTGTCAGACACATCATTGCAACCTGTCAATCTGGGTTCAGAGATCATTGATCAGAATTTTCAGGATATACTGAGCGTGGCACCAGCTGAAGGCAACAGTCCAGTTCGTTTACTATCTGATAAAACCAACGAGGCCAAATGCTTTCCTGCTCTGTTTCCATTGGGTGGACCTACATTCCACGATGAAAGGGAATCAAAAATAACTCTGTCACGTTACCTGAACTGTCGCATTCTCAACGCTGATGGACGTTTTGGTCGCAACACAGACTACATATTTTATGCACAGTACATATCAGAAGTGCATCAAGTCATATCTGGTGTATCAGTGGCAATGCGCAAAGGTGGCGGCAAATCATCTCTGAAAGAAGCATCAAACATGTTGTTGAACTCAGATTCACTCAGTAAAATATTACGAAATGATGAAGGGTACAAGTTCTTGCGAGGAATTCGTGGAACCCCACCTTACTGGATGGCAGTACAGAAAGATTTGTTCAGTATGATTCGACAACTGTCAATTCCAACGTTTTTCATAAGCATGTCAAGTGCTGATCTGAGATGGCCCGAAATGCTTGCTTCTCTTTTGAGGTTAGAAGGAAAAGAAACACCTGTGGAGGAACTTGACTGGTCTCAAAAATGTGCGCTGATTGGAAGAAATCCAGTTACTGCAGCAAGAATGTTTGACTATCGATGGCATTGTTTTCTTCGTGATGTAATCCTGTCACCAGCTGAACCCATAGGCAAAATAAAGGACTACTTCTATCGAGTTGAATTCCAACAGCGTGGTTCTCCTCATGTTCACTGTTTGTTTTGGGTGGAAGATGCACCAAAGATTGATAAAGACAGTGATGCTGATGTGGTACGTTTCATAGACAGATACATTTCCTGTGATAGTCCACCAGAGTCTGATGCAGAGCTTCATGAGGTTGTGAGCAGCGTACAAAGACACAGCACAAAACACTCAAAAACATGCCGTAAGAAAAATACAGTGTGCCGATTCAATTTCCCACGACCTCCATCAAGCCGTACTTTCATTACAAGAGCTGGGAACTCAGAGGACCTGAATGGAAAAGATGAAAATACCAATGCCAATGCAATCATAAAGAAGGTGAAAACAGCGCTGGCCAATCCTGACCTGAGTTTTGATACAGCTGATGCTTTTTTTGAGTCTCTTGGGATACATCAAGGCCTGTTTGAGAGAGCATACACCATATGTTCCAAAAAGAAAAGCATTGTCCATAAGCGAAATCCATCTGATATTTGGGTGAACCAGTACAATAAAGACTTACTGCGTGCTTGGCAAGGAAACATGGACATTCAGTATATCACCGACGCCTATTCTGTTGTGGTCTATATACTGTCATACATCACAAAAGCAGAGCAAGAAATGGGTTTGCTGTTACAGCGTGCACAGAAGGAGGCGATGAATGGCAATCTTGATGCAAAAGCTGCATTCAAACAGCTCGGCAGCGTCTACCTGCACAACAGAGAAGTTTCAGCTCAAGAGGCAGTGTATCGTTTGACTCGTATGCGTTTGAAGGAATGTTCTCGTGATGTACAGTTTATTCCTGTTGGTGAAAATCCTGTTAGAATGAGTTTGCCTTTGCATGTGCTCCAAGCTAGAGCTCAGCTCCAACAGCCTGATGATGACAGTAGCATTTGGATGACTAATGTGGTGGAAAGATACAAGAGCAGACCCAGATCAGCAGAAATGGAGGAGTTATGCCTTGCCAGCTTTTGCTCTCAGTACAGAGTTCTTTCAAAGTCTGAGGTTTCACCACAAAGAGAATCACAGGACATAATACAACTGAACAACAACCGTGGCTTCATCAGAAAAAGGACCAGAACACAGCCTGCTGTTGTGAGATATCCCAGGTTTTCACACACAAAAAATCCAGAAAAGTACTTTCATTCATTGCTGCAGCTGTTTTTGCCTTATTATGAGGACTTCCACCTCAGACCGCCTCAGTTTGAAACATACGAACAGTTCTACACAACTGGTGCAGTGAAATGTGGCTCTGACATCCAAAAAGTGCAGTCAATTGTGGACTCCAACAAAGCTTTATTTGAAAAAGAAAGCGATGAGATTGACAAAGCCAAACAGTTGCTGGATAACGACATTGATTTAGAAGACGCTTGGGCTCAGATATGTCCAGAAACAGAAAGCGAACGTCTCAGTTGTTTGGATATGAAACCCAAAGCTGTAGATGATGAAGAAGGCAGTGATGATGTTGGTGATCTTATTCCTGACCTGACAGCAAATCCACAGACAACGTGCACTCTGGAAACTAATCACATGACAATGCCCCGAGATGCTGCACTAGGTTTATTGCGAACACTGAATGAAGAGCAGGCGGCAATATTTTATGCTGTACGTCGGTGGTGTCTGCAGATACTCTTTGGACAGAATCCTGAACCGTTGCGATTGTTCATTACTGGTGGAGCAGGAACAGGCAAATCCCATTTGATCAAAGCCATCCAGTACGAATCTACACGACTGCTGTCACAGATTTCTGACAATCCAGATGATCTGACTGTGCTCCTTACAGCGCCCACTGGTGTGGCTGCATATAACATTGGTGCTGCAACTATTCACAGTACATTCTCCATTGGTGCAAATGTTAAGCTGCCATATCAACCTCTTGGTGATGAGAAGGTAAATACTTTAAGGATGAAAATGCGAAACTTGCAGATTTTGATCATTGATGAAGTGTCCATGGTTGACCACCGTCTTTTGTCCTACGTTCATGGCAGACTACGTCAAATAAAACAGACTGGTGATTATTCTTTGTTTGCAAATGTTTCCCTGATCTGCGTGGGTGACTTCTTTCAGTTGAGACCTGTCAAAGGCACACCTCTTTTTTCTGACAACACAGAAGCCAACATGTGGGACAACAACTTTGAAGTGGCTGAGCTTACCAAAGTTTTGAGGCAAGAAAATGCAGAATTTGCGGAGATGCTGAATCGTCTCAGAGTTCGTAAAAAGAATGAACATCTCAGTGGGCATGATGTGTTTGCATTAAAACAACGTGAAACTGGTGAAGACTCCACAGACATTCACATATATGCTACAAATGCAGAGGTTGATAAATACAATATCACTAGACTGCAAAAGCATTGCCCAGATGCAATCAGCATAGATGCCCAAGATTTTACACGGAGTCCCAAAACTGGAAGAATGGAACCAAAATTAGGCTTCCATACAAAGGTTTTCAACTCGTGCTTGCCAAGGTGTGTGTCTTTGGGCATTGGAGCAAAGGTGATGTTGAAGAAAAATATAGACGTGTCTGACGGCCTCGTCAATGGTGTGTGTGGTACGGTTGTGGAAATTATTAATGGTGAAGATAAGGATGACATTCCTATTGCTATCCATGTTGAGTTTGAAAACCCTAATGTTGGAAAGATGCAGAGGTCAAAATCCAAAAGAAACTCTGAACGCTCTACAATTGTGGAGGTACAAGAGGATCAAGTATCAAATGCTGGTGGAATACGAAGGCAATTTCCTCTCACCCTGGCTTGGGCAATGACGGTACATAAGTGCCAAGGTGTTACTGTTGACAGAGCTGTTGTATCACTCAACAAAATCTTTGCTGCAGGGCAAGCATATGTTGCATTGAGTCGTGTGAGAACTCTTGATGGACTGATTATTAAGGACTTCAAAGAGACAGCTATATTTTGTGATGACAAAGTAGACACAGCCATGAAGAGCTTGCCAAAGTTCAACTTCAAAAGTATTGGTTCACCTGACGTTGATCCGGTCTGCACGATTGCACTTCACAATGTACAGAGTTTGAATGCTCACTTTGACGACATGCAATCCCACAAAACCCTAATGAAAGCTGACTGTATTTGTTTAACAGAGACATGGCTCAATGCAGACACCGAAGACCAGCCACAACTACCGGGGTATGTCTTTAATCACAATCCAAGAGGTAACTGTTACGATGACTCTGACACAGTTTTTGCAGCATTGAAACAACAGCAAAGAGGAGGAGTTGGTTTGTATTATTCAGACAACATTGATGTGCAGGTGTCAATTCCAAAGAGATGCAACTTGGAATGTTTGTATTTCCATATGTCTCATGTCAATTTGACTGCTGTTGTTTTGTACAGGCCATCTTCCTATAAGATTGACATGTTTCGAAAGCAGTTATCACAGGTTGTCTTTGAACTTGAGAAACATGCAGGGAGGAAGATGATCATGGGAGACTTCAATGAGGATGTCTTTGTATCTTCTACTGTGGCAAAATTCCTGGAACAACATGGATACACCCAACATGTCCAAGCAGCTACAACAGAAAGAGGTACGTTAATAGATCATGTTTACTGTAAAGATGTAGGAGATATTGTTGTCGATGTTGTACAAACATACTACAGCTTTCATGATGCAATTCTTATCTCATTGTTGTAATATTTGTGTTTGCTCCGTGAGTTATTCACCATTAGATGTTCTACACATGTACCGTCCGCTACTTGGGGCTTGGGTGGGTCGCAAGGAGAGAGCTAAAATTGAGGACGGCTCCTTGCAGGGCGTGGGAGGGTATGTAAGCCATTTTCCAATATAAGTTTTATGTTTTGAGACCACAGCTGTAGGCATGGGCCGGTATGAGATTCTGTCGGTATGATAACCTTAGGCAAAGTTTCAAATTTTGAGTGGTGCACGACTATGCGGCAACCAAAAAACAGGCAGGGGAAAAAGTTCAGGGGGCTCGCCTCCTTCAGCCATCGTCTGTATTCATACTGAAAATCAAGATCGAGCGAGCTTTTGCCCTTCTGCTCCATGGGAGGTTTCTGTCCTCCCTGAGCTCGCCTCAGGACACCTGCGTTACCGTTTGACAGGTGTACCGCCCCAGTTAAACTCCCCACCTGCCACTGTCCGCGGAGCGGTTCACGCCCCTTGACACCAGAAGAAAGAGCCCGCTTTGAGTAAGTGAAAAACCTTTGGGTTTTGAAAAGGTTTTGAAACCTTGACTTTTTCATACCTTGAAACCAGTAACCGGCCCATGCCTACAGCTAGTTGGCATGCTTTACAAGTGTGTGGAACCTCAGTCCCGGGGACCATTTGCCATTTGATGTGACAGTTATGGGACCATTCACTGCATTGTTTCTGTGCCTGAGTGAGTAATACAAGGCTACACATTTACTTTCACTTTCTTTATCTGTGTTCCATTCAACATTAATTCTTGTTAGGCTTGTTTTGGTTCATTTGTTGTTTTTTATTTCATCACTGTGCATATGTAATGGACTTAAGTATGACTTAAGGATTACTCTGTGTGTGTGGAGCAGGATGTGTTTTGCTATTTGCATCATGAAATGGCAACAAAGTCAATCACTTTCTGAACAAAAGATGCTATGCAATGTAAACAAAATTTTTATTGGATTTGTTTTTCTGAAGGGAAGCATTTCAAATCAGAAAATGGACAGTTGTTTTGCAAATGCCAACTAAGGAATTTTGCCCTCTTTAAGGTGCACAACAAAAGTATGTTTGTAAGCTTCCTGATGTCAAAGGACTGTACAAATCATGTTTTCCGAAAACCTAAAAAGCTGTGTGGACACAACACCTTGCCTATCTACCTGCTCCAATTCCATGGCATGTACTGATGATGAGACAAGCAAAGACTTTTGGACATCAGCAAAACAAGCTGCAAAAGCAGCTGTGACTCTTCTGGCTTTGGCATCCTTGGTGTTTAGCAAAGCTCAAGTGTCTCCATCTGTGCTCTGGAACTTAAGAAAAAACTACAACTCTTGGGAATATGATTGTTGGAACCAGTCATGAAAATTTGGTGAGTATCTCTACTTTCACAATTTGAAATTCATGTGTCTTTTACAACATTTATTGAACAGACATTATTCTCTGTTTGTTGCTCACAGTAGGGTTCCACCTGTGGTTCTTGCCTGATTTCTGTATTTCAAACTATGCCCTGTCCGTCCAAGACCCATTTGAAGAAAAAAAATGACAGAAGTCTGACTCAATGTTCCTTGATTTAATTTTATTATGTGAGTATCAATTCATGCTTTTGCTTTACATAAATGTATAACCTTTGTATTCTGCCCATGCTGTAACATGTTCATGCTGTAAAGTCCTTTGTTTTATTCATTACTAGATGGATGTCTTACATCTGCAGCCCACCGAGGGATTTTACCAGCCACAGAACCTTTTGATGGTCATCAACCTTTACTATCCATGGTCCTACCTGAAGACTGCTGTTTCACTGTACCCCTTCCGAACGACAAAAGTCTGATTCCCAGAAATTTTCCTGTGACATAACATGTAAGTATACACACTGTTCCAAGAGACATTTTAATTGTTATTGTTCTATGTTGTGCAACACTATGAATGAAGTGCTTTATTATTTTAAATAGCCTGCTGAGGAACATGTATCTATCTATCTAGTATGCATGTTTTGTAAATTGTTCCTCACAACAAATTGTTCATTGCCAGGCATTGTACGTGCACCGAGGGTCATGTCGCAACAACATCCATCGAACAACAGGACAACACTGTGTTATCAGTACCAGCATGGAATATCATCTCAACTCAATTTGACTGCCCGAAGCTGATTGATGTGATCTGTGGACGTATCAGCAAAGCTCTACAGGTTGATGTGGCTGCTTTAACGTCTGCTGCAGAGACTTACCGAGACTGTCTGGAGCAGTCTCCTATCTCCTCTACTACTTCTGCAGCTACTAATGTTCAGGACATCAACTCCTCCATGCCTGCTTTTGTGACTTTCATAAATGGTGAAAGTGCTGACTGCTCCTGCAGTCAAATTGGCTGTACATACTGCACAGTCTCTATGTAATAAGATGTTTGTTTTAAATGAGTGTTTCATTGCTCTTAATTCCCTTATCACTTAAAACAACGGGGGAACTTTCTCTGTGGTTATGCCCATGATCTGGGATTACGTCATTCATATCAAATGTTGTACAACTATAGATAGTTTTGAGACAAACCTGAAAACACATTTTCCCTTTGGTCCATAATTCCGATTAATTTAATTTTCTCCTTCCAATCTTACTCTGTTTTTATAATCTTTGTTTGTATGTTTCTTTTGTTATTAAATTTTTTTTTTAAATACTCTTGATCATTTATATTTGGTCTTCTATCATTATTATTATAATTGCTGAGACACAGTACATGCCTACGTAAAATACTGACATCTTCCAAAGGTCAAAGATCACCAAATGTTATAGCTTGGTGTGGGGAAATAGGGACAATGCCAACTCATGCTGTGTCAAACTATTGGCAATGATTGAACTACCAAACAATTCATGGTTTTTCCTGCTTATGTGCGGCTTGGTCTGAGGTTTCTATGTGCCAAGTCCCGTGGAGATTTGAGAATCCCAGTGGCCTGAAATGCTTTTTGAAGGATTTCTATTAAATTCAAAATGGCGGAACATCCAAGATGGCGCTGATGACGTCATGGGGTATGAGGTGCGTTGACCTCGTCTATATCCAGGGATTCCAACGGTACCTCATTTATGAAATTTGGACCAAGGGATCCAAAGATATGAGCAAAAATGCATTTTTGATACATATAGCGCCACCTATTGGCCAAACGTCACCAAACTTCTTGGGCCTCTTACCTTAGCAGTCTTGAGTCTGTGTTATAAGTTTGACGTGATAAAATCTAATGGTTGCCAAGATATGACCTCACTTCCGGTTTGGCGGCGTCAACCTCAAGTTTGATGGGCTTTTATGGAAAATCGGAAGCGTAATTAAAAATTCCACATGATAACTTTTGTGCGGCTTGGTCTTAAGAGTCTATGTGCCAAGTTTCGTGAAAATCGAACAATCTCTGTGGCCTGAAATGCTTTTTTAAGCTTTTTGATTAAATTCAAAATGGCGGAAAATCTAAGTATACGCAAATTGACGTCATGGGGTGCGTTAGACTCGTCATGATCCAAGGATTCCAGCAATGCTTCATTTGTGAAATTTGGACCAAGTAGTCCAAAGTTATTAGGCTGAATGCACTTTGAACTTTGGCGTGTTGGTGGCGCTAGAGAGTAAGCTCTTGGGCCATGAAAATTCCTGACTTTGGCATTGGCACTTGGCTGATTACGTGTGCCAAATTTCACAACTTTTTACCATAGCGTTGCAGCAGAAAGTGGAGGAATAACAAGCCGCGATGTGGGGGCCTAGCAGATTGGCACAATAGGGAAGGCTTGGGCTGCTCAGGAATGCGTCTTGAGTCCATGCAGCAAGTTTGGCCTCGATACATCAATGGATCGCAGAGATTTGGCCAAATGTCACGTTTGCGCGTCGGCGTAGAGTTTGATTGGCTGTCACGGGCAAACGGAAGTGAAATGAGAAAATCCACCTGATAACTTATGTGCGGCTTGGTCTGACGATTCTATGTGCCAAGTCCCGTCGAGATTGGACAATAGGCGTGGCCTTAAATGTGTTTTGAATGTTTTCGATTAAATTAAAAATGGCGGAAAATCCAAGATGGCGCACATGACGACATGAGGTGGATTATCCCCGTCTCTATCCAGTGATTCCATTGGTATCTCATTTGTGACATTTGGACCAAAGAGTCCAAAGATATAAGCAAAAAGACATTTTGGCTACATATAGCGCCACCTATTGGCCAAACGTCACCAAACTTCTTGGGCCTATTACTTTAGCGGTCTTGAGACTGTGTTAGAAGTTTGACGTCATAACATCAAATGGTTGCCAAGATATGACCTCACTTCCGGTTTGGCGGCGTCAACCTCAAGTTTGATTGGCTTTTATGGAAAATCGGAAACCTAATTAAAAATTCCACATGATAACTTTTGTGCGGCTTGGTCTTAAGAGTCTATGTGCCAAGTTTCGTGACGATTTGACAATTTGTGTGACCTGAAATGCTTTTTTAAGCTTTTTGATAAAATTCAAAATGGCGGAAAATCTAAGCATACGCAAATTGACGTCATAGGGTGCGTTGGACTCGTCATGATCCAAGGATTCCAACGATGCCTCATTTCTGAAATTCGGACCAAGTAGTCAAAAGTTATTAGGCTGAATGCACTTTGAACTTTGACGTGTTGGTGGCGCTAGAGAGTAAGCTCTTGGGCAATGAAAATTCTTGAGTTTGTGATTGGCACTTGGCTAATTATGTGTGCCAAATTTCACAACTTTTTACCATAGCATTCATGGGGCTGCCATAGACTTCAATTGCAGCAGAAAGTAGAGGAATAAATATAGCTGCAAGCAGCAATGTGGGGGTCCTAGCAGAATGGCCCAATAGGCAAGGCTTGGGCTGCTCAGGAAGGCGTCGTGAGTCCATGCACCAAGTTTGGCATCGATACATCAATGCATCGCAGAGATACGGCCAAATGTCCCATTTGCGCGTCGGCATGGAGTTTGATTGGCTGCCGCGGTTACACGGAAGTTAAATAAAAAAATCCACATAATAACTTATGTGCGGCTTGGTCTGAAGATTCTATGTGCCAAGTCTCGTGGAGATTGGACAATCTTAGTGGCCTGAAATGCGTTTTGAAGGTTTTTGATTAAATTCAAAATGGCGGACAATCCAAGATGGCGCAAATGACGTCATTAAGTGTGTTGACCTCGACCTTATCCAGGGATTCTATTGATACCTCATTTGTGAAATTTGGACCAAGGGGTCCAAAGATATGAGCAAAAATGCATTTCTGCTACATATAGCGCCACCTATAGGCCGAACGTCACCAAACTTCTTGGGCCTCTTACCTTAGCAGTCTTGAGTCTGTGTGATAAGTTTGACGTCATGATATCAAATGGTTGCCAAGATATGACCTCACTTCCGGTTTGGGGGCGTCAACCTCAAGTTTGATTGGCTTTTAAGGAAAAATGGAAGCCTAATTAAAAATTCCACACGATAACTTTTGTGCGGCTTGGTCTTAAGAGTCTATGTGCCAAGTTTCGTGATACTTGGACAATCTCTGTGACCTGAAATGCTTTTTTAAGCTTTTGATAAAATTCAAAATGGCGGAAAATCTAAGCATACGCAAATTGACGTCATAGGGTGCGTTGGACTCGTTATGATCCAAGGATTCCAACGATGCCTCATTTGTGAAATTTGGACCAAGTAGTCCAAAGTTATTAGGCTGAATGCACTTTGAACTTTGGCGTGTTGGTGGCGCTAGAGAGTAAGCTCTTGGGGCATGAAAATTCTTGATATTGGCTTTGGCACTTAGCTGATTACGTGTGCCAAATTTCACAACTTTTTACCATTGCGTTCATGGGGCTGCCATAGACTTCAATTGCAGCAGAAACGGATTAATAAATATAGCTGCAAGCAGCGATGTGGGGGTCCTAGCAGAATGGCACAATAGGGAAGGCTTGGGCTGCTCAGGAAGGCGTCGTGAGTCCATGCACCAAGTTTGGCATCAATACATCAATGCATCACAGAGATACGGCAAAATGTCCCATTTGCGCGTCGGCATGGAGTTTGATTGGCTGCCGCGGTTACACGGAAGTTAAATAAAAAAATCCACATAATAACTTATGTGCGGCTTGGTCTGAAGATTCTATGTGCCAAGTCCCGTGGAGATTGGACAATCTTAGTGGCCTGAAATGCATTTTGAAGGTTTTTGATTAAATTCAAAATGGCGGCAAATCCATGATGGCGCAGATGACGTCATTAAGTGTGTTGACCTCGTCCTTATCCAGGGATTCTACTGATACCTAATTTGTGACATTTGGACCAAGGGGTCCAAAGATATGAGCAAAAATGCATTTTTGCTACTTATAGCGCCATCTATAGGCCGAACGTCACCAAACTTCTTGGGCCTCTTACCTTAGCAGTCTTGAGTCTGTGTTATAAGTTTGACGTCATGATATCAAATGGTTGCCAAGATATGACCTCACTTCCGGTTTGGGGGCGTCAACCTCGAGTTTGATTGGCTTTTATGAAAAAATGGAAGCATAATTAAAAATTCCACACGATAACTTTTGTGCGGCTTGGTCTTAAGAGTCTATGTGCCAAGTTTCGTGAAGATTTGACAATCTGTGTGACCTGAAATGCTTTTTTAAGCTTTTTGATAAAATTCAAAATGGCGGAAAATCTAAGTATACGCAAATTGACGTCATAGGGTGCGTTGGACTCGTCATGATCCAAGGATTCCAATGATGTCTTGTTTGTAAAATTTGGGCCAAGTATTCAAAAGTTATTAGGCTGAATGCACTTTGAACTTTGACGTGTTGGTGGCGCTAGAGAGTAAGCTCTTGGGCCATGAAAATTCTTGACATTGGCTTTGGCACTTGGCTGATTACGTGTGCCAAATTTCACAACTTTTTACCATAGCGTTCATGGGGCTGCCATAGACTTCAATTGCAGCAGAAAGTAGAGGAATAATAATAATAATAATAAATATAGCTGCAAGCAGCGATGTGGGGGTCCTAGCAGAATGGCACAATAGGGAAGGCTTGGGCCGCTCAGGAAGGCTTCGTGAGTCCATGCACCAAGTTTGGCATTGATACATCAATGCATCGCAGAGATACGGCCAAATGTCCCATTTGCGCGTCGTCATGGAGTTTGATTGGCTGCCGCGGTTACACGGAAGTGAAATAAAAAAATCCACATGATAACTTATGTGCGGCTTGGTCTGAAGATTCTATTTGCCAAGTTCCGTCAAGATTGGACAATCTCAGAGGCCTGAAATGCTTTTTGAAGGTTTTCCATTAAATTCAAAATGGCGGACAATCCAAGATGGCGCAAATGACGTCATTAAGTGTGTTGACCTCGTCCTTATCCAGGGGTTCTACTGGTACATCATTTGTGAAATGTGGACCAAGGGGTCCAAAGTTATGAGTAAAAATGCATTTTTGCTACATATAGCGCCACCTATCGGCCGAACGTCACCAAACTTCTTGGGCCTCTTACGTTAGCAGTCTTGAGTCTGTGTTATAAGTTTGACGTCATGATATCAAATGGTTGCCAAGATATGACCTCACTTCCGGTTTGGGGGCGTCAACCTCGAGTTTGATTGGCTTTTATGGAAAATCGGAAGCCTAATTAAAAATTCCACACGATAACTTTTGTGTGGCTTGGTCTTAAGAGTCTATGTGCCAAGTTTCGTGAAAATTGGACAATCTCTGTGACCTGAAATGCTTTTTTAAGCTTTTTAATAAAATTCAAAATGGCGGAAAATCTAAGTATACGCAAATTGACGTCATAGGGTGCGTTGGACTCGTCATGATCCAAGGATTCCAAAGATGCCTCATTTGTGAAATTTGGACCAAGTAGTCCAAAGTTATGAGGCTGAATGCACTTTGAACTTTGGCGTGTTGGTGGCGCTAGAGAGTAAGGTCTTGGGTTATGAAATTTCTTGACTTTGGCTTTGGCACTTGGCTGATTACGTGTGCCAAATTTCACAACTTTTTACCATAGCGTTCATGGGGCTGCCATAGACTTCAATTGCAGCAGAAAGTAGAGGAATAATAATAATAATAATAAATATAGCTGCAAGCAGCGATGTGGGGGTCCTAGCAGAATGGAGCAATAAGCAAGGCTTGGGCTGCTCAGGAAGGCGTCGTGAGTCCATGCACCACGTTTGACATCGATACATCAATGCATCGCAGAGATACGGCCAAATGTCCCATTTGCGCGTCGGCATGGAGTTTGATTGGCTGCCGCGGTTACACGGAAGTGAAATAAAAAAAATCCATGTAATAACTTATGTGCGGCTTGGTCTGAAGATTCTATGTGCCAAGTTTCGTGGAGATTGGACAATCTTAGTTGCCTGAAATGCCTTTTGAAGGTTTTTGATTAAATTCAAAATGGCGGACAATCCAAGATGGCGCAAATAACGTAATTGAGTGTGTTGACCTCGACCTTATCCAGGGATTCTATTGATACCTCATTTATGAAATTTGGACCAAGGGGTCCAAAGATATGATCAAAAATGCATTTTTGC
Source organism: Odontesthes bonariensis (assembly GCF_027942865.1). NCBI lineage: Eukaryota > Metazoa > Chordata > Actinopteri > Atheriniformes > Atherinopsidae > Odontesthes > Odontesthes bonariensis. Next base: position 28,965,362 of record NC_134508.1, read on the forward strand.
TACTTATAGCGCCACCTATAGGCCGAACGTCACCAAACTTCTTGGGACTCTTACCTTAGCAGTCTTGAGTTTGTGTTATAAGTTTGACGTCAAGATATCAAATTGTTGCCAATATATGACCTCACTTCCGGTTTGGGGGCGTCAACCTCGAGTTTGATTGGCTTTTATGGAAAAATTGAAGCCTAATTAAAAATTCCACACGATAACTTTTGTGCGGCTTGGTCTTAAGAGTCTATGTGCCACGTTTCGTGAAGATTTGACAATCTGTGTGACCTGAAATGCTTTTTTAAGCTTTTTGATCAAATTCAAAATGGCGGAAAATCTAAGTATACGCAAATTGACGTCATAGAGTGCGTTGGACTCGTCATGATCCAAGGATTCCAATGATGTCTTGTTTGTGAAATTTGGACCAAGTATTCAAAAGTTATTAGGCTGAATGCACTTTGAACTTTGACGTGTTGGTGGCGCTAGAGAGTAAGCTCTTGGGCCATGAAAATTCTTGAGTTTGTGATTGGCACTTGGCTAATTACGTGTGCCAAATTTCACAACTTTTTACCATAGCGTTAATGGGGCTGCCATAGACTTCAATTGCAGCAGAAAGTAGAGGAATAATAATAATAATAGGAAAAGCTACTAACACAATGGGTTCCTGCAGCTTCGCTGCTAGGACCCCCAATAATAGGAAAAGCTACTAACTCAATGGGTTCCTGCAGCTTCGCTGCTAGGACCCCCAAATATAGCTGCAAGCAGCAATGTGGGGGTCCTAGCAGAATGGCCCAATAGGCAAGGCTTGGGCTGCTCAGGAAGGCGTCTTGAGTCCATGCAACAAGTTTGGCATCGATACATCAATGCATCGCAGAGATACGGCCAAATGTCCCGTTTACGCATCGGCGTAGAGTTTGATTGGCTGTCGCGGTTACACGGAAGTGAAGTAAAAAAATCCACATGATAACTTATGTGCGGCTTGGTCTGAAGATTGTATTTGCCAAGTTCCGTCGAGATTGGACAATCTCAGTGGCCTGAAATGCTTTTTGAAGGTTTTCGATTAAATTCAAAATGGCGGACAATCCAAGATGGCGCTCATGACGTCATGACGTGCATTGACCTCGGCTGCATCCAGGGATTCCATTGGTACCTCATTTGTGACATTTGGACCAAGGGGTCCAAAGTTATGAGCAAAAATGCATTTTGGCTACATATAGCGCCACCTATAGGCCGAACGTCACCAAACTTCTTGGGCCTCTTACCATCTTGGTCGTAAGTCTGTGTTATAAGTTTGACATCATAACATCAAATGGTTACCAAGATATGGCCTCACTTCCGGTTTGGGGGCGTCAACGTCGAATTTGATTGGCTTTTATGGAAAAATGGAAGCCTAATTAAAAATTCCCTTGGATAACTTTTGTGCGGCTTGGTCTTAAGAGTCTATGTGCCAAGTTTCGTGTAAATTGGACAATCTCTGTGACCTGAAATGCTTTTTTAAGCTTTTTGATAAAATTCAAAATGGCGGAAAATCTAGGCATACGCAAATTGACGTCGTAGGGTGCGTTGGACTCGTCATGATCCAAGGATTCCAACGATGCCTCATTTGTGAAATTTGGACCAAGTAGTCCAAAGTTATTAGGCTTAATGCACTTTGAACTTTGACGTGTTGGTGGCGCTAGAGAGTAAGCTCTTGGGGCATGAAAATTCTTGACTTTGGTTTTGGCACTTGGCTGATTAGGTGTGCCAAATTTCACAACTTTTTACCATAGCGTTCATGGGGCTGCCATAGACTTCAATTGCAGCGGAAACGGATTAATAATAATAATAAATATAGCTGCAAGCAGCGATGTGGGGGTCCTAGCAGAGTGGCACAATAGGGAAGGCTTGGGCCGCTCAGGAAGGCGTCGTGAGTCCATGCACCAAGTTTGGCATCGATACATCAATGCATCGCAGAGATACGGCCAAATGTCCCATTTGCTCGTTGGCATGGAGTTTGATTGGCTGCCGCGGTTACACGGAAGTGAAATAAAAAAATCCACATAATAACTTATGTGCGGCTTGGTCTGAAGATTCTATGTGCCAAGTCTCGTGGAGATTGGACAATCTTAGTGGCCTGAAATGCGTTTTGAAGGTTTTTGATTAAATTCAAAATGGCGGACAATCCAAGATGGCGCAGATGACGTCATGATGTGCATTGACCTAAGCTGCATCCAGGGATTCCATTGGTACCTCATTTGTGATATTTGGACCAAGGGGTCCAAAGATATGAGCAAAAATGCATTTTTGCTACATACAGCGCCACCTATAGGCCGAACGTCACCAAACTTCTTGGGCCTCTTACCTTTCCAGTCTTGAGTCTGTGTTATAAGTTTGACGTCATGATATCAAATGGTTGCCAAGATATGACCTCACTTCCGGTTTGGGGGCGTCAACCTCGAGTTTGATTGGCTTTTATGGAAAAATGGAAGCCTAATTAAAAATTCCACACGATAACTTTTGTGCGGCTTGGTCTTAAGAGTCTATGTGCCAAGTTTCGTGAAAATTGGACAATCTCTGTGACCTGAAATGCTTTTTTAAGCTTTTTGATAAAATTCAAAATGGCGGAAAATCTAAGTATACGCAAATTGACGTCATAGGGTGCGTTGGACTCGTCATGATCCAAGGATTCCAATGATGTCTTGTTTTTGAAATTTGGGCCAAGTATTCAAAAGTTATTAGGCTGAATGCACTTTGAACTTTGACGTGTTGGTGGCGCTAGAGAGCAAGGTCTTGGGCCATGAAAATTCTTGAGTTTGCTTTTGGCACTTGGCTGATTAAGTGTGCCAAATTTCACAACTTTTTACCATAGCGTTCATGGGGCTGCCATAGACTTCAATTGCAGCAGAAAGTAGAGGAATAATAATAATAATAAATATAGCTGCAAGCAGCGATGTGGGGGTCCTAGCAGAATGGCACAATAGGGAAGGCTTGGGCTGCTCAGGAATGCGTCGTGAGTCCATGCACCAAGTTTGGCATCGATACATCAATGCAGCGCAGAGATACGGCCAAATGTCCCATTTGCGCGTCGGCTTAGAGTTTGGTTGGCTGTCGCTGTTAAACGTAAGTGAATAAAAAAAATCCACATGATAACTTATGTGCGGCTTGGTCTGAAGATTCTATTTGCCAAGTTCCGTTGAGATTGGACAATCTCAGTGGCCTGAAATGCTTTTTGGAGGTTTTTGATTAAATTCAAAATGGCGGACAATTCAAGATGGCGCTCATGACGTCATGATGTGCATTGACCTCGGCTGCATCCAGGGATTCCATTGGTACCTCATTTGTGACATTTGGACCAAGTGGTCCAAAGATATGGGCAAAAATGCATTTTTGCTACATATAGCGCCACCTATAGGCCAAGCGTAACCAAACTTCTTGGGCCTCTTACCTTAGCAGTCTTGAGTCTCTGTCATAAGTTTGACGTCATGATATCAAATGGTTGCCAAGATATGACCTCACTTCCGGTTTGGGGGCATCAATCTCGAGTTTGATTGGCTTTTATGGAAAATTGGAAGCCTAATTAAAAATTCCACACGATAACTTTTGTGCGGCTTGGTCTTAAGAGTCTATGTGCCAAGTTTCGTGAAAATTTGACAATCTCTGTGACCTGAAATGCTTTTTTAAGCTTTTTGATAAAATTCAAAATGGCGGAAAATCTAGGTATACGCAAATTGACGTCATAGGGTGCGTTGGACTCGTCATGATCCAAGGATTCCAATGATGTCTTGTTTGTGAAATTTGGACCAAGTATTCAAAAGTTATTAGGCTGAATGCACTTTGAACTTTGACGTGTTGGTGGCGCTAGAGAGTAAGCTCTTGGGCCATGAAAATTCTTGAGTTTGTGATTGGCACTTGGCTGATTACATGTGCCAAATTTCACAACTTTTTACCATAGCGTTCATGGGGCTGCCATAGACTTCAATTGCAGCAGAAAGTAGAGGAATAATAATAAATATAGCTGCAAGCAGCAATGTGGGGGTCCTAGCAGAATGGCACAATAGGGAAGGCTTGGGCTGCTCAGGAAGGCATCGTGAGTCCATGCACCAAGTTTGGCATCGATACACCAATGCATCGCAGAGATACGGCCAAATGTCCCATTTGCGCGTCGGCATCGAGTTTGATTGGCTGCCGCGGTTACACGGAATTTAACTAAAAAAATCCACATAATAACTTATGTGCGGCTTGGTCTGAAGACTCTATGTGCCAAGTCTCGTGGAGATTGGACAATCTTAGTGGCCTGAAATGCGTTTTGAAGGTTTTTGATTAAATTCAAAATGGCGGACAATCCAAGATGGCGCAAATGACGTCATTAAGTGTGTTGACCTCGTCTGTATCCAGGGATTCTACTGGTGCCTCATTTGTGAAATGTGGACCAACGGGTCCAAAGATATGAGCAAAAATGCATTTTTGATACATATAGCGCCACCTATAGGCCGAACGTCACCAAACTTCTTGGGCCTCTTACCTTAGCAGTCTTGAGTCTGTGTTATAAGTTTGACGTCATGATATCAAATGGTTGCCAAGATATGACCTCACTTCCGGTTTGGGGGCGTCAACCTCGAGTTTGATTGGCTTTTATGGAAAAATGGAAGCCTAATTAAAAATTCCCTTGGATAACTTTTGTGCGGCTTGGTCTTAACAGTCTATGTGCCAAGTTTCGTGAAAATTGGACAATCTCTGTGACCTGAAATGCTTTTTTAAGCTTTTTGATAAAATTCAAAATGGCGGAAAATCTAGGTATACGCAAATTGACGTCATAGGGTGCGTTGGACTCGTCATGATCCAAGGATTCCAACGATGCCTCATTTGTGAAATTTGGACCAAGTAGTCCAAAGTTATTAGGCTGAATGCACTTTGAACTTTGGCGTGTTGGTGGCGCTAGAGAGTAAGCTCTTGGGGCATGAAATTTCTTGACTTTGGTTTTGGCACTTGGCTGATTAGGTGTGCCAAATTTCACAACTTTTTACCATAGCGTTCATGGGGCTGCCATAGACTTCAATTGCAGCGGAAAGTAGAAGAAATATAGCTGCAAGCAGCGATGTGGGGGTCCTAGCAGAATGGCACAATAGGGAAGGCTTGGGCTGCTCAGGAATGCGTCGTGAGTCCATGCACCAAGTTTGGCATCGATACATCAATGCATCGCAGAGATACGGCCAAATGTCCCATTTGCTCGTCAGCATGGAGTTTGATTGGCTGCCGCGGTTACACAGAAGTGAAATAAAAAAATCCACATAATAATTTATGTGTGGCTTGGTCTGAAGATTCTATGTGCCAAGTCCCGTGAAGATTGGACAATCTTAGTGGCCTGAAATGCGTTTTGAAGGTTTTTGATTAAATTCAAAATGGCGGACAATCCAAGATGGCACAAATGACATCATTAAGTGTGTTGACCTCTTCTATATCCAGGGATTCTAGGGATACTTCATTTGTGAAATGTGGACCAAGGGGTCCAAAGATATGAGCAAAAATGCATTTTTGCTACATATAGCGCCACCTATAGGTCGAACGTCACCAAACTTCTTGGGCCTCTTACCTTAGCAGTCTTGAGTCTGTGTTATAAGTTTGACGTCATGATATCAAATGGTTGCCAAGATATGACCTCACTTCCGGTTTGGGGGCGTCAACCTCGAGTTTGATTGGCTTTTATGGAAAAATGGAAGCCTAATTAAAAATTCCACACGATAACTTTTGTGCGGCTTGGTCTTAAGAGTCTATGTGCCAAGTTTCGTGATAATTGGACAATCTCTGTGACCTGAAATGCTTTTTTAAGCTTTTTGATAAAATTCAAAATGGCGGAAAATCTAAGTATACGCAAATTGACGTCATAGGGTGCGTTGGGCTCGTCATGATCCAAAGATTCCAACGATGCCTCATTTGTGAAATTTGGACCAAGTAGTCCAATGTTATTAGGCTGAATGCACTTTGAACTTTGGTGTGTTGGTGGCGCTAGAGAGTAAGATCTTGGGGGCATGAAAATTCTTGATATTGGCTTTGGCACTTAGCTGATTACGTGTGCCAAATTTCACAACTTTTTACCATAGCATTCATGGGGCTGCCATAGACTTCAATTGCAGCAGAAACGGATTAATAATAATAGGAAAAGCTACTAACTCAATGGGTTCCTGCAGCTTCGCTGCTAGGACCCCCAAATATAGCTGCAAGCAGCGATGTGGGGGTCCTAGCAGAATGGCACAATAGGGAAGGCTTGGGCTGCTCAGGAAGGCGTCGTGAGTCCATGCACCAAGTTTGGCATCAATACATCAATGCATCACAGAGATACGGCAAAATGTCCCATTTGCGCGTCGGCATGGAGTTTGATTGGCTGCCGCGGTTACACGGAAGTTAAATAAAAAAATCCACATAATAACTTATGTGCGGCTTGGTCTGAAGATTCTATGTGCCAAGTCCCGTGGAGATTGGACAATCTTAGTGGCCTGAAATGCATTTTGAAGGTTTTTGATTAAATTCAAAATGGCGGCAAATCCATGATGGCGCAGATGACGTCATTAAGTGTGTTGACCTCGTCCTTATCCAGGGATTCTACTGATACCTAATTTGTGACATTTGGACCAAGGGGTCCAAAGATATGAGCAAAAATGCATTTTTGCTACTTATAGCGCCATCTATAGGCCGAACGTCACCAAACTTCTTGGGCCTCTTACCTTAGCAGTCTTGAGTCTGTGTCATAAGTTTGACGTCATGATATCAAATGGTTGCCAAGATATGACCTCACTTCCGGTTTGGGGGCGTCAACCTCGAGTTTGATTGGCTTTTATGAAAAAATGGAAGCATAATTAAAAATTCCACACGATAACTTTTGTGCGGCTTGGTCTTAAGAGTCTATGTGCCAAGTTTCGTGAAGATTTGACAATCTGTGTGACCTGAAATGCTTTTTTAAGCTTTTTGATAAAATTCAAAATGGCGGAAAATCTAAGTATACGCAAATTGACGTCATAGGGTGCGTTGGACTCGTCATGATCCAAGGATTCCAATGATGTCTTGTTTGTAAAATTTGGGCCAAGTATTCAAAAGTTATTAGGCTGAATGCACTTTGAACTTTCACGTGTTGGTGGCGCTAGAGAGTAAGCTCTTGGGCCATGAAAATTCTTGACATTGGCTTTGGCACTTGGCTGATTACGTGTGCCAAATTTCACAACTTTTTACCATAGCGTTCATGGGGCTGCCATAGACTTCAATTGCAGCAGAAAGTAGAGGAATAATAATAATAATAAATATAGCTGCAAGCAGCGATGTGGGGGTCCTAGCAGAATGGCACAATAGGGAAGGCTTGGGCTGCTCAGGAAGGCGTCGTGAGTCCATGCACCAAGTTTGGCATCGATACATCAATGCATCGCAGAGATACGGCCAAATGTCCCATTTGCGCGTCGGCATGGAGTTTGATTGGCTGCCGCGGTTACACGGAAGTTAAATAAAAAAATCAACATAATAACTTATGTGTGGCTTTGTCTGAAGATTCTATGTGCCAAGTCTCGTGGAGATTGGACAATCTTAGTGGCCTGAAATGCGTTTTGAAGGTTTTTGATTAAATTCAAATTGGCGGACAATCCAAGATGGCGCAAATGACGTCATTAAGTGTGTTGACCTCGTCCTTATCCAGGGATTCTACTGGTACCTCATTTGTGAAATGTGGACCAAGGGGTCCAAAGATATGAGCAAAAATGCATTTTTGCTACATATAGCGCCACCTATAGGCCGAACGTCATCAAACTTCTTGGGCCTCTTCCCTTAGCAGTCTTGAGTCTGTGTTATAAGTTTGACGTCATGATATCAAATGGTTGCCAAGATATGACCTCACTTCCGGTTTGGGCGCGTCAACCTCGAGTTTGATTGGCTTTTATGGAAAAATGGAAGCCTAATTAAAAATTCCACACGATAACTTTTGTGCGGCTTGGTCTTAAGAGTCTATGTGCCAAGTTTCGTGAAAATTGGACAATCTCTGTGACCTGAAATGCTTTTTTAAGCTTTTTGATAAAATTCAAAATGGCGGAAAATCTAAGTATACGCAAATTGACGTCATAGGGTGCGTTGGACTCGTCATGATCCAAGGATTCCAATGATGTCTTGTTTGTGAAATTTGGGCCAAGTATTCAAAAGTTATTAGGCTGAATGCACTTTGAACTTTGACGTGTTGGTGGCGCTAGAGAGTAAGCTCTTGGGGCATGAAAATTCTTGAGTTTGTGATTGGCACTTGGCTAATTACGTGTGCCAAATTTCACAACTTTTTACCATAGCGTTAATGGGGCTGCCATAGACTTCAATTGCAGCAGAAAGTAGAGGAATAATAATAATAATAATAATAATAGGAAAAGCTACTAACTCAATGGGTTCCTGCAGCTTCGCTGCTAGGACCCCCAATAATAGGAAAAGCTACTAACTCAATGGGTTCCTGCAGCTTCGCTGCTAGGACCCCCAATAATAGGAAAAGCTACTAACTCAATGGGTTCCTGCAGCTTCGCTGCTAGGACCCCCAATAATAAATATAGCTGCAAGCAGCAATGTGGGGGTCCTAGCAGAATGGCACAATAGGGAAGGCTTAGGCTGCTCAGGAAGGCGTCGTGAGTCCATGCACCAAGTTTGGCATCGATACATCAATGCATCGCAGAGATACGGCCAAATGTCCCATTTGCGCGTCGGCATGGAGTTTGATTGGCTGCCGCGGTTACACGGAAGTGAAATAAAAAAATCCACATAATAACTTATGTGCGACTTGGTCTGAAGATTCTATGTGCCAAGTCTCGTGGAGATTGGACAATCTTAGTGGCCTGAAATGCGTTTTGAAGGTTTTCAATTAAATTCAAAATGGCGGACAATCCAAGATGGCGCAAATGACATCATTAAGTGTGTTGACCTCGACCTTATCCAAGGATTCTATTGATACCTTATTTATGAAATTTGGACCAAGGGGTCCAAAGATATGAGCAAAAATGCATTTTTGCTACTTATAGCGCCACCTATAGGCCGAACGTCACCAAACTTCTTGGGCCTCTTACCTTAGCAGTCTTGAGTCTGTGTTATAAGTTTGACGTCATAACATCAAATGGTTGCCAAGATATGGCGTCACTTCCGGTTTGGGGGCGTTGACCTCGAGTTTGATTGGGTTTTAAGGAAAATCGGAAGCCTAATTAAAAATTCCCTTGGATAACTTTTGTGCGGCTTGGTCTGAAGAGTCTATATGCCAAGTTTCGTGAAGATTTGACAATCTGTGTGACCTGAAATGCTTTTTTAAGCTTTTTGATAAAATTCAAAATGGCGGAAAATCTAGGCATACGCAAAATGACGTCATAGGGTGCGTTGGACTCGTCATGATCCAAGGATTCAAACGATACCTCATATGTGAAATTTGGACCAAGTAGTCAAAAGTTATTAGGCTGAATGCACTTTGAACTTTGGCGTGTTGGTGGCGCTAGAGAGTAAGCTCTTGGGCCATGAAAATTCTTGAGTTTGTGATTGGCACTTGGCTAATTACGTGTGCCAAATTTCACAACTTTTTACCATAGCGTTCATGGGGCTGCCATAGACTTACATTGCAGCAGAAAGTAGAAGAATAACAAGCAGCGATGTGGGGGTCCTAGCAGAATGGCCCAATAGGGAAGGCTTGGGCCACTCAGGAAGGCGTCGTGAGTCCATGCACCAAGTTTGGCATCGATACATCAATGCATCGCAGAGATACGGCCAAATGTCCCATTTGCGCGTCGGCATGGAGTTTGATTGGCTGCCGCGGTTACAAGGAAGTGAAATAAAAAAATCCATGTAATAACTTATGTGCGGCTTGGTCTGAAGATTCTATGTGCCAAGTTTCGTGGAGATTGGACAATCTTAGTTGCCTGAAATGCGTTTTGAAGGTTTTTGATTAAATTCAAAATGGCGGACAATCCAAGATGGCGCAAATAACGTCATTGAGTGTGTTGACCTCGACCTTATCCAGGGATTCTATTGATACCTCATTTGTGAAATTTGGACCAAGGGGTCCAAAAATATGAGCAAAAATGCATTTTTGCTACTTATAGCGCCACCTATAGGCTGAACGTCACCAAACTTCTTGGGCCTCTTACCTTAGCAGTCTTGAGGTTGTGTTATAAGTTTGACGTCAAGATATCAAATGGTTGCCAAGATATGACCTCACTTCCGGTTTGGGGGCGTTAACCTCGAGTTTGATTGGCTTTTATGGAAAAATGGAAGCCTAGTGAAAAATTCCACATGATAACTTTTGTGGGGCTTGGTCTTAAGAGTCTATGTGCCAAGTCTCGTGGAGATTGGACAATCTTAGTGGCCTGAAATGCGTTTTGAAGGTTTTTGATTAAATTCAAAATGGCGGACATTCCAAGATGGAGCTGATGACGTCATGATGTGCATTGACCTCGACTTCATCCAGGGATTCCATTGGTACCTCATTTGTGACATTTGGACCAAGTGGTCCAAAGATATGAGCAAAAATGCATATTTGATACATATAGCGCCACCTATAGGCCGAACGTCACCAAACTTCTTGGGCCTCTTACCTTTGCAGTCTTGAGTCTGTGTCATAAGTTTGACGTCATAACATCAAATGGTTGCCAAGATATGACCTCACTTCCGGTTTGGGGGCGTCAACCTCGAGTTTGATTGGCTTTTATGGAAAAATGGAAGCCTAATTAAAAATTCCCTTGGATAACTTTTGTGCGGCTTGGTCTTAAGAGTCTATGTGCCAAGTTTCGTGATAATTGGACAATCTCTGTGACCTGAAATACTTTTTTAAGCTTTTTGATAAAATTCAAAATGGCGGAAAATCTAAGTATACGCAAATTGACGTCATAGGGTGCGTTGGACTCGTCATGATCCAAGGATTCCAATGATGTCTTGTTTATGAAATTTGGGCCAAGTATTCAAAAGTTATTAGGCTGAATGCACTTTGAACTTTGGCGTGTTGGTGGCGCTAGAGAGTAAGCTTTTGGGGCATGAAAATTCTTGACATTGGCTTTGGCACTTGGCTGATTAAGTGTGCCAAATTTCACAACTTTTTACCATAGCGTTCATGGGGCTGCCATAGACTTCAATTGCAGCAGAAACGGATTAATAATAATAATAGGAAAAGCTACTAACTCAATGGGTTCCTGCAGCTTCGCTGCTAGGACCCCCAATAATAATAATAATAGGAAAAGCTACTAACTCAATGGGTTCCTGCAGCTTCGCTGCTAGGACCCCCAAATATAGCTGCAAGCAGCAATGTGGGGGTCCTAGCAGAATGGCACAATAGGGAAGGCTTGGAACGCTCAGGAAGGCGTCGTGAGTCCATGCACCAAGTTTGGCATCGATACATCAATGCATCACATAGATACGGCCAAATGTCCCATTTGTGCATCGGCATGGAGTTTGATTGGCTGCCGCAGTTACAGAGAAGTTAAATAAAAAAATCCATATAATAACTTATGTGCGGCATGGTCTGAAGATTATATGTGCCAAGTCCCGTGGAGATTGGACAATCTTAGTGGCCTGAAATGCGTTTTGAAGGTTTTTGATTAAATTCAAAATGGCGGACAATCCAAGATGGCGCAGATGACGTCATTAAGTGTGTTGACCTCGTCCTGATCCAGGGATTCCACTGGTACCTCATTTGTGAAATGTGGACCAAGGGGTCCAAAGATATGAGCAAAAATGCATTTTTGCTACATATAGCGCCACCTATAGGCCAAACGTCACCAAACTTCTTGGGCCTCTTACTTTAGCAGTCTTGAGTGTGTGTTATTAGTTTGACGTCATGATATCAAATGGTTGCCAAGATATGACCTCACTTCCGGTTTGGGGGCGTCAACCTCGAGTTTGATTGGCTTTTATGGAAAAATGGAAGCCTAATTAAAAATTTCACACGATAACTTTTGTGCGGCTTGGTCTTAAGAGTCTATGTGCCAAGTTTCGTGATAATTGGACAATCTCTGTGACCTGAAATGCTTTTTTAAGCTTTTTGATAAAATTCAAAATGGCGGAAAATCTAAGTATACGCAAATTGACGTCATAGGGTGCGTTGGACTCGTCATGATCCAAGGATTCCAACGATGCCTCATTTGTGAAATTTGGACCAAGTAGTCCAAAGTTATTAGGCTTAATGCACTTTGAACTTTGACGTGTTGGTGGCGCTAGAGAGTAAGCTCTTGGGGCATGAATATTCTTGACTTTGGCTTTGGCACTTGGCTGATTACGTGTGCCAAATTTCACAACTTTCTCGCATAGCGTTCATGGGGCTGCCATAGACTTCAATTGCAGCAGAAACGGATCAATAATAACAAGAACTGCAAGCAGTGATAACGGCCCTCGCAGCCAAGCGCAGCTCCGGCCTTGCGACCGCCTGACCGCCTGCACCGCCGACCCGACGTGGTCATCGACGCTATCCCGCGTCTCCCGCGCCTGTCCACCAGGCGGAACGTGCGACGAATCTCCCAAATCGCCTTCAGTCCATGTCAGTACGACACCAGTGGCACATGTTCAGAGTTGGAGCAATATCTCACCTTCCAGACAGGAGTTACTGTCACTTCCTGTTTTGTGAGGGGGGGGTTTAACGACTTCACAAATGTACCACCCCAACGTGTGAAGGGCTGCTCCGTAATGATGCACAAAAAATATGGTGCAAATCGGATGATGTCTCAAGGAGATATAGCAGTTTACATGATATAGGGGGCGCACTGGAGTCACACTCCAATATAATCCTATTGGGCTCCTTAGATGTGAACAAAGGTCATTCATATCTAGTTTGGTGCAAATCGGATGATGCATGTGAGATTTAGAGCCGAACGTATGAGAAACGGCGAGGGATTGGAATGTGCCATTAAGCCACGCCCACACTATTTTGTAGGTCCTGAAGAGACGCACAGGTGTGCTGAGTTTCATGATTGTCGTTAAAAGCATGGCTTGGGGCTGATGTTTTTAGATGTTCTAGGGGGCGCTGTGGAGGCATTAGGCCACGCCCATCAAATATTGGACTGCACACCTGTTGGGGGGCGGATTAGGATCGATCCCAGTGAGTTTGGTGCATCTCGGCTAAAAACTGTGGAATTTAGAGCCAAACGTATGGTAACGGCGTGATGTCTGACTTCAACAAGCCGCCATAGCCACGTCTTCACCTGAAAACTGTTGGTGCTTTAAAGCAAGTTAGACCAACGTGTTATCTGTATTCTGACACAAGATCATGTTGATTAGGTGAAGGGGGCCAGAAATGGAGCTTTCCAAGGAAAAAAAGTGACTTCCTGTTCTGAGGGGGCGGGGCTTAGATGACGTCAGCATACGACCACATAGGATTGACAAGCATCCAACATGGATGACTCATACCAAGTTTGGTGCAGATTGAACTTTTTAGGTGAAAGATATAGCGTTTCGTTTACACTGGCGAGTACGCCAAGTTCGCCGCTTGGCCAAGCCCCCTAAACATGCTCAAAAACTCAAGTCTTCTGATAACTTTTGTGCCCCCATCCCTTAACTGCATACTGACCAAAAATGAAGTCCGTAGCTCAAAATCCCTGGGGCGTGAAAATTTTCCTGCGAGGTGTGTAAATATGAAAAATGGCCAAAATTTGCCCTTTGACCCAAAATGGCCGCCTCCTTGTACGTTTTAGAGCATACCTCCAAGAGACTTTTGTTCTTGATTTGAGGCGATCTACATACATACCGAGTTTCAGATCTCTACGACGTACGGTTCGGGCTATCTCACGTTAGGTGGCGCTGTAGAGCAGTTTGGCGACGCCCACTTTCGAGTACATTAAAAACATGTGATTTCACGCGGGGGACAATTTTGGGTAAAGTTTCAGGAGTTTTCGAATACGTTCAGGCATCCCCATTCGCGATTTCGCGCGGAAAAGAAAAAGAATAAGAATAAAAAAAAAAATAGTGAAATCCTACAGATACAATAGGCCTTCGCAGCGCTTAGCTGCTCGGGCCTAATAATAATAGTGAAATCCTTCAGTTACAATAGGCCTTCGCAGCGCTTAGCTGCTCGGGCCTAACAAGAACTGCAAGCAGTGATAACGGCCCTCGCAGCCAAGCGCAGCTCCGGCCTTGCGACCGCCTGACCGCCGGCACCGCCGCCCCGACGTGGTCATCGACACCGTCCCGCGTCTCCCGCGCCCGTCCACCGGGCGGAGCGTGCGACGAATCTCTCAAATCGCCTTCAGTCCACGTCAGTACGACACCAGTGGCACGTGTTCAAAGTTGGACCGATATCTCACCTTCCTGACAGGAGTTACCGTCACTTCCTGTTTTGTGGGGGCGGGGTTTAGCGACGTCAGAAACATACCACGCCAAAGTGTCAAGCACTGCTCCGTAATGATGCACAAAAAATATGGTGCAGATCGGATGATGTCTCAAGGAGATATAGCTGTTTACATGATATAGGGGGCGCAGTGGAGTCTCACTCCAGTATAATCCTATTGGGCTCTTTAGAGGTTAACAAAGGTCATTCATATCTAGTTTGGTGCAAATCGGATGATGCGTGTGAGATTTAGAGCCGAACGTGTGCAAACGGCGAGGGATTGGAATGTGCCATTCTGCCACGCCCACACTTGTTTGTAGGTCCTGACAAGACGCACAGGTGTGCTGAGTTTCATCATTGTCGGTGAAAGCATGGCTTGGATCTGATGTTTTTAGATGTTCTAGGGGGCGCTGTGGAGGCATTAGGCCACGCCCATCAAATATTGGACTGCACACCTGTTGGGGGGCGGATTAGGATCGATCCCAGTGAGTTTGCTGCATCTCGGCTCAAAACTGTAGAATTTAGAGCCAAACGTATGGTAACGGCGTGATGTCTGACTTCGCCAAGCCGCCAGAGCCACGCCTTCAACTGAAAACTTTTGGTGCTTTAAAGCAAGTTAGACCAACTTGTTATCTGTATTCTGACACAAGATCATGTTGATTAGGTGAAGGGGGCCAGAAATGGAGCTTTCCAAGTAAAAAAAGTGACTTCCTGTTCTGAGGGGGCGGGGCTTAGATGACGTCAGCATATGACCACATAGGATTGACATGCATCCAACATGGATGACTCATACCAAGTTTGGTGAAGTTTAAACTTTTTAGGTGAAAGATATAGCGTTTCGTTTACACTGGCGAGTACGCCAAGTTCGCCGCTTGGCCAAGCCCCCTAAACATGCTCAAAAACTCAAGTCTTCTGATAACTTTTGTTCCTCCATCCCTTAACTGCATACTGACCAAAAATGAAGTCTGTAGCTCAAAATCTCTGGGGCGTGAAAATTTTCCTGCGAGGTGAGTAAATATGAAAAATGGCCAAAATTTGCCCTTTGACCCAAAATGGCCGCCTCCTTGTACGTTTTAGAGCATACCTCCAAGAGACTTTTGTTCTTGATTTGAGGCGATCTACATACGTACCGAGTTTCAGATCTCTACGACGTACGGTTCGGTCTATCTCACGTTAGGTGGCGCTGTAGAGCAGTTTGGCGACGCCCACTTTCGACTCCATTAAAAACATGCAGTTTCACGCGGGGGACAATTTTGGGTAAAGTTTCGGGAGTTTTCGAATACGTTAAGGCATCCCCATTTGCGATTCCGCGCGGAAAAGAAAAAGAATCACAAGAAAAAGAATAATAGTGAAATCCTACAGATACAATAGGCCTTCGCAGCGCTTAGCTGCTCGGGCCTAATAAGAAAAGCTACTAACACAATGGGTTCCTGCAGCTTCGCTGCTAGGACCCCCAATTATTAGATAAGGAATGAAAAATAAAGGCAGCTCCACACTGTGATATTAGCTGTTGTATTGCTTCAGTATAAACCACACTGTGGGACAAGCATCGGATGATAATGACAATGACATCATGTCTGATTTGTGCAGACTGTACAGGGATGATACCTGCTGAGTTGCAGCATGCAACTGTGAGGAGCAACTCAGATTCAAGGCGTAACGCTAACATGAATTAAGATTTGCCTTATTTACTATCATGTGTCTCATGTTCACTGGTTTGTTATTTACTTTGAAGATTTGATTCCTCTTTTGTTTCCTTCCTTTCTTTATAAGCTCAAATTCTGAGCTGAATTCCACAAATTAAATTTTTCCATTTGCACTTATCTGGTTTGTTTCAGTTTTCACACAACACCCCTAGCTTTACATTGATCAACACGTCACCCTATGCAACACTTCTGATTCCTTCCTGGTTAGCTAATAGACGTAAGGTCATAGCAGCTGGCACCCAGCAGGATGATCAGGTTAAATTCCTGACACTTTCAGAAATATGTCTCTGTTTATCTTTGGCTACAACACTGTTGCATCGACGGTCTTTAAACCCCTCTCACCTCTCACTGTCCTATGTGATACCACAGTTTTTAGAAAGTGGTTGTAGCTCAGAAGAAAAAGCAGTTGTCTGCCTATAGGAAGGTCATGGTTCGATTCTGGTTTCCCTGGACCGCGTGTTAAAGTGTCCTTGGGCAAGACACTGAACCCCACTTTACCTATCAATGGGTCTATCGATGTGTGAGTGTGTGTGAAAAAAGCAGTGTGGCCCGTAAAATTGTACAGACTAAGATGTGCAGTGTGTGAAATAAAAGATATCTCTTTGATTCTTTCGTGTTGGCCATCTTCCTCCGGGGCAGTGGTGTGAAAAGTACAAACATTTGTTACTTAAGTAGAAGTATAGATACTGCAGTTTAAAAACACTCTGGTAAAAGTTGAAGTATCAACTTGACCTCTTTACTCAAGTAAAAGTGAAAAAGTATGTGCTCCAAAACCTACTTAAAGTATAAAAGTATAGAGTAACCTTTAAATAAAAAAGAATAACATTTTTTTTTTTTTTAAAAACCCACACAAAAAGGTAGATGCCACTATATGAATTGCAAGCTTAATTTGAAAACTGATTAGTTCTACACGTGGGTCTTGGGTGTGCAGAGTTTGCATTGGATTTTCCACGAGTCATTTTTGCACCCGACTATTTTGAAAAATTCTTTGAGATTGGGCCAAGGATGAAGAAGGTCTTGTTGGTCTCCGTCTCCATCTCCCGATACGCTCTCGCCTGTGTCCGACCTTTCAGACATTTCGCCATCTTTTTCTGAATTCGACATTGTGGCGTGGCACACACTTCGCGCAGCTTCGCGTTTGCAGTTTGTAGAACACCTGCTTGCTTCTGACGAATGACGATTTCCTTGTGTGTCAGCACAAATTTGACGAATAGCCTAATCGATGAGTGTTTGCGTTATATGATTCATCCAATTACACTCGTTCTCACTAGGTGTGGATGGCGCCACTGATCTGTATTGGATGGCGCACATGACGTGAAATACATAAACATTAAACTGAAGCCAAGAGTAACGAGGCTGTTTGTTTTGAAAATGTAAGGAATAGAAAGTACAGATACTTGTGTGAAAATGTAATGAGTAGAAGTCAGAAGTAGGCAGAAAAATAAGTAATGGAGTAAAGTACAGATACCTAAAAAGTGTACTTAAGTACAGTAACGAAGTATTTGTACTTCGTTACTTGACACCTCTGCTCCGGGAACAACTGAGAATCACGCAGTGTGCACAGTTTGTGTCTCTTTTGGGCTGTAGCCTCCTTTCTAATGGAGTGCTTACTCCATTAGTTGAGAAAAACCATGAAACCATGAAATTCACAGTCCCTACACTAACAAAATAATCTATAATTATGAAAATCGTCAAAAAAGGCCAACTAACATTTCCAGAACTACAAAAACTCATTAGAACCTATATCTAATCAGTAATGGAGCACAAACTACTCCCCCATATTACTTAAAAGGATTTGTTGGTGTAAAATAAAGAATCATTGTAGGAGCACTGTTCAGGATGTCTACTTCTTCTGACTTTCTGTAAGTTGCGTTTAACCCTTAAAGGATCAGTTTCCTTTTTTGCATGGTTAGAGATAAAGGGTTACAGTAAATGAGAAAAAATATTAAGTGTGACCTAAAGTTTATGAAGGTAGTGAAATTGATCACCTGATTTGTAGGTGATGACATCACTGTGTGTTTTCACACTGAGATCCGCTACCTTCGCGGGTCCAAATTGCCACTTCGTCCCGCGTCGAGCAATGTGAAAGCTTGGCGTATTAGGTGATCCGTGTCGCCTGAAGCCGAGTTCAGGGGGCGTTGCCTAGTGGCAGAGCGTCACACGAAACACATAAAATGCTGGGCGTGTACAATGACGTAGGCACAAGCCATGCGTTGGAGGTAGGCCTAAATACACCTGTCTGCATCAAATTTTTCAAACCAACGATGGCGGGACACCTTGAGGACTTGTTTTTGCAATTGTATATGCAGTTCATGGAGATGTTATTTTACGGGGTGTGGATGGTCACAACGTGGGATGCCGCCGAAGAACATATGCGGAGAATACAAGAGCACTATAATGTCCAAGTTGAGGAAATCCATCGACAATTTGAAGCAGAAGAACGCGAACAGCGTCGACGCAATCGACAAAGACGTTTAGCTGTCATGGCTCTGAACACACATCTGTCTGCAAGAAGAGTGTGGAAGATGGCAAGACCACAAGACCACCTCCTTGTCTCCCCAGTTGGCCATCTTGAAAAATGTCTCGAACTTGAAGTAAAACAGAGTAAAACTTGAAGTGAAACTTGTCCTCACCTGTCGCTGTTGTTCTGAGTCAGCTGTCCATTCTGTCTTTTAAACTCCTCACGTCACGCCACGCCCACGTCCATCCCGCGTCAATTGCTTTCACATCAAATTCGGCTCGGCAAAAAGACTAGGGTCCGACGCGGGTCGAATGGCGAGTCGAGTTGACACGCCAGCCCGGATCGTCAGTGTGAAAGCAACAGTGGACACGCTAAATTCGCGAATTAAACGCGGGTTCTTCCTCAGTGTGAAAGGGGCTACTGTGTGGTGGAGTCTTGGATTGCGCAATTTAACACTGGATTTTGAACATGTTTTAACACAGCTTTTTGTTTTGTTTGTTCTTTTTGTGATTATTTTCTCAATTCATGTAAACATTTATAAACAAATCTATTTATCCAAATCATGATCTTTTTTCTTTTTGTCATATTATCCACATAGAAAAAAACACTAAAAACACTAAAAAGAAAGTAAGAATCAGTAAAATATCCTTCAATCAAATGTTGATTTTGGTTCCAGTGTTTCAGTGGCCAAGAATTGAAGTTCATATCTGTTAATTTAATTTGTTATCAGTGTCCAGAAATCTTAAGTAAGAAAGGATGAGAAAAAATGCTCAGCATTAGTCAAATATCTCAGATTTCTGTTTCCCAGATAGCCAACAGACCAATCAAAGTGTCTATCCCACCCCTGGTAAGCTTCATCAGAATAAAAAATAAAAATAACTGACTACTGACGCACTTGTTTCCAGTGCCTTCCATTCCACCTTCACCCCTTCATAATGATTCCATCAACCCCTGCCACCCTCACATCAGTGGGCAACAAGTTGAAGTCTTTGTCCTGGCTGCCCTTTTGATCTGTCACTCTCCTTTTTGTCTGACAGCGAACCGTCAGTCCATGAGGGTAAGTTCCCACCCCTCTGTATCTTCATCAGACCTGTCAGACTTGGTAAACCCTGCCTCCCGCTAAATGACAGCTGGGAAAGGCTCCAGCCCCCCCGCAACCCTAAATTGGATTAAGCGGGTAAAGAAAATGGATGGATGTATCTTCATCTGGAAAGATTTGAACTAAAACATCTTCTCTTGTTAGATATTAATCATTCATTTTCTCAAAATTTCACCTGACACCCTCTTAATAAATATTTTTGCATAGTTTTGTGACCGTAATGGTCATCACTGACACGGTATTTTATTCATTTCACTTCCATAACAATTTATTGCATATTTTGAATGGAAAGATACCTTTATTTAGGGGTATAATTAAAAATAACACATGTGTACCATTTAATGGTAGTGAGTGGAAACAAGATGTTTTGTGCTGCTCAGGACTTTCCATGTGTGGCCATGGCCACCCCAAGCCACCACTGGGCTCCACCCCTGTCAGTGAGAAAGTCGCCTGTGATAGAACCAACTTAATTCAAGTGAAGACCTTCCTCCGACGTTCACGTAATTTAGTGTTACATCAGCAACAAACAAACAAAAAAATACATCTTTATGACATTTGTTCACCCACTGTTTCACACCTTATGTCCAGTAATGTTTGTTGACAATGTATTATCAACTTTACTGTATCCTGAACGTCTCCCTACGACCGCGAAGCACGTCGCTGACGTAAACTGTCGGTGTGAGAGGAAAAAAAAAAGTGACGCTGACACAGAAGCCGGAGCCGAGAAGGGGGAATAGCGTTTTGTTTCTTTTTTCTTTAATTTATGTCATTTTATTCTTTGGCATTTTGTTGTTATTTACCAGTATCACTGCAACGGATTCAACTGCTTTGCTCTTCAGCGCTTGTTATCTATCGTTAACTTTCATGCCGCTCTCCCCTCACGCGGCGCTATTTTGACAGTCGGGGTCGCGGTGATCCAACTCAAGCTAGCAGCACCATTATATTAGCATAGGTAAGTCATTTGGAAAGCTAGCAAACCGCACCAGCTAACACCCCCTTTTTGAGATCCAACACTACTGGAACAGGTTTTTAATAAGAATCAGTTTGCTGTAAACGTGTGATAATTTGCTGACTAGCCTGTTGTAAATATACTGTACGTTTGAACGCTAAACAACTAGCGCACACTGGAAAGAAAAGGCTAGCTAGTGCGGCTAACATTAGCTAGGTGGCTAGGTGTTGTAGGTGGCTAATTATACTCGCTGGAGGAAACAGGCTAATACCGTGAGCTAGCTATTGTTAGCCTTTGGGCAAGCTAATATTTTCAGTAAATTGCTCAGCCACGGCTGACCATACTGCCATCTGTTTTCTACAGTGACAACTTGAAGAATTTACCACACGGACTCAAAACATACGGCCATCAAAACGGTAAGTACAACCATGAAGATGGCTTAAGGTAAACTTAAAATCGATTATCCACTATCTTTAGTCAGATATGTGACGTGAAGCACCATCTTTAAAGTCCGTGTTCTCCATGGCAGACACGAGATGGCCATGTTAACATTCAGTCCTGTTAATCGTAGCAGAGAGATGTTGTTAAAACTGTGTGAATGAATGTGTGATAAAAGTGAATGGAAACGCTATTTGGATGAACCCAAATGTTTCTGTGAATCGTTTGCAGTCATACTTAATGCACACTTTGAATAGTGTATTTAATGTCTTACTTATGCCAGTGCGTCTTGGTGTTTGTGTGTTTACCCACCTGTACTCAGAAACTTCAGCAAACCAGGTGTAAATATTATACCCAACATACTGGAAGGTAGCGATGTGTGTTGTAAAATTTATAGTGAGATTAAGTTTATTCATTTAGCAATTAGTCTAGAAACAACTATACTACATTATAGGCCTTTGTGATAATGGGTAAATAAATGACAACAAATAACTCATATTTCATACTGCTGTGAATATATATAATCTGTCATGAAAACAACTCATGGATTTTCCCATAATGAGACAAATAAGACGCATATTTTGAGAATAAGGAGCTATTCTACGGTGAATCCAGATGGTACTGCACTTAATAGAAAATGACAATTGTGAAAGGCTGATAAATGACATTTTCCACAAATAAACTTGTGTGCTAACCCTTGTCTCTTGAAAATTAAATCAGTACAATTGGATTTCAATGCACTGGACCATGGTGAAGCAGTCTAATCAGGCATCCCAGTAAGGATGGTTGTTATCTATTTCCCAGGAATGAGAACAGTGTGCTAAATGTCTTTGAAAAGTATAGGCTCTACTCAGAACCAACTGTCTAACTTAGACAGTTGGTTCTGAATGCTGCAGGGACGCACCCACTCTGGGTTGTGACGTGTCTGTGGGAGAGCAGGTTTACTGGCACACAGATCGAGGATGCGCCCACTGTTCCTTTTCTTTTTGATTAACACGTCATGATTATCATTACCTGCACTCACTTTGTGTAAATCGATCATTTATAACTGGTGGCAGAGTTTTAACAGCTTGTGGTTACAGTGAAGTTAACATTGAATTTACCAATAGAGATGTGCACAGTGATTGTAAGTAAGCTAAGCAGATAAAGCCAAATTAAGCAGTGATCACCGTTCTTAATTGCTTTGTTAAACTTGGATGGGGGAAAAACTTGGCTTGTCAAGTAAATAAATTCATTGTTTACTTTGTTTCTGAGGGCATTGTCCTTATGCAGTTTTATTTTTTATCACAGTTGCTCACTTGTTGCTCTTTAAATTGTCGATGAGATGCTTTACCAAGTTGGTTATGTTCGCTCTGTCTGTATAACTTAAAAACACTTTTTTACTGACAGTACTTTTTCAGCCATTTTAAAGGAACAATTCTATATTCAGCTTTTGCACCTTCCTCATCCACGAGCTGTGGATTGTCGGCAACAGCACTTGGATATTCAGCCATGTCTGCTATCTTCAAAAGCAGGAAAGCTGCATTAAGTAGAGAGGAGCAAGTCTTGCCCACTGTGTCTGCAGGGCGTCGAGTTGGAGAGCTACACAAACACGCATGATAGATGTCAGAGAAAACATGTCTGTTATGAAAAGACTGACAGTCTGGAAGTAATTGTACTAAATGTAATGATCTGTAATGAAAAAAAGTCTAAATTGATTATAAAAATGAGAGCCATGCAAGTTTTTCTTTTTGTGAGAAACAAAATTATATCAAAACGCATCTAAATTGATTTGTCCTACCTCTTGAGCTGCGCATATCAGAGTTGATGCTGGCACAATACTTCTCTACGTCGATGCATTTGTTTGTTTTGTCTTCAGCGTCTTCCTCAACTTAATTTGCGACATTCTAGACTAATATCAGTCATCTTAGACCTTGACTCATCGAAGTATACTTCCTCATTATTCAGAAATTAGTGTAACATAGATTTATGTTACAATCCATAGTTTGTTAATCACAGTTGCAGAAGATTTAGCTGAGAAATGTTGTTTGCTGAGAAATGGTCACTGCTCTCTGTGCCTGTGTGGCTTTAGCTTTATGTTTTGACACTCAAGCTGAAAATAGACATCAAGATGGTTGTGATAAACAAGTTGAGATCACAGCACAGACTATCAGAGCTGTGATTCAAACATCTGCTCTGGGAAAACGGCACGTTTATCTGGAAAGAAAAAAATATATATATTCTTGGCATTTGCCAGTTATGTGGCAGGTGGGGGCTTCCAGTTTAGCCATGTTTAAGGTAGACATGAAACTTGGTTCTTTGTTGACTGAGTTTGATCAGTGACAGAGCAGATTCAAGTTGATGGTTTAAACCAGCGGTCCCCAACCACCGGGCCGCGGACCGGTACGGGGCCGCACAGAACGTTTGTATTTTTTCTTTTTTTTATTGATTGTCAGTCTAAAGATGTTTTATTTTGAAAAGTGACGTCTGTGCGCAATGACAGTCAAGACGCTTGTGATAGGTTACCAGCAGTTACCGCAAAAATTTAGGTCACAAGCTAGCAAAAATTAGTAAAAAACAAACCTCTTTGGCGAGCTTCTTTGGAAAGGGGAAAAGGCCCAATGAGGAGACAGAAGAAGAGCCTACAACATCTAAGAAAAAGAAAGCTGCATTTAAAAGACATATCAAGAGTCCTACTTAAAATAAGGGTTCATCCCCACAGGTGATTCTCAGGCGCCGAGCCCGCTCTGTGTGATATGTGGTGACAGGCTTGCAAATGAGGCAATGAAGCCTTCAAAACTGCTTTGGCACATGGAGACCAAGCACCCTGCATTAAAAGAGAAGCCTTTGGAGTTTTTTGAAAGAAAAAAGCATGAACAAGAAGGACAGAAGCAATTACTGATTGCCAACACATCAACAAATGTGAGTGCACTGAGAGCATCATACTTGGTGGCTAATGGTATTGCTAAGGCGAAGAAACCTTTTACTATTGGTAGGGTTGGGCGACGTCTTCTTAATTGGCAGAAGACGATGTTTACAGTGAAACATCGTGATGGACGATGATATCGTCGTGGGGGTGGGTTGGGAGTTGGCTACGACTTATTAATGATCAAATAATAATAATAAAACGGTAGTATATATGGTGATGATTCTACACAGACTCCCCAGGCTTTAGCTGTAAGGGGGGAAAAAAAACATCCTTCCGCGTTTGAATGGCCCGTGCCAGAATGTCACTATCCCATAGATAGCCTACTTATTTAACCTACTTAATTGTAACAATAAATACATATTTAGGCCATCATAAAATATATAATAATAATCTACTAACAACGGCAATTTAATGGTAATACATTTAAAACTATATATTTTGTTTTACTAATGCGCTTTGGCGCGCTGCGCGTTATAAAAAGCTGCCGTTCCATTCCTGAATTTTAACGGTTAAAAGCATCCGTTTTATTCCGTTAGAGAGGCTCATTTAATTTCAACAGCTGGCAACCTACCATGACGCAGGAGTTGGTTGGAAAGAAGGGCACCACTTCGCCTATTTGGAATTTCTTTGGTTTTGAACCAGATGAGCGTGGGCTGCCAAAAGATTTAAATAAATGCGTCTGTAAGATTTGCGCTTCTGTGGTCCGTGCCAAAGATGGACAGACAACAAATCTACGCGATCACCTGCGTGTTCACCATCCTGAAGAATATGCAACGATCAACATGTCTGTGCGCTCAGGGCTTGCCAAAAAAACGCAACCGACCATATCTGTGATGTTTGCGAAAAGCACTAAATATAAAACTGACAGTGACCGGTGGAAGGAGCTGACAGGTGTTGTAACTCGCTACCTGGCCAAAGAAATGATATCGTTCAACACGTTCAAGAAGCCCACTTTCAAAGCCATGCTACACACCTTTGACAGGCAGTACGAGTTGCCAGCCTTTGCACTGCAAAGTTAATGCTTTAGCTGAAGTTGAACGTCATACCACCTTTTCTGTTGACAATGAGCAAGTTTCCCGACGCACTACGAGCAGTTAGCGTGAATAACATGAAATGTTTGACGTGGGAAAAACGAAGACAAGCTGTAACCTAGACATAATACCCTAATAAAAATAATAATAATAACAATAATAAATTAAATAAGAATAAGCCAATTAGGCATATTTGTAGCATAGGCTATTTTAATTTTCATGCCTGACTCTAATTCATATTACCGTAGTTATATATATTCCTAAAAAAAAAAAAAAAAAAGTGGGCATGGCATCACGATGGTTACCATCCATCGTGATGGTGGGTCATAAATGACGATGGACGATGATATCGTCCATCAGCACAACCCTAACTATTGGTGAAGAATTGATCCTGCCCGCCACTAAGGACATTTGCCGTGAACTTCTGGGAGAGGCTGCAGTTAAAAAGTTAGCACAGGTTCCTCTTTCGGCTAGCACTGTCACTAGGCGAATTGAGAATATTGCAGAGGACATTGAGCAGCAGTTGTTGGAGAGGATTAATAAGTCACCGTGGTACGCAATCCAGGTTGACGAGTCTACTGATGTTGATAACAAGGCGATACTACTTGTTTATGTGCGATATATATATCAGGAGGATGTGCAGGACGATATGTTATGTGCACTATTATTGCCAACCAACACCACAGCCGCAGAACTATTCAAGTCTCTGGATGATTACATATCAGGAAAACTAAATTGGTCCTTTTGTGTCAGCATATGCACGGACGGAGCTGCTGCCATGACCGGATGGCTTTCTGGTTTAACTGCTCGGGTTAAGGAGGTTGCACCTGAATGTGAGTCAACGCACTGTGTCATTCACAGGGAAATGCTGGCTAGCCGAAAAATGTCACCTGAACTAAACGGCGTGTTGAATGATGTCATTAAAATGATTAACCACATCAAAGCGCATGCCCTTAACTTGAGCAACTTTGTGAGGAGATGGACGCGGAGTACAAACGCCTTCTCTTACACACTGAAGTAAGGTGGCTATCTAAAGGCAGATCATTGGCAAGAGTGTTTGAATTACGAGAGCCGCTGCAGAGGTACTTCCCGACCACAAAATACCCACGGACTGCGAAAGAATGGATCCGTGACCCGTTTGTGAACAAACCTGGTGAATCGCGCTTGTCCGCGCTAGAAGAATATCAACTGCTGGACATTACAAATGACGGTGGCCTTGAAAGTATGTTTCAGACAACAACTGTGCCACTGTTCTGGATTAAAATCAAGGCTGAATATCCTGAGATCGCCCAAAAAGCATTGAAAACCCTGCTTCCATTTCCAACCTCTGAAGTGACCGCAACGAAAACAAAACTGCGTAGTAGACTGGACGTACGGAACACACTTCGGGTGTCATTGTCTCCCATTACTCCTAGATGGGACCGACTTGTTGCAGAGAAACAAGCAAAGGGCTCCCACTAATTCAGCGTAATGGTGAGTTGTATTTTTATGCACTTTATATTTGTTTTTATGCCGGTCGTATCATTTTATTTCGTCATATTGAAGGCACCCATTGAAGGCCAGTCCGTGAAAATATTGTCTAACATGAAACTGGTCCGTGGCGACACGCAGCAGCAGGTGAGCAGTGAGTGAGGGACAGAGTATCGAGCCAGCCATCGCGGCAACCATGCAAGGGCCTTAACGCTAGAGATGGCGACAAGTTCGGAAGCTCCTGCCGACCGTCCCTGGCTTGTAAACAAAAAAGACGGGAGAAGCGAAATCTGGAATTATTTCGCTTACCTCGCAGATAGTGAGGGCAAGCCAACAGACACACTGAAGCCAGTGTGTAAAGTTGGATTTACAGTTGACGCGTCGCTCACGGCACAACCGACCCGTGACGTCAAAATGACGTTTCAGGCCTGGTGCTTGCCTTGAAAAGAAGGCGCAGCGCATTGTCGTGCACCAGTCGATTTTTGTAACTTAGCTGCTCCGAGAACGACAAACCTAATGGACCAATTTGAGACCAGGCTCAGTCAGGAGATGCGTTTGTACAGGCACCTGTACGAAACTGCAGTGAAACAGCACAAGGACCACGTAAACGCCCAAAACTCGTGGACAGAAATTGGCAGAACTTTGGGGAAAGAGGGAGAGTTCTGTAAGAATGTGTGGAAGAAGCTACGGGACAGATACGTGAAGACAAAGAAGAAGGCAGAGACTCGAAGTGGTGATGCCGCGGGCTTCAGACCTTCACCTCTATTGACTGAATTGTCTTGGCTCAAGAACTTCGTGAAACACAGAAATACACTAAGCATTTCATCTTCCACATACTGCAGCAGGGAACACATCTAACGTGGCAAAGCACCTCGCTGACAGACATCCCCTGCTTCACAAAGAATTCAAAGACCGACAGGTTAGCGAATGTGACTGAAATCACCATTAGCCCTACACGAACACCCCCTTTCTTATCGAGTGTATGAAACAATATTTTTTCCCAACACTTGTCCAGGTAGCGACTGTAGGCTATTCATCCCTTAGAGCCTTTATCATTCTCAACTGGTTAGCTTATGAAAGGGCATGTTGTTCACGCTAGTAATGTTGACTTAAGCATAACTTGCAAATGCTATTTAATATTCAATCAGTTCTGGTAATGTCATGGTATATATGCCGTTTTGTTAATAATTATTTGTAGGTGGACATTTCAAATAAGTGACATATTGCAGAAGTTCAGAGGTTGAGAGAGAGTGTATTTGGGATTTCATTGTTCTTGAGGAAAGCAATAATTTTACCTTTGTTAAAGCATGTTCAGTAACTATTTATTTTGGCAATTATATTTTTTTAATTATTTATTTTGAGTGTAAAGGTTGAAATACTTCACTGCAATTCTCTGATGTGTTTGTCCACCGTAGTGTAATGGCATATACCATGTGGTGGCAAGTTTTGTTTTGTTTAGAATAAAATAGTATTTTAAATGTGTAAGTCAGTCAGTCATTAATATGTTCACTGTTGAAATGTTGATATTGGATAGAAAAGTAGCTTGTTAAGCAAAAGCCAATATGCTAACAGAAGAGATTGTGCTCATACTTGCTCTGTAGTAATTTGCTCTAACAGCAGGAAAGGTTCTGAAAATAAACCATAGTGAGACCGAGCTGGACCATTATTCATCTCTTTTCCAGATTTTTTTTTTTAGATTTTCGCCGTGGTAATGGTTCAGTATCGAGTATCGAGGTATTTATGGCAGGTATCGTATCGACGTCAAAATTTTGGTATCGGAACAACACTAACTCAGAACGTAACTTTGTTACAGATTTGTCCCCATTACAGCTTTTTTTTTCTTCAAATTTGTGTATCGTCGAGCGACAAATCTTTCCGAGTTGTGGGTGTAAGGGCAGAATCATTGAGAAAAGGCTAATCCATAGTAAGATCTGGGAAGGGTGAGTCACTGAATCTACAGTCTACCGTTGCTAAGGCCACCAGTAAGAGGGATGGAATTTCCAGCTTCCCTGTCAATTTATTTTCTCCATTTTACCCTGCAGCTTGTGAATATTTATGCATCTCTGCTCATTCTACATTACATATCAAACTGTGAAGCATTAGTAAATGGACATATAGGTCTTAATGTGCATATTTTGGTCTGCAGGATACAGGACCATTTTTTAAATCTACTTTTACTGTATTCACTTCATACATCAAATATTTATACAAGCTGAGAGGTTCCCTTTCAAAGTAGTTTCTAGTGCCATGTTTTATGAAATTTTTCAGTGGAGACAGGCAGCTGTTGTCCAGTAAAATGTTATCGGTATTTGTTTGTCAGTCAGGTATCCATATCTGCTTAGGTTTCTGAATCTGTGTTTTCAGCAGCAGAAGTAGAAGAGTGGCTTTTTCTAGAGAGATTTGAAGAGCTATTTATAGATCTCTGCCAGAGCACCAAGTGTGGTGCTGTTGCTGCTGCTCCTCTCTTCTCTTTACTGCTCCTGTTTCTGTTCATTTCCATCTTCTTCTTTATCTGTTCCCCCGGCTTTCCTGCTCGTTTATTTGAGCACATTAGCTCCTGATGTGTTTCCCATTTTCTTTTTTTTTTTTCTTTTTTAAATCCTTGTTGTCTATATTCATCCTTAATTGTTCTCTTATGTATGAATTATTGATCAGAACAGAGGGGAGTTGACTACTTGTATTAAGTCTGGCCTGAGATTGGATATATCTCACTGATTAGAATGAGAGTGGTACAAAGGTGCAAATATCGACTTAATGTATGTACACCTTATGTCATAAAAGTTGGTTACGTCAATGTTAAGTTATTTTTGGTACTGTTTTTTTGTTTGTTTTCAGTCTAAATAATAACATTGCTCTACTCTAGTGTTTCCCAATAGCTTTATGTTATCTGTATGCTGCATGTAGAAACTGCAGTCCCTTGTTTATTTTTATTTATATTTGGCTACTGTGGAGCTCCTCCCCTTTCTCCTTCTGACTTTCTAAGCCCCACTTTTACCATCTTATGAAAGAAGCTACCTGGCTTTTCAAATGCAGATGCAACTTGTTTTGAGGCATTACATGGAATTAGCACATGCCATCCCCTTTATCCTAGTCATGTGGTTGACCTGGGACAAACCTTTTTACAGTGTCATGCAAGGATTGCAGAGTCATTGGTTGGATTGCCGTCTTAACTTGGCTTAGTACGGTTACTGAGTTCTATACTAAACATCCATCCCTTTATTTTCTCTGCCAGCTTAGGCAGTGCAGGATCTATAAGCGCTAACCACTGAGTGTCAATTGTGCCCCTGTGCTGTGTCTACGAGAATTGTATTCTGTATTGATAAACATAAAAGGCTAAACATGCACTGTGAAGACTATTAGTTTGAGATTGTAAAGATATGTATTTATGAAAGTGAACATTGCTTGTCATCAAGAGTCACTTTGAATCTCCATTTAATTTCAATGGCAAACTCATTTCGTGGGAAAAAAAAAAAAAAATCAAAAAACCCATCGCATGCTGTTAAAGAAATTTAGGCCTGTTTTTGACCTGAAATGTTATGGCTCCAGGGCAGTTGTAGTCATCCTTGAAATTAAAAATGGAACATTGGCACTACTGGTGGATGATCTGGCAAAAAAACTGTTTATAACCAAGTTTGTGGGACTGACATGTGCATTGCTCACATTGTTTTAAAGCGGATGCTGCTTATTATAACTTATTGTAACTGTTATAACTGTGACTTAAAACTTAATATTTGTAATTATTGTAGGTCTCATAAAGGAGACACTTAGATTTTAGGACACTTAGATTTTAGAGCCAGGCCCAGGGGTGGGGCCCGCCGGCGAGCGCCTGGTGGCCGGGTCTGTGCCCGTGGGGCTCGGTCGGGCACAGCCCGAAGAAACTACAAGGGTCCCCCTTCTGACGGGCTCACCACCCGTGGGAGGGGCCATGGGGGTCGGGTGCAATGTGAGCTGGGTGGCAGCCGAAGGCGGAGACCTTGGCGGTCTGATCCTCGGCTACTGAAGCTGGCTCTTGGGACGTGGAACGTCACCTCTCTGCTGGGGAAGGAGCCTGAGCTGGTGCTGAGCGGTTCCGGCTAGATGTAGTCGGACTCACCTCGACGCATGGCTTGCGCTCCGGAACCAGCCTCCTCGAGAGGGGTTGGACTCTCTTCCACTCTGGAGTTGCCCGCGGTGAGAGGCGTAGAGCAGGTGTGGGCACACTTATTGCTCCCCGGCTGTGCGCCTGTACATTGGGGTTCACCCCGGTAGACGCGAGGGTAGCCTCCCTCCGCCTTAGGTTGGGTGGACGGGTCCTGACTGTTTTTTGTGCTTATGCACCGAACAGCAGTTCAGAGTACCCACCCTTTTTGGAGTCCCTGGAGGAGGCACTGGAGAGTGCTCCTCCGGGAGACTCCCTCGTCCTGCTGGGGGACTTCAATGCTCACGTGGGCAATGACAGTGAGACCAGGAGGGGCGTGATTTGGATGAACGGCCCCCTCCGATCTGAATCCGACCGGAGCTGTGGCCGTAAGGTGGTCGGTGCCTGTCGTTGCGGCACCACTGGTGGACACCAGTGGTGAGGGAAGCCGTCAAGCTGAAGAAGGAGTCCTATCGGGCCTTTTTGGCCAGTGGGACTCTGGAAGCAGCTGATGGGTACCGACAGGCCAAGCGGAACGCGGCCTCGGCGGTTGCTGAGGCAAAAACTCCATGGAGAATGATTTCTCCATGGGGAGCAGTGCACCGTCAACACCGTGTATGGTGAGAGCGGGGCTCTGCTGACCTCAACTAGGGACGTCGTGAGTCGTTGGGGGGAATACTTCGAGGGCCTCCTAAATCCTACCAACACGCCTTCCGATGAGGAAGCAGAGTTGGGGAGCTCGGACGTGGGGCCTCCCATTTCTGGTGCTGAAGTTGCCGAGGTGGTTAAAAAACTCCTCGGTGGCAAGGCCCCGGGGCTGGATGAGGTCCGTCCTGAGTTCCTCAAGGCTCTGGATGTTGTAGGGCTGTCTTGGTTGACACGCCTCTGCAGCATCGCATGGACATCGGGGGCAGTGCCTCTGGACTGGCAGATTGGGGTGGTGGTCCCCCTCTTTAAAAAGGGGGACCGGAGGGTGTGTTCCAACTATAGGGGGATCTCACTCCTCAGCTTCCCTGGTAAGGTCTTTTCAGGGGTACTGGAGAAGAGGATCCGCCGGATAGTCGAATCTCGGATTCAGGAGGTGCAGTGTGGTTTTCGTCCTGGCCGAGGAACAGTGGACCAGCTCTATACCCTCGGCAGGATCCTGGAGGGTGTATGGGAGTTCGCCCAACCGGTCTACATGTGTTTTGTGGACTTGGAGAAGGCGTTCCACCGTGTCCCTCGGGGACTCTTGTGGGGGGTGCTCCGGGAATATGGAGTGCCGGACTCATTGATATGGGCTGTTCGGTCTCTGTATGACCGGTGTCAGAGTTTGGTCCGCATTGCCGGCAGTAAGTCGGACATGTTTCCTGTGAGGGTTGGACTCCGTCAGGGCTGCCCTTTGTCACCGATTCTTTTCATAATTTTTATGGACAGAATTTCTAGGCGCAGCCATGGCGTAGAGGGGGTCCGTTTTGGCGACCTCAGAATCGGGTCTCTGCTTTTTGCGGACGATGCTGTTCTGTTGGCGTCGTCGGGCCGTGACCTTCAGCTCTCACTGGAGCGGTTTGCAGCCGAGTGTGAAGCGGCTGGGATGAGAATCAGCACCTCCAAATCTGAGACCATGGTCCTCGGCCGGAAAAGTGTGGAATGCCCTCTCCAGGTTGGGAATGAGATCCTTCCCCAAGTGGAGGAGTTCAAGTATCTCGGGGTCTTGTTCACGAGTGAGGGACGAATGGAGCAGGAGATTGACAGGCGGATCGGTGCGGCGTCTGCAGTGATGCGGGCTCTGCACTGGCCCGTCGTGGTGAAGAAGGAGCTGAGCCAGAAGGCGAAGCTCTCGATTTACCGGTCAATCTATGTTCCTACCCTCACCTATGGTCACGAGCTGTGGGTAGGGACCGAAAGAACGAGATTGCGAATACAAGCGGCCGAAATGAGTTTCCTCCGCAGGGTGTTTGGGCTCTCCCTTAGAGATAGGGTGAGAAGCTTTGTCATCCGGGAGGGGCTCAGAGTAGAACCGCTTCTCCTCTGCATCGAGAGGAGTCAGATGAGGTGGCTCGGGCATCTGGTTAGGATGCCTCCTAGACGCCTCCCCGGTGAGGTGTTCCGGGCCCGTCCCACTGGGAGGAGACCCCGGGAAAGACCCAGGACACGTTGGAGAGACTATGTTTCTCGGCTGGCCTGGGAACGCCTCGGGGTCCCCCCAGAAGAGCTGGAGGAAGTGGCCGGGGACAGGGACGTCTGGGTTTCTCTGCTCAAGCTGCTGCCCCCGCGACCCGATCCCCGGACAAGTGGCAGATAATGGATGGATGGATGGATTTTAGATGAGTTGTTTTTCTGTGCAAGCTTTGTCTGATGTTATTTCTGAAAACTTTACAACCTTATATTTGCTACTTTTGGATCTTACTGAATGATTAAAAACCTGTGCACCAAAGACGGGGTTAACTAGTGTTTAAGTGTGTTGGTGTTGGTATTGGCGTGGTGTGTAAATTGACTGTTTAAAAAAAAAAAAATGTGTGAATGGTCAGTCACTGGTCAAACTGAAAATTATCTGTTTCAGATCACATGCTGAGAGATTGATGCAACCCTAATAAAAACTATGATGATGTACTAACCAAATGTTGGTAAATGTCTACTATGTGTCACTATCATCGGTTAAAGAGTCTTGCAAGCACGAAGATGGACCTCTCCTATGATGGCGACCTCGGCCTGCTGTGCTAAGTCATTGGTTGCATTGCATTCAGATGACCAGACGGCAGTGAGCTTCACATGTAAACCAACTTTCTCTTCATTGTCGTTTTTCCTAGAAATACAGCTGAAATCAAAGCACAGCCATTGCTTGTGGAGATTTTGTCAGGCGATGTCACTGTTATAAAAACGGTGG
This sequence comes from Odontesthes bonariensis, assembly GCF_027942865.1. Taxonomy (NCBI): domain Eukaryota; kingdom Metazoa; phylum Chordata; class Actinopteri; order Atheriniformes; family Atherinopsidae; genus Odontesthes; species Odontesthes bonariensis. Next base: position 28,998,661 of record NC_134508.1, read on the forward strand.
CTGCTGGTTGGTGTAGCCTGAATGTGCTGCATTTCAGTCACTATTTCAAACTTATACCGTTGTCTAAATAACAAAAACGTTTATAAAAACATGTAAATGTCTTTATTGGGAGCCAATCTTTTTTTAAAATGCCCTATATGGGAGTGTTTGAAGAGACTAAGATATAAGCCAATAAACATTAGAATTGACACCAGCTTACAGTTGTAACATTTTTAGACCATATCACCCAACTATTAGATCAGGCTAAGTTAGTTTAATTGGTGTTGATAAAAAAAAGTAGCTTCAATATGGTGGTGAAAACTTTCTGAATTATGAAGAACCAACTGCTGCTAAAGAGTCAACAACCGGTATGCAGACCCCATCACTTGTTTCAGAACATACCAATGTTCTGAAACAAGCTAGCTGCTATTCTTTATCTGCCATATGGCCTTTTGTTTACAAAATGAGTTGCTCTTTGCAGATGCCTCAGCTGGGCCTGTCTTAAATGTGGCAGAAGTTGGACAGTTTCTGTGCAGTAGGAACGTTTGAATAGTCACACTGCAATATTTATAGCTGTTTTAATGCATTGTGCAGATGACTTTCTCCGTTACTATATCACGGAGTACAGGCTTGGTTTGTAATCTTGAGAGTTCGTGCCAAAATCTTTGTAACTACGGTTTTAGTGAAAGACCAGTTTGGCCACTGCTAACCGAAGATAATTGTTGGACGGAACAAAACTTTACTTTTTCAGTTCATGTTTTGCCCAATAAAAGCTGATTTTATGCTGATAATTTGACAGTAAATGAGACGAACATCTCTGCTAGCCTGTGTAAAGTTCCCGGCACATTTTCTTTCCCATTATTGCTGAATTTTCGACTGCCTCTTTTCAACAACATCTTTCAGCTGACGTTTGCAGTTAAGTAGCTGCAGGCAGAGCATGCAAATATGTTGTCTTGTGGGATTAAGGTTTTTCCTTGCTAATGAGTTGGTTTAATTATTTCCCTCCACCATCTTTTCTTCATCCCCCACCCCCTTGCCAGCGGTATGATTTAATTTTGACCATTATAGCAGTGCTCCATTTCACCAGCAGCTGTCTGTACTTTTCATTCAGTTTATACCGACACAGGCTAAAGATAATGACCTCGGATATTTCTGAATGATTGAGAGTGAATGGTGGGTAGTGACTCCTCAGACTGTCTACCGTGACATAGTCTAGAGGACAGGTCTATGAGATTTTTTTTTAAACAAAACAAACCAAAAAAGAACTTGTAAATGTATTTATTTTGATGTGTAATTATAGCGGAGCGCTGTTGTATAAAGTGACATCCTAGCTGATCCAAGCAGCCCTTTAAACAGCTGGGCTTCTTGCATGCCCTGGTTTGGGTGTCATTGCAATTATACTGTTACACGGAGGCAGAGAGCAAAGAAGATGTGTGGGAGAGAGAGTGAGAATCCACACAAAAGGGAGGGCTGGAGGATAAGGGAGCGGTGCAAACTGTGCGCATGAAAGCATAGGAGCAGTAGGGAGAGAGCGAGGCAGCTTGCAAACAAGGTGTTCTGTTTCATTGTTGTTCTTGTGCTTCATTCAGAAAAAGAAAGGGGCAGTCAAAATAGACTTTTCTGACTATTCTCTTAAAATTCATGAAGAAAGCACAGCTAGTAGACTCACAGGCGTGAAGGGAACACACCAAGCATGAAGATGAAGAAGAGTACCATGAGCCGAAGATAGTGGCAGACCTGAACACTCTTGAAACTCAATTTACTTGCTGCAGGAAATGGACTTCATTCATTTTGCAACATGATGAGGTAAAATAATTGACAGCATGGTCTCGATCCAGAGCTGCTTCTGCTGCCTGTTCTCGTCAGTGATTTGCTCCTATTAGTGAGGCTCCTGATCCGACTTTGCTGGAGATTCACAAAGCTGTACTCTAAATACGGTTAATGCTATGCTTTATATATGCATGTCTGTCTTGCTATTGGAGTTTTTAATTTTTTAGCTGTAATTTTGGTTTAACTCGCAGTTATTGCCACTGTTGTAATCAGCAGATTTAACTATTGTTCTTTGTAAAGTTTGTAGTTCTTAATGTCTGTGTAACAGAGCAACAATTATAATAGGACTTACTTGATGATAGTTTCATATAACATGTGTACCATTTCTATTTGTATAAGTGCAACTAAATTGAATCAGTGTGCCAAAATTGGAACGGCAATCATGTTTGGTTTTGCACAGAAGTATAGGCTGTTGCTGCATGTTACGAGTGGTGACTTTAATGATGGTTAAGCTGGGATAACAAGGAATTCCCTTCCACTGTCCCCAAATGGGAGGGTGGAGATGTCCTGGTGGGGATGGAGAGTCACCTTGGAAGTAGGCATTACTCAATTTATTTTTTATGAGGGAAGGAAGGTATGCAAGGGGGAAGGGCAACCTGACAGACCGCATAATGTGTAATACAAGTCCTGTGTTTAAACGTGCTGAAAGGTGTCATCATTGTCCCTCTTGACTTGAGGCTGAGATCACCCAGAGTCATGGGTTGAGATTAAAATAGTTTATTGAAATATCTTTGATCGATAAATGCAATTCAAATTTATACCCGTATATGTCAGTGTGTTCACTTGCTATTTGAGGAACACTGTGTGCTGGAACAGAGAGAAGGTGAGAGAGAGAGAAGCAGCAGAAGTGTGAGAGAAAGCACAACAACAGAGCACTCTTGAATAAAAAATCTGCCGCTATAAATAGCAAGCCATCCTCATGGCTCGAGCACTGATTCAGGTTTGAAGAACCTGTCTTTTCCCTGTTCTTTACTGGTCTGATGGTAATGGCCTGATGGTAATGGCCTTGCAGATTCAGGCCCACAATCCTCCTTATACAACTTTCTCCCTTTATTCCTTTTATTAAAAATTTGTTTTTTTTGTTCACTGGGCTCAAATCTGTTTTGTGTGAGATATGACCTGTTTACATAATGATTGCCACCGTATGCATGTGTATGCATTTCTTAGATCTACATGTATCTGTGTCTTAAATTATTTTGTCTACTCAGTTAGCTTGATGTTGTTAAAAGGATTACGATTCTATGATTCTATTATCTTGTCATTTAGAAATAGAAGACCAGATGTAATTGATTAAAGCTTGGTACTTGGCTTTGATTGACATGATCAAGTCCATCCCTTCATGTTTAGAAATTGTTTGTGTGCACATTTATGCCTATGGGCTCAACCCCTGAGTAGTTGCTGCTGTAGTTGCCTGAAAGTCAGAAGGATCACACTTTCTTGTCTTTTTTTTTTTTTTTAAGTACTTAGATTTATAAATGCATTGTAGTGTATTTGTGATATTGTGTGCTCAGAAATGAAAAACTGTTGCAGTTGCAGATATGGTGTGCATAAATTAGAGTTTTGATGAAGGATTTTTCTTTTTTTGTTGCTAGAAGGAACACGCGTTTGTTATTCCCAGGGTCTGTTGAACCCTGTATTGTATGTCTAAAAAGATAAAAGAAAAAAACAGGCTCTAAACTGCTTTAGGACTTTTTAAACTACATATTTGTCTTATGCTCAGACTAGTGATAATACACTTGAAGTTCTAGATGTACAGAAAGCAAAAATGGTCGATTAAGAAGTCTTTAAAGTCAGTAGATGGCCTTAAAAATTTTTAAAACATGCTGGTTGTTTAGGAGTGTTTTATTTCCGATATAATTAGAAGGTTGTGAGGATGGATGTGGAGTTTTAGGTACAGAGGCAAAAAAAAAAGGGAATAAGATTAATTACAATTTTTAAGTAGGCAGAGGTACGAGGGACTGTTTGGCTTTTACGGGTAAACAGATGGCGCGGCACAGCACATCGCTGACCTGCCACTGCTGTCAGGTCTGCTACGTGATCTAAAGACTAGCTCCCATGTGCAGTTTCTCTAATTAACACTGCCTCTTAATCTGAGCTGGTGCTGCAGTGTTGGCAGTGCCGTGCACACTCTCACACATGAACCAAATGAGTGTGAAGCCTGTACGAATTTAACATTAATTCATTTTCCATATTTAACTTATCCTAGTCAGGGTCGAGGGAAGGCTGGAACCCATCCCAGCCGAAACCCTGGAGACATCACCAGGCCATCAAAAGGGCATCACTGAGACAAATGAGACAAATGCCCATCCATGCTAACATTCACATCTGCAGTTTAAAATCACCAGTTAACCTTTCGTGGCGGTTTTTGAATCGCAGAAAGTTCCCAGCAGAAATTCAAACCAGGAACCTTCTTGCTGTCAGGAAACGGCAGTAATTTCCACACCCAACTTTAACTGTGAGAGCTTATTTGAATTGTCTCAAATTAACATGTGTAGAGTAAGCATTTTTATCAAGAACAAATGACATTTTGGTTGAATTTGTCAGTGACAGCACAAACGTATATTGGTGACTAGATTCGGATCTGTACAAATTCATTCAAGTATATCATATTGGCTCAGGAAAGCTTACTTGTCTATACAGTATGCAAGTAATTTAGTTCTACAGCTTGTACAGCGAGTAATGGGCCTTTTATCCGATCTTAGTTTTCTAATTGAAAACAGTGTTTCAAGGATCATTACTGTTTTCTGATTCATGTTTTAATCTTAATGCAGAAAGTACAGGGGCCACATTTTATCCATATGTGCTAAAATGTTCTTTCTATTCTAGTACTGTATGTTTTGATAGATAGAGATGGATACATATCTTAGTTTGTTAAACATTGTGCTGTGTGTGTCTAACCTGTGGCCCTTTGTATGTTGACATGACACTAGAAAAACTAATTGTTTGTCCAACCAAAGCCAGACTTTTAAAATGCATGTCAACATGTTTGTCCGTGCATTGCAAAGCCCAGGTAACACCCAGATAATGTGGTTGGAGGATCAAATCGTTTTTGCGTGTATACGCTCAACTAGACTGAAATGGACCTTGGCGTTTTGTACATAAATAGAGAGTAAGTGTAAATGGATACAGCCAAATTTCCAGAAAAGCTTAGCTTTTTCTGTTGTTAGACAACTAAATGCATCAGAAATAATGTTTGAAAATCAGATTACATGTCAACTCATGGTTGCTTGACATATTTCCAGACTGTCACTTAGTTCCAGTAAAATCTGTATTAAATAGATGCAGCCTCATCTGACAAGATCACCATTCAAGTAATTTAAAGACGACATTTGTGCAGTGAATTTGGCCATTTTTACATGTACAGTGATCTCCCACACAGGAGGTTACAATGGGGGATGAACTGTGCCCAATAACTCAATTCACCTCCTGTGCGTGCGGATATAACCGTACTGACTGTGGCCTATGGGGTTTGATATTTAGCTAGCTGGGAGTTTGGAATGTAATAAAGGGACACTTGTCATACACCAAGCTGGCTTTCATTTAGCTGTATGAATTTTTGAATGACAGTTGTACATTATATTAATGTATTGTCATCGACATATCATCATGCACAATTTCTGAATCATGAAAGACTGCTTGGACTAAATTAAATGATCAAGTACGGCTCTTTTTCATGTTTGATATTTCAACTTGAAATAGTAAGACGAGCATATATGTGTATTAAGGGGGGGGGCTGCATTCCACTTCTGCTCCTGTGCATGATGTGCAAGTAGAATGCAGCCCTCATTAATACATCCGAGCTTAACACCATGTATAGACGTATTTGTTGATATATCGAAGCCATATAATCATTTGAATATTCAGCGATGATGTTGCATGTCAATGTTTTCCTAATACTGTATAACCCTAATGACCATCATCGTAGCCTAACTGATAACGTTTTGTGTTGGCCAAATTGCCTGGATCCCCCTTCTGGGTTAGGCTGACTGAAAACACTTGAGCTTAGATCGGTGTTGTGGCATGGGAACCTAGAAAAACAAAGTGTTTGTGAAGGAAAACGGTCTCCATTTGGACTGATGACTTTAACATTTCGAGGCCATAACTTAATGTTTTGACCCCGGAATAGTTTGGCTTTCTTAAACACAGTTTTGTTTGAGACTCCATAATCCATTTTCAGACAACAGCTGTTATGTGATTGCAGCTATTTTTACATGTAAAATGATCACTTGAAGAGAAATGTAGGAGAGTCTGTAGTCTTCTTTTTTTCTCACACTGCCTCCATCTGAGTAATAGCTGAGTAGCTTGTTTGGCAACAGTGAGGTGAACTGAATCTTGACATTCATTGCTGTGAGAGGGATCTTAGATGTGCATGTAGAGAAGATGGTGTTCATCAAAATAAAATTAAATAAAGTATCAGCATCCAAAAGAAATATCCTACCTAAACATAACTTTGTTTAAAAAGAAAGAGATGGTAATACAAGGGGCTGCCTTGGTGTGGCTGTTGTGCCACAGACATGCTTATTTTTTACCATCATCATGTCCATCAGCTATCGACAATGGATCGTAGCATTGACTGTTAACATTTTCATCAATCTAAAGTTCTTTTCTAAAAGCTTGAATAAAATGTCAAAGTGGAAAACCCAGCCCGTGAGACTGGATAGATTCAATGTTGAAATAATTAAAGGATTTTTTTTTTAACTTTTTCATCATGTTAACTCTGGTTAACAGAGTTGTCTGCAGAGACAATATTCCAGGCAGTAATTGTAAGGCAAATTGTCCTTGAGAGTGTGTCGCTAGCATCTTTCGCTTAATCTTTTTAAGCCGGGATGGGTGAACCTTCATCGCACATCGTGTCATATGTGAAAGTACAGTGGCGGAAGGGGGTTTGAAGTTAATCCACCTCTGATATGCCTCTGAGCTGGCAAGGGAAGGTAGTGATGGAGTCGAAAAGTCCCACCTTGTATGTGCCAGCATCTGATTTTGCAATACTGGGTTGATGTGTGAAAGGACTCTTCTATACAGGGCTCTGCGTAGCTTATGTGAATAATGAGGAGGAACAGCGAGTTAACGAAGATGTCTTAGGATATGTGAAAGAGGATACCGTTTCTCATCTATTTAATGATGCAGGAGTGGAATCACTGTCCTTTATTAGGTTTCACCAAAGTTTGAGTTACCTCAAATGTCAAGTGTGCAGTTGTTTACCAACTGATATCAGCTAGCTTTTACACAGAAAGCTACTTCTTAACCTTACATGTTACATATACACATCTATGATTAAAGGGCATTCATTTGTTTCTATCTATCTCTTTGGACCTACTAACTTAATCTGGACATCTGCCTTTGTGTCTGTGATTTCAGTCTGTTTAATTTAAGATTAGATCATCTCTGCTCTCATCAAGATGGAGTAGAACAGAACTGTCTGCAGTTAGACGGGGGGTTATGGAAGTCTTTGTCAGTAACTGAATGTTTGTAAATGACTCACATTTGGATCACTTTGAAAGCCCCAAAGTGTCTGTGTGCCTCAGTGGACATATGCGAGCAATGTTTAGTCATATGTGCGTGTGTTTTTTTTTTTTTTTTTTTCCTTGTGTCTGTGCAGTTGAGTTGGGTTGTCCAGGCTTCAAGTAGCCCACATTATTGTGTGTGTGTGTGTGTCTGTCTGCTGTTTTATTTTTCTATATGTGAGTACCTAATGAAAAATACTCTGGGCCTTGTAATTAGGTAAAGGAGGGGGTCGTGAGAGTGGAAAGGAAAGAAAAATATGGGGGTGTTGAGGGATATGTTGAGGGATATGGCAGCTTTTCTCTTGGTGACAGAGCCTGTTGCCATGGAGCTGATTCTCCCATTGGTGGAAGTCTGGTCCAATCATAACAGTGCAGATTGTTTCATCATTGAGAAGTTTTTCCTCTCTTCCTGTCTCACTGTCCACTCGTTGCTCCTGCATCTTTCTCTCCTCTCCTTTCATCCCTATCTCTCTTTCACACTCTTCCTCTGCTCCCTTCTTCTCACTAGGAGAAGCTGATAAATTACATAAGGTTTATAATGAGAGCGGTAGTTGCCACCCAATTTCACTCTGACATAGTTACATCAGTAACTCAGGCATAGCAAGCGGAATCTTCCACAACTTTCCTTATAGTGCTGGAGACGAGATAACCCCACAGTTCACGATACACAAAATCGATTTTTTTTTTTTTTTTTTTTGAGCAGTGAAGAAATGTCATTATTTTGAATGATGCTTGTAACTGTCCATAACATTGAATGTTTTCCAGATGCCCATTTTATGGACAATGTCATTAGTAGGTAATGTTTCATTGTTGTCTCAAAATATTTGTTTAATAGTTTATCTCAGCACTGGGATCAGATCTTGTTTTCAACATCACTAGTTAGGCTTTGTGATCGGGACCTTTTCTAAACTTCTCCCTTTAGTTGTTCTTCAGAAACATTTTCTTTGATGCCCATTGTTCTCATATTAGATAAAATTTTCCCTTCACTTGTTTGGGCACTGTTAAAATGCGCTTTTATCTGTAAATGCTTTGATTGATTGAGTGATTGGTTAATGATTGAAATCATCAGTTTTCTCATTTTTATTGGTGCCGATTCTGTGCAGATCGTGTGTGTTCTTCCTGAATCATCAATTACAATGCTTCCGCTTCAAGAAACTCCACTGATTAATAAGCCATCAGCGAAACCTCGTTAAAACACAGACAGCAATCCAGCCACATTTATTTGGGGAGCTACAGCCCAGTATTAATTGCAGACCACCTAAACAGTACAATGCAGAAGATCAATATCAGAATTAATAGAATTAATATTTTCTTTATTTCTTTTGTGAGATTTGGAAGTGGTCCTCCTGTGCAGCTTTTTAAATCTTATTTTGACAATCAATATTTTATTATGAACACAATTAAATATTGTATATATTGAATATAATATAGTAAAAAAATAATGTTTGGGCATGCTGTCAGTTATTAACTGAAAGAAAGAAAATGGGTATCAACCAGAATTGAAATTGAAGGGTCAGACTAACCCTAACCCCCAAAAAAGATGGAATCATACAAAGACGAGACAGCTTTTCTGCAGCTTCACATTAGCTGTTTGCATTGCTGAACGACTGCGTCGCGGCTGCGTGTGTGCTATCACACCGCCAACACTGCAGCGGCGCATCAACTGCTCGCACTTTGCGGTGAATTGTCAATCCATGGTTCATTTCACAAAAAGTGGTCAAAAAAAGACATTTAGTTGTGTAACAATGATAACATTTTTCAGACACTCTTTACTCTTTATTTCTTTTTTTTTTGTATCAGATTGTACAATTTAAAAGCGTAACAAGACTATTTCGTGACATCTATTTACTGGCAGATTTAGTAACAATAGTTAATAGGAAGAGGCCGATAGCTGTTCAATTGACTTGATTAGAAAAAAAAGCTTTTGGTAGAGAAATGATTACCCTCAGTCTCCTGTTTTATTAATTCCAATAATCAGCAAGCAAGTTGCTCATAAAGAGCGTTTAAACAGTTTACTGTTCTGCTTGAATAAGAAGTTTGATTTACTTATACATTATCCAGGTGCACAATGTCAAGTCGAGCCTAAACTGATGTTCATATTTTGTGGATGCAAGGATAACAAAGAAGAATTGATGAGAAGAAAAGTAATATAATGGGGGAAAGTAGAGGCCAGTGAGCAAAGAGGAAAAGTTAGACCGGTTGCTAGGCAACAGCAAAAAGAAGGGAAGCTGTGAGACAGTTTGAGCAGCTTTGTATCATGCGAGATATCCACGAAAATATCAGGAAGAGTCACTGGTTCACACCACCGCAGCTGAGGAGAAGTCTCAGTGCACGTGACCTTAAACACACGTGCACGCTCGGAGAATTTACTTGACAGCCTTGGCAGAAGAAATGCACATGTTGCTCTGTAACTATATGCTGGTATGTTTACCTTACTGTCTCTTTAGCCATTTGTTTTTTACAGAGGGAATTTTGTGTTTGTGGAGGGATGGAGCGTGTGAATGTAGGTTGTTGTGGATGAGAGATGACATTTGCAATACACATCTGTTTTGATAAGTCTGCTAATTAGATATGTGCTACTTATTGATTTATGTATTTAACAATAAGCAAGCAGCCTCGTGAAGCTACTTCCTAGGTCTTTTCTTGGTGGTTGCAAAGCATGCAAGTCTGATAAAAGTGTCAGGTTTTTAGAGATTGAACAGAAAATAACAGAAAAAAGTTACACAACATTGACTTAACATTTGGAGCTTCCATGCAAACCTGATGTCTGTCTGTCTGTCTGTCTGTCTCTGTGTGGCTGGCAGAGGCTACACAGTCATTGGCTTCTGTGGGAGTCAGATTCCATAGATTTCAATAAATAATCCTGAAGGCACTGATTATTCTGTGAAACTGTTTAATCGTCATCAGAGAGTGAACACCATGAAAAATTGATACCGAAAAAAACCCTTTTGAAACTAGGTTTGTAGTTACAGTGTAATAATAATAAATAAGTCTCATAAGTGATTTAAGGTATTTTCCTTTTGTTTACTTATTGACTATCAAAAGTGATTTCATGACTCTTATTTACTTGTTTAATTTTGGCCCACATAGAATTCAATACTTTTTTTTCCATCACCCACATTCCTACTTTCCTACACTCATCAATAATGCAGCTAAGATCGGAATCCCCTCTCTTGTTGCTGGAATGCTTTTATTATGCAGAAGAGGCTGTCATTTACTGGGCCAGCAAGTCATCCACCTCCGCCTTCTTTTGTACTCTGAATTATTCTCTCCATACACCTTTTGTATGCTGTTCTTCCCTTGGCAGCAAAGAACTATAGAGAAGTTATAACTAGTTGGAGAAGCAGAAGTAGAGAGCTACAGAAAGGCAGGTAGGTAGGTAACTAAGGGAGGGAGAGGAAGGAACGAAGGAGAGAATGAGTCATAGCTCGTCCCACAGGACTGAGTGGGCTGGCTGAGTGGAGGAGGATGGCGTCAGCAGCAGGCCTGACAATTTAAGAAGACACATTAAAAGAGGAAGAAAGAGAGGGAGAGAAAAAGCTAACATTTAGTAGTGGGTGGATAGAGAGAGGTATTGATAGGAGGGGTTGATGTAGAGGGGGTGGATGGCAGGATGGGGTATTCTCATAGCATTGAGAAGAAAACAACTGATGGGAGCAGGGAGGATGGACAGAATGAAATATAGATGGAAGAAGAGAAACCCTGTCTTCCGGTGCGTTTGACGATTCCTTTGTGTTTTGTGACTGCTGCTGTCCTTATTTACCCTAAATATATTTTAGAAAGAAGAAAAGAATGTTGATGGTTTTTGGCTACTGATGCATCTATATTTTAAGTGAGGATAGACTCTGCCCTATTGCAAATGTACCTGGACTCTTCTTCAGTCCTTAGTGCTCTGCCAGCCACCTCTTCCCTGCCCTGTTTGAAACTGTGTGCAACCAACGCAAAGGGGAATCCTCTCTGACATAGACGAGCACTGGTGCGCACTCGCTGCGAGGGCTGCTGATATATAATACGTGCGGGGCACTGAGCTTGCACAAACTCTGCCATTACAACACACACACCGGTCTCCACTCTGTGAAGACATAACCTGACTGCCTTTAAGGAAATGAGTTCTCTCTGACGTCAAATGGGCGAGGTGCGCCGCTGAATACAGAGGAGCTGAATTGGGTCGAGCTGCCTGTGTGTCTCTCCCACTCCCTTCTGTGGGTTTGTACGTGCATGCTCACTCCTGTTTGCAGCGTTCGGCGCCTCCATTCACCATTCTACTCATCTCTCATTCAGCCTCTGCAGAGAAAATAGAGAGGCAGGTTTGCCGTGCATGCTTCTCCATTGCAAAATCCGAAGCAACTCAGTGAATGAAATGTTTAATCGGAGTAGCGGCTCTTAAGTAGCGAGCAGGAAAATATAATATGCAATGCTTTTTCTACGTTCATTTTCACCCTGGCTGGTTCTTAAATAGAATCGGGATTAACCAGACAGTTAGGCAGAAAAATCTGACCCTTTTTTCTTTATTACCACAGCACCATGTCATTAATTTTATTTCAATTATTTGTCTGTTACTCTTATTTGTTTTAATTGTTGTGAATTTGTGTGTAGAAGGACATTTGGTCAAATGTTCCTTCACCTGATAACTTAATCAGTTGTTTAGACTCAACATAGACAAACTCTCCACTCTTGCCAGCTGCTATGCGGAAGAATTCCTCTGATTTCTCTGGCTTGCCCTGCTTCTAACCATTGGTAAGATGGTGACCCAACTTGACCCGGACAGCTAATTTTGACAGAGAGCTCATACTGGCATGGGATATATTATTAGGCCAAGCCACTATTGGAAGCGGTCATTAGCATTATGTCTGCCTTAATACACACAGTGGTGACCAGACGATAACTCTGTTAGTCTCTTTCACCACTAGCCTCCTCGCTCATTTAACTCGGGGCTCCTTTCAATAATCACTCTTGATGTGGTAACCTGACCCAGTGGGAAGGAAGGTGTATGACGTATATGCTTCAGCTGGTTGTCTGTCAGCAGGAGGGCTCATTGAAGTGAGTAAGGCCAGGAATACACATGCTGCAGATTGGTAGATGGGGTGGGTTAAGTTTTGTTTCATGTAGTCAGTGAGCATGATGTTTGTGGCTAAAGCTTCAGGACAGAAGAGTTGAATCAATACTAACTTACTACTCAATACTAAGAAAGTGACTGAAGACAATGTAAATGTGGTTGACTATTCATATTACTTAATTAACTAGCTTAGTGATAATTCAGACTAACATGCAGAGCATGGCGATATCTGTTAGATTTTGAATGTAATGAAAGTTGCGTGCCAGAGTTTTGGAGAAAGGAGCATTCTAAGGCAACAAGGACAGCACCTCTATTACTGTAGTATGTGGTTTTGAGGCCTGTTTGATGTGGATAGCTCTTGCTATGATATAACTGGCACAAGTCCTCTGAAAAAATTGCCCTGCTGCATATCTGCAGATTGATGCTGATGCAGGTAACCACCACAGAGATGTCACCATCAGGCCCACCAACACACTGACTGAGCTGGGACACAGCAGGCATAAATTGGAGCTGCTGCTGGTACTGTAGTTGCTGAATCTACTGTGTACAACCCATATTCACTAGGGTGCTTGTGTTACTTTCTAATTATGGATGGATTTGCCTTTTACTGTTGACCTAGTGTTCTTGTGTCTGGATAACATTTTGTGTCTTTTTCACAGACTAATTACAATTGTGGTGCCACGGACAGTACCGGTAATGGTGTAAGGGGATAGCTATGATACTTAAATTTCAAAATGGAGCATGTTGGACTACTAAAACATTGATGCCATTTTCCTACATTAGCAGAGCAACAATGATAATGTATATTGTAGATGAGTTGTTGGAAAGTTTAGGATTTGTCTGGTGTTACACCCAAGCAGTCACCCAAGCAGTTGCTGTCAGAGGTCTAATTATGTTGATCTACTTGACTTAAAAACTAGAAATTGTAGAGCCCAAACCCCACCTTGAACTTTTTGTTTGGACACAAGTCTATCAGCTGAGTGTCTTGCTGGTAGGAATAACCTTGAATAAACAGACACTGTTATTTTTTTCACATTAATCTTTCTCACACAACCCTTAATTTAACTGATATTTTCCAAAACGTTCACAAGTCAGAGTCCCAAAATGGGGCATTTGGGCCATTTATTTCTAAATGCATTTTTGTCTTGCAAGCACTAAGAATTGTGGCCATACAGACAAGTTGAACGTTTTAATCTTTCTAAATGATTATTTCTGCATTTCTTTTGTTACTCTGGTAAACTGAACAAAGACTGATTCTTGACATCATAACTGGTACACACCAAATTGCGTCTTTTTTTTTGCCACACCCCTAATTGCTTGCGCTTCCTCATCTTCTTTGTCCTGAGCAGTGATTGAAGCTTTTGTTGATCCACGGACATCAGCCTCGTACAGGGGGACTGAGAATAAGCTTCCTGCTGTCTTGACGACAGTAGGGAAACAGAAAGACAGTTTCAGAGTTTCCATGCGTGATGTTATAATCGGTTGAAGAAAATATGAAATTGGTGTGTTACACCTGGGTCTTGTGTTCCCTACCAACGGCTGACTGGAGCCGATTTAAAACCTGTGGGAAACCGCAGCCATCCGAGGACTGAGTGCCGATTAAACATTTTAAAAAGGTCTACATGGGAGCAAAGGAATTGTTCCCTCCATTGTAGCCTTCTATCATTCATTTGTTGCTCCGCTTTTTGTTACACTTTTAGATTGCGCAACCTAATGCAAAGATATGTCTCTCAGAAAAGTGTCTGAGAATCTTGAATGGTCTCTTCCAAGTTTTGGAGAATGCATCCAAAATCTAGTTTCCACTCCTGGATGATATTACATTTTGAATGTGTTGTTGGTCTAAGCAACTGGAGACAGGACAAGAGGCTTTGTCAGTTCAGCCACAGTATTTTTGACCTCTTAGTACTTAATATACGATGACTTTGATAATTGAGAACCCATATTGCTGTATCAAACTCTTAATACTTCTTTTTTCTAACAGGAGTAATAGTATATCCTTTCTCTCACCTTTTTGTTTTCACTATTCTCTGTTTGTCTCTTTGTATTTCTCTTGAACACTGCAATTCATGTATTTATTTTTGATATCATTCTTTCCTTCTCACTTTACTCACTAAACACAATGCCAGGGGTTGAAAATGACGTTGTCATCTCCATGGCAACCCCGTGGGCCGGATTGTGTGTGTGTGTGTGTGTGTGTGTGTGTCTGTTGAAAGAAGCTGGGGGAAGTGTTGACGACCAAACTGAGGGGGAATCAGAGGAGGAGTAGACGATTGGTAAAGCTGCTTTATTCATAAGTACCCTTATACTGATTCTGATTCTTAGCTTTTTGGGAAGCCCCTCCCTTTCATTAATCCAGGACTGTCTACTCGGACACAATATTTAAGATAGACTTTTATTGTCACCTTGTATTCCAAAACCCTTTTCTCCATTTGTGAAAGAACACACTGTAAGTTTCTTAGCTGGCAAAGAGAGAGGACTATTTTGAAATGAATGAGTCAGACCTACATTACGGTGTGGCTGTGTTCTGTGCCGCTGTCTGGCAGGTTTCTGCAAGCAGAGTGAGGTTGGGGCATGTGGGTGTCCTGGTCAGTGATGTAGTGTTGCTGCTGAGGCTGCAGACGATGCCTTTGCTGCTGCATTGCCTGGGTCTTTCCCACCCTGGGAATCCCTAACTCATTTGTTCCTTCATCTCATCTATTCTGCAGCACTACTCAGTGGCACCGACAGGGAGATGCATGAATGGCACTTGCCTGAGCTGCATTCATATATGGTCTCAGAAAGATTTCCCAACCCCTGAATTTGTGCTTGCTTGAGCTTTATTTCACCATTGCATTCTTGTATTCATGCAGGGCATTTTAGTTATTTTTATTTTTAATTTATTTCAGCAATATTATTATTTAATAATTTATTAAATTTTTCTCCTTCAAAATACAGACTTGCAACACAGATATTTGATGGAGACTGTGTGCTTACAAGACACTGGGTTGTTTTTAGATTTGTGTCATGCTGGAAAAATGTGTTTATTCGTGTAAATTGAAAGAAGTACCGTAAGTGGAAGGAAGAGTTTAGTTGTGAGGAATACTGATGATTGTTGTATAATATATGCTGAAGTAAAGTTAATGTGTTGACACAAATCAGGCCAGACAAATGACCAATACAATCCAGTTTTAGTCCTGCTTTTCATTCTTAATTTCTGTGTGAGCTCCCAGTGTGTTGTTTCACCTCAGTAGCTTATTTGAGTATTTATTTGTTAAACAAATGTAAGAAAATTGTTAAAGGTGTCGGTACCTCTTAATAGTTCTTAACTATTACTATTACTTAAGAAGTGCACCTGTAATAAGAATTACACAGGACCTTCAGTTAAAAAGCAGTGATTTTCAGTGCTCGGTGTTGTTTTTTTTTTAACTGATCTATTTTGAATGAACAAGTACATTTAGATAAGATCATTTTCAAAAAGGACTGCTGGCCAAATTATAAAACACGCATTTTAAGCAATGAAAAAGACGGATAATGACTAGCTGAGCATTTGGGTGTTCTTTTTTTTTTTTTTTCTTAAACCAATGTGCCAGCAAGCTCTGAGCTCCCAGCTGCCCTCTCCCCCTCCCTGCCAGAATTAGCAGCAGCAGCAGCAGCAGCAGCAGCAGCGATGAGTCACACAGTGTGTGTGAAACATGACGTCATCCGTGTCTTCCTCTTCTGCTTTTGGTGTACAGGGCTCCTGACTGTAGGCAAGACCATGCTGCTGCAGTAAGCCAAAGGCAGAGAAGAGAGGCCCCAGACGACCTCTGAGGTGTCCCCCTACCCCCTTATCTGGCTGGCAAAGTGCTGCCTCTTCAGTTCAACTGACCACTGTAAATTTTGTAATCTTTTTCATGCTATTTTTTTTATTTTTGTTTTGTGCGTGTTGTTGTTAATGTTGCTCTACTAAACATGTGTTTTTAGGAGGAAATTGTGCCAATGTTGAGAAATGTTAACCTCAAAGTAATCGTTCATTTTTGTTGTTTTGGATTTTTACAAAATTGATCTAGAGGGGGGATTTTTTTCAGTTACTGCAGCACCACCACTTAGCCTCATATTGATATTTCAGACTGGATGAGAAATCCTATCTCCAACTTTTCAGTACTTCTAATTGATTATCAATCAGTTTTTGAACAATGTGAAAAAAGCTGTTTGGTGATTCGTGAGATTTGTCCTTTTGGGTACCATCGATTGATTGGAGCTGAGGTGTGTGTGTGCAGCACAGATGATGGGATACCATCAAATAAAGACAGTATTGCTACTTGAGTGATTGTGGAAATGGGTGTAAGGTTTAGTGTGAAACTTAACGTGGCACTTTATCTACAATTTTTTTACTTGATCAGAGCTTTAAAAGTCTCTAGCATCGGCTGTTTGTTTCAACAACACAAACACAAGAGATCTTTGTAGCAGAGCTTCAGAAGGCTAGAATATGATCACAGTTAACTCTTATCTCTATTTCATTACCAGTGGTGCTTGATTTATTTATAACAGTGCACATTTAGAAGCTGCTACAACACATGATTTTAAAAGAGCCTTTCTAAATGATAAATTACATAAATGAGTAAATGGGTCGCTAAAATTTTTGTTTTCATGTCAAAGATTATTCTTCATAATATGTATCAATTACAATGGAGCCAAAGTATCTGTTGACAATTGTTTATCTACATGAATAAATGTTTTACATTCAGAATGCTGTTGCTCATTTAGGAATATTTAGTAAAATTAATATGGTGAGGAGATATTTATGCATTAAATATGCATTTTCATAAAGTTTTAGTTTATCCTTCTTTTTTTGTGTGTGTCATTTCCCTACAGCCCCCTCCCCAAGGCAAAGGCTTGCTATGGATTGCGCTTCACCCCCTGCTGCAGCCCAGCCCAGCACACTACCTTAGTGGGTTCCTTTCATCTTTCTGCGTGTGGTTCCTGTCCAGCCTCCGTGTACAGACTCCAGCACAGATCTGGTACCACCTACAGGTATATGTCTTTGTTTCCTCTGCCATTATGTCACAGTCTAGAATTTTCCTCTCATCTCGCGTCTCCTTTCTCACAGTCACTCCTGGGTCCTCCACCCAACCCCCTCCCCACTCCACCCTCTCCCCCTTCCCTAAGAAGATGTCAATGAGCCTGACAACAGACATCCAGCAGGAGGGAGAGAGTGGGCTGCTTATTGAGCCCTGCAGTCGAGGCAAGACCTCCCCTCAGCCACAGGGTACCAAGGAAGGGACAGGAGAGGCCCCGGAGCCAGACGATGGCTCCCCACAGGACGCACAGGTAGCTGGAAGTGACTATTTGAAACCCAGTCAGAATGCTTGACCATTTCACATTTACATTTTGTGTTACAGACTTAGAACTGCAAAACTACCATCTTTATTTAGTAGTTGTGATAAAGCCTCCCCTTCTTTCTAGAGATGGACCTATATGTTTATTTCAGGACCAGTAGCATGACTGATACGATAACCAGTGTAACAAACATTACATGATAGATGGTCTCACATTTCACAAAAGTTTGTCATACTTGTTAAACAGGTGTTTTAGGAATTGTTCATACGGCCTCACTTATGGGGGGATATTTTTTTGCACAATAGGATGCCGAACATTGCTATCTTTTAGTTGAGTAAGAGATCATCATACCTCACTTTTGATCTCGGCTGAGTTCATCTTGTCTCTTCTATGTTAGATGAGCTTCGCCCTCGTGCAAACAGGCAACAGCTCGCAGATCAAAGAGAAGAAGAGAAAAACAGAGATCTTAAAACCAGATTTTGGGGGGTGCCCCGTGTCAGCAGCAACCTCCACATTAGCATATTTTATGTGAACAATAATTACGTCTTTCCTATCTGACAACGAGACGTTTGTACATATTTATTTGACTCTCACAAAACTGTTTACTGTGAGAATAATTTATTTAGACTTGGTTAATACTCATGGAGACTGTTAATGCTGATAAATACATTTTAGCTGCTTTTAAATGCAGTAGCAGAAACTTTGATTCAGCTCTGAACAATTATTTTTGATACATTGTTCTTTGTATTGTTTCAGAAAGAAAATAAACTAAATCAAAGTTTAGCATTTCCAGTATTTGTTGATAGGAGTCTCTTTTTGTGTTTAACTGAATCAAATCTTTTTTTATATCACTGAAAACACCGGTAATACATGTCTTATGCAGATTTCATTTGGACACTATTGTGAAAATGAGTAAACAAACAATTCTTTTTTGCAGAAACGGGCTCCAAACCACAGCCACGGCAGGAAAAGAGCCAAGGTAAGTCATTTATTTATTTACTCATTTCAACCTCAGAAAGCTGAGTCTGGTTTGCAAATTCAGTCAAATTACTTTATAATCCGGCACCTTAAAATAAATCTCCTTGCTGGTAAGTTGTGTAAGATGACCTTCCATTATTAACACTCTAATCCTCTCAACTACACTAAACTACCTTCTATATATCATTGGCTTACAATCTTAAACCTACTGAGAAGGTCATGAGTGAATCTGCTAGTGACCGCAGCAAGGCTATGAGATGAATGCACTATAACCAGTTAAATTTGATATGTATACGTATATTTGAGAAATAATGGGATAATTCAGGTCAGCTGAGTCATGGATGCAGTGTGTTAGTTATTTGGTGCACAGCAGAGCACCTTCATTGTCTAAAGTTATTTGTCTTTGAATCAAGAAATGCTTTGAGGCCTTAACTTGCTCATCATGCTTGTTTAAGAAAAAAAAAAAAAAGGGGGGTGAAATGGAAGTTATTTCTTGGAGTTGATCGCCCCTTCTTTTCTTTCTGCTCTTGGTTTTTCTTTACTGATAATTACTGAGTTCTCCAAAGAGTTTCCTGATCTGCAAGCATTGAATATACAGTGTACATATCAAACCGTTTCAAGTGATGTTTTTCTTTTAAAAACGGTTATATTTTTTTCTGTAAAAATCTTAAATAATATAATAGGCTTTATAGATAGTATTGGTGTCATCATTTTTCAGTCTAATGCCAAACTGAAGTTGGTACGGAGTCTGGCAGTATGTGAGGAGTCCTCTGGCCCGTTCCCCAATGATGGGCCTCCAGAATCGGTACCTTTCTTCTTCTATAACCAATTCCAATAACCTCAGTCTATAACCTGCATAGCTACCCCATTTTACAATCATTTGTAGTTAACAGTCTTTTTCTATAAATAACAATTCCTAAAGAGCTAAGCAACTTTTCAATTTAGTACAAGAAATGATAATAATGTTGACTATTTTCATAGTAATGGAATGTGATTTTCTAGGACATCATCCAGCTTCACATCAGCTGTCCATCAGACAAAGAGGAGGAAAAGTCCTCAAAGGATGAGTATGAAAATGAAGAGAAAGAGAAGAAGGACAAGGCTCCCCGAAAGATGTTGTCACGTGGTAAGAAACACAACAAAGCTTTGTGGTGGTTGTTATGGTTAACTACGACCAACATCATTTTGCATCCCTGTACTCCTTTAAGACTGGATAAAACAGATGTGTGTGTTGCCATTTTCACACATGATTATCAGACATGTTCAGGAAAATGTGCAGATGAATTGGTGCAGTCTTTTTCTGCTGTTGCTGTTTACACAAGCATTTCACAGCAAGAGACTTTCTTCTGGAGATGCGTTCTCCTGACTGGAATTACGAGGCAAGGGAGAACAGAGGGAATGGCTGTTTCTAACACACACAAGACAGCAAGTAATCCAGTGGTTATGCTTCGGAAATCGGCGTTTTTTTGCTTACGACATGTTAAGAATGGCAGATGAGGCTTCTTATCGTGTTGATATAGGTACTGTATGTATTCCCAATTGAAGGGCGCAAATGGAAGGTGGCATGCAGGTCAGCAGAAAGGACAATCACTCAACAGCTTTCACATACAGGCTTACTCACATAGTGGCTGCTCTGAAACATTTGTTGACAAGCTCATACATTATTTCACCTGTAATATGACTAGGTTGAGATTTTGCTAGAGAGCCAGGTGGCAAATCTGAAGAAGTCCAAGCAAATACTTTTGACAATTGCATTCTCACGGGCCACCTGGAACATCTCATGAACATTGTAGGACTTCAGCAGTCTCCAGGTCCATATGCAGTGTGCATGTTTCTCCCGCTCAAACTTGTCTTATTAATGGTGCCTTAGCTCGAGAGTCTGGAGAAACAGTCGGAGCCTAAAGTAATGTAAATCAGAAGCTGTGTTGTCATACTCTGGTATTAGACTTTATCCTTTCTAATCTGTAAAAGCTCGACTCAAATAAAGCACAGGTTTAATAACACTTGTCCTGCCGTGTCTTGCATTGATAGAATTTAAAAGCATTTTGTCATCTCTGTGCTGTTATAGTTCATTTATTATTGATACCCAAACTAGTAAAGTTTCAAACTAATTTCTTTAAAAAGACAGTGTGATCCCCTCCTCTTCATTTCTTAATTACCTACCTTATTGTCTCTCTGCTGGGCCCCTCTGGTGTCATTATACTGGGATCGGAGAGGGAATGGCTGGCCCAACTGCCTAGTGTTGTGGAAAATACTGGAAAATGATCCCCTGAGGAGTGTCTTGGTGTAATATCTGTGTGCCTGTGGCTGTACACATAGAGGAACAGCTAACTTGCATATCAGGCTATTTACTTCTCGTGTTTATCCCTCTTGAAAATCCTGGAATGTCATGGTGGGGTTTTCGGGTGCCATTTTAAGACCGACATGTCTAGCATGTGTCCCGGTTGTGTGCTCTTTCTGATTCCCTTTCACTTCAGAAAATGGTCTGGTATTATTTCAACCTTTTCCCTTCTTCCAACAGATTCCAGTCAGGAGTACACAGACTCCACGGGCATCGACGTTCATGAGTTTTTGGTCAACACACTGAAAAACAATCCCAGGTATGAGATTACAACCAAAAACTGTCTAAAAATAGTGTTTTATATGAGAAAACAACAGTAAACGATTGGTTAGATCCAGTATCATCTGTTCTTTTAATGGTTCATTGCATTAGATAGATTTGTAGGGATAAAATTAAGAAGTTAAATTGATCATGGCCCTACTTTTTATGATCGAACAAATTAGTATATTGCTTGGAAATATGCAGCATGCACTGATATGATGTGGAATCATCTAAAAATACCAAGAGCCACCATTGCAGGGCACAGTGTTGGAGCTAAAACATCCCCATTATAATATATGTGTGCTGGTATTAATGATATTAGCACATGGTATGAGTTTTTGCATTTGTTGTAAAGTAATATTGTTAAAGAAATGACAAGTCCTGACCTTCATCCTGTGTAGGCTTTACTTTGTATTCTTTTGTACCCCCTCCCAAAAGAAAATCAAACTTGAAAAGGAACTTGTCATAATGGCTCATAGTTGGCTTTCTTCACTTTTGTCGATCCTCACACTGATCTCCTTCTCGGTTTCCTCTTTTGGCTCATCAGGGATCGAATGATGCTGCTCAAACTTGAACAAGATATCCTGGAGTTCATTAACGACGACAAGTAAGCCATGGTCCTCATAACACTCACTCCTATTTAAATTTAGCCCTCCTATTTTCATTCCTTATTTATAGATTTCTGTGGTAATGAGATAAATATGTTGAGTTGCAGTTTACATATTTATCCCGTAGGGGCCAAGTTTCAGCTGAAGGCCTTTTTGTTTTGGACTTGTTCTCCTTTAATTAACATTGTAGCATTAGATTAAAGAGCTTTCACAAAAGAAGTGTATTTTGTTTTTATAGTGATACGTTAAATAGATAAATGGAATAAAATTAGCAGTTCTCTACAGTTCTTTGTTTAATTGCGCTGACTCTCTTTGGGGCACTTCCAGTAACCAGTATAAGAAGTTTCCTCAGATGACTTCTTATCACCGAATGCTGCTGCATCGCGTGGCCGCCTACTTTGGCATGGACCACAATGTGGATCAGACGGGCAAGGCTGTCATCATCAACAAGACGGGCAACACGCGCATGTGAGTGGTGTTCCTGACTAGTCAAGCGACCGAGAACATGAACCGGTTCAATCCGGATACATTGATTTAAGTTTTTGGGCTTTCTTCACATTGTACATTCATATTTATTATTCAGTAAGAAGCTGATTGAGTATGTAAGTATGCATAAGAGTAATTTTATGAAAAGCTAAAACTGAATTTTCCAGTTCAGTAAATTTACTAGGTTTGCAACCATATTAATGCAGGCTTTTTCTTGCCTGACAATCATGTTAATAGTTAAATATCAGTGAGTTTTTAAATTGCTTCCAATCAAACGTAGAAACATTTGACATTCAGATGTAATTACATTTTTAAATTCACAGTGAAATGTTTTTTATTATTTTTCTACCGTGTGCTACTTAAGTTCTTTTGTCACTTAGTATCGTGTAGTATTTTAAAAATGTGCCTTCGATTTTTGTTATTTTACAGCCCAGAGCAAAGGTTCTCCGAACACATAAAGGACGAACGTAACATGGACTTTCAGAAGAAATTTATCCTTAAAAGAGATGATGCTAGTATGGACAAAGATGATAATCAGGTAGGCTGATCGTCAGCACGACATACTTTGTACTGTAATATCTACTGCATGGTACAAGCGTGCTGTTTTTGTCGTTCTTTTTGTTGTTAGTCATTAAGTCAAAAATATATAGTCTTGTTTCATGTAAACTTTCATTAAGGCAACAATAATAAACATTCTTTAATTATCGTGCTGCAGGTTGCATGTTTCAGACATGGATCTGGTAGAATTTGATTACACAGTAGTAGTATAGTACTATACTATAGTACTAGATCACCTGAAAGGAAAAAAGTATAGTTTTTATGGAACCTAAGATGTCTTACTGTTGATACCCACGCTGTCCTGGTATCTGGAAGTGGGAGCAGTAGTGTGTTGTGGTCGCTTCATCGTAGTGCACTGCAGAACCATCTTGGCCATGTTTTAACAAACCAATTGGAGAGTTTTATTAGATACGTCATTGGTGGTGTAAGAGAATGTGGGGTTTGATCTGTGTCCACTACCCTTTACTTTGTTTATAGCTGGTTACAGGCAGGTTCAAACCTTCATTCATTCCAACAGGTAACTGATACATAGGAAGAGATGATGAATGTAGGGTTATCATGGAGATGGTTTAATTCATCTAACACAGAGTATACTCATAAGTAACTTATAGCCCTAATAGATAGAATCCTATTACTGTCTTCCAGTGCCTTAGTTTTTTGCCATTTGCAATTCATTTTAATTCTCCTGCTCATTTTAAGATCTGTCTGTTCCTGTCAGTTCTCAAAGGAGTAAAGACCCTTGCAAAGTTCCAAGTGGCTTCGAGCATCTCTATAAAAGCAGGGATTATAGGTTCTCCCAATCAGCAGTGATGCACCTACTGACAGCCGTCTGTGAACAGCCCACCCACAGGCTGCAGACAGGGCCTATGTGGAGGGGCTTTAACAAGTCTGACAGGTCGTGGTTCCAGCAATGGCCAGATCTGCTGCTACCAGGCACCACAGTGGGCTGTTCAAGTTAAAGACCAACAGAATGACAGGGAGGGATGTTTTGTGTTATTCATGTAGATGAATCACAAATATATGTTTACTAGCGAGCACTGCTTTTTCACTCTGTCTGCTGTGCTGTCAGACGTTAAAACATCAGCTGCAAAAGTCACAACTGCAGCATCTTCAATTGTTTTTAGAAGAAGTAAGGAGCCAAAATAACATTGAACAAAATGGTTCAGCTGTTGTTTTAATGAAATTTTCCAAATAGGCTTTAAAACCCCAGATTTTGGTTTTATTTTTATTGACTTAGCTTTGAAAGCCTTATTTCTGAGGTCAGGCTGTATATTTGCACCATTCCTTTTTTAATGAATGTGCTTTCTGTTACCGCACATATATAATGTCAAACCTTCCCACACTGATTCTGCCCCTCAAGACACACTGCAGTTCGTATTTGGACAACAGACATCTACTCTTTATGACATGCTTTTAATCGTGTGTGTGGTTCCCCCTCCCACTTTTTTTTTTTTTTTTATAGCAGAGATGGCACAGAGTAGATATCTAAGTATGTTAGATTGTAAGCCTTGTCTTCCCAAATGTTAGATCCGCGTGCCACTGCAGGACGGGCGGCGTAGCAAGTCCATTGAAGAGCGAGAGGAAGAATATCAGCGGGTACGAGACCGGATCTTTGCCCGAGAAGTAAGTTTTGAACCTGGTCAGGCTAACACGTTTTGATTAGAGTAGGCTTTGTAGATCTAATGCATGCATATAAGATATTTATTGACCGTTAGCTGTTGTCTCCATTTTCCTTTGGATTAGTGTAAAGTCACCATGGGTTTTGAGCAGAGAATGAAAATATCACAGATGTTTCACTTGCTGCGCTTATCTTGTGCTCTGAGATAGGCCTGTCGCGATATTCAATAAATCAATTAATCGCATGATAATTAAAATTTGCTCGATCATTTTTCTGGCTGCGATAAATGCCATTTGCATGCTTGTTTGTTTTGTCTCTCTCTCCCTCTCGGGTCCTTAAGAGTAACGATGAGTGAAACCTCATGTCAGTCACTTGTCAGTCGCATGGTGTGTGGGGAGGCGGGACTACTGGCGTAGCCTACCACAGAGTGCAGCTAAAGAGCCGCGTGAGAAGTATACCGGTAGGCACTAGGCAGAGAGTTCGAGTAGGCTACGCTTAATAAGACAAAAAAGATGGAATTGGTTTCTAAGCCAAATGCGACAGCTGCAGTGTGGGAGCATTTCGGATTTAAACCGAATGCCCGTGGTGAACCACTGAATGTGTGCGAGTCGGTGTGTCGCATTTGTTGGAAAACAGTCACAATTAAAAGCGGCAACACAACAAACATGCATATGCATCTAAAACACAATCAACCTCTGCAGTTTTCCCAGTTGGGGAAAAAAAACACAACAAGTGGGCCGTCTTCCTCTTCCCGACAGAGCACAGTCACTGGGGCGTTTAGTCGACAAATGAAGTACACACAGGACAGTGCGAAATGGATTACACTCACAGACAGTGTAGTTCACTTCATTGCTAAAGAGATGCTACCCTTTAGCATCGTCGAAAAGCCAGCATTTCAACGAATGCTGCAAACATTTGACAGACAGTATGAATTGCCAATACGATAATATCATCGCTCATCGCAATAATTTCTGAGACAATTTATCGTCCAGCAAAATTTGTTATCGTGACAGGCCTACTCTGAGATTATTATTCCAGTCCTTTAAAGGGTTCCTGAACCTCAGATTGAGAACCTCTGACATATTTTATCTTAAATGTATTTATATGTTTATAATACTCGTAAAAGAATTATGCATTTCATAATTTGCAGGTGTCCTTTTTTTTACAGTCCTCCCAAAATGGATACATCAATGATAACAGGTAAGATGATGCATCCTCCTGGATACTTAAAAGTATGTGATTCCTCAGACTCCATTGTTGTCACCTCTCCAGTTATTTATACAGTTTGTCTTTTAGGTTTCAGTTCAGAAAAGTTTGCGGCTATAGACCTAAAACTTTGCCAATCTGATTGTATATATTGATTCTTTATAGAAATCTGACCTGAATAACGTTTCCTGTATCATTGAGTTAATAACTGATTTAATTTCTAAGCAAATGATCATTATATGTTTTTGTTTTTTTTTGGTTCTATTCCATATTTTATATCTTCATAATTTCTTGTTAAATTGACCGTCATGATCATTACTGCCTTTGTGAAAAATTTCGGAGTAGTTTAGCATTTCTTCTGTTTGAATAAGCTCACACAGCAATTACAGTCAGTCTCCATGCTTACACACCTTGACCGTTGAGCTTGAAAAATTAGGGCATAATATGCTGATATGAGATAAAGAAGAAGCGTGGGCTTCTTTTAAGTTAGATTTCTGCTTTGTGTGCATTCCTCCATCCCCTCCCCCCCTCCTTTTATTATTTCTTTATAGGGGTAAAAGTTTATCGCTGTGCGTACCTCTACCCCCCCGTCCCTCTTCATCTCACCTTTTTTTTTTTTTTTTTTTAAACCCTTCCTGTTCGTCAATACAGAACTGTAACCCGAGCATTTTCTCCTAATGTTAACCCCAACAGACTTTCCACTGAGGGCTACTGCTCTAGCTCTCAAAAGAGGAGGCAGATCTTTAGGTATTGGGGTGCTGCTGACTGACCCACGTGTTGCCATGCCCATTTGAAAGTGGTTTGGTGATGATAGTTGTGACTTGTGGTGGTTATTATCTTTGCTTGGCATAGTCGGCTGATTAATGGCTATCACAGCATTGCACTGTGGGGCCTTCAAAGGCCCATGCATGGCTGCTTTGTGGTTTCACTGGGGATTGATTGACCTACTTACCCCTCCACCCATCAACTGTCAACAGCATTTTTATATAAAGTTACCGTGTCACTTTCATAGTAACCTGTTTGTTTTGTGGTTGACTTAGTCGTGCAGTTTTTGTTTACATTGCACATGTTTCATAGTCGTGCATAAAAATGTGTTTGCACTAAATACACATGATTGGTGCTTCTGAAATTTTAATTAAGTTCAGTGTAAACTGAGCTTAAAATGATTTTCATTTCCACTGAATATTCTCATTTGATCAGTCTTTTGTTTTATGAAGCATTATCACGTAGTGAAACCTATTCCACACAATTTCCAAGACCTTTGGTATTTATATTTCCTTTTTTGCTGACAATACGTCTAAAACTTAAAGATACAGTGAAAAACCTTATTACCATTTTTCTTCAGACTGAGAATGCAGCAGTCTTTTATATTTAGTTTTAAGCCACACAGCAACTTGGAATTGATGAACTTGGATACAAGATCCTGTTTAATTAATGTAGACTTCAAGACAATAATGCCGCCTTAACTGTAGAATGCGGTGCACAGTTGCATTTTTTTTAATGATTTAATTTCTTTTTCATACCACCTCCCACAGTAATTACAGCTCTTTGGCTAACACAATATTTTCATTTCACTGGAGTCTCAGACATTTATCATGTTTCACATCCATCTACTTGATCTGAGTTTGTTTTTCACAGTAGCATCAGGGTTGCATTCATCAGTGCCTTATTTTTTCTTGCTACGTTCCTATTGGTTGGTTATAATTAGGGATGCACCAATCTGCTTTTTCCACCACCGATATCTAAGGGTTTAGTATCAGCAAATACCAATCCGATACAGAAAAACAGCGCGGAATTATGGTAACAAACTGTAAGTTTCATTGTGAGGAAAAGACTGGGATCATTCTTTTGCGCAAGGCAACGTCAGACATGACTTAAACATTTCTTTCCTATTTTTTTTAAAACAAATAAACAGATATAAATGTACTGAATTACTTATTTATTTAATAATTGTGCACTAGTAAAACAATCTTAACCATAAAAATATAACAAGTGTAACTGGTTCAGTCAATTAGGGATTCAAAATCCAATGTAAAACAAAATAAATATTAAATAATAAAGGAGCTGAAATTGAGAAAAAAAAATAGCTTCACTAGGTTGGTTGGTAGACTTTCAAAAATAAATGGCTATCAGCTCTTTATATAGTTTGCGTGCAAATGGGAATTAAAAATCCATTACAAAACATCTGAACAAAACAATAGCTTCTCTAGCTTGGTAAAAACTAAAAAAACTAAAATCAGAGGTAATCCCAACTTGACAAGTTTTTTTCACTACTAGATGGGACAGAAAGCCTTTGGATGAATGCCAATCCAGTAAGAGAACATTTCAAGGTTTTGCTGTGTTGAGGCTTAAGTCACACACGTACTGACACTCGGTGTCAGTGACCTGCTCAAGAAAATTTCTCAAGCTTCTCAAGCTCAGGCTTAAGCATCCCTTGGCAAAGCAAATGTGTTTGGCACAAATGGTATTCAGATTACAATTCTGCTGCCATAATGCTGGACAAGACGAGGAAAAACAAAGACTAAAAATCGTGCAATATGGATTGGCCCATTGTCACCGTTACCCGAATTTTCTTCAATATCGGTACCGATACCAATATCGGATCGGTGCATCCCTAGTTATAACACGTGCGGTTGCACTGCCGGGATTGTCATCCTGAATTTCTTACAGTATTTTGTCCCAGGCTGTCTGTGGTTGCGAGACCATTACAAGAGCTGACAAACATAGATGGTCTTTGCCTTGATATGCTGCTGGTCCTTTGGGATCAAAGCATTTACAACCAGCTTTCATATGTACTTGGATATGTTAGTGTCATATCCCTCAAGTCCTGTAATCTGCAATGTTCTCAGATCCAATATACAGCAACAGTCCACTCTTCACTGAGCAGCTCATGAATCGCAGGCCTTGATTTATGGCTTTGTTATAAGTTACGTTTGTGAGGGGTCATATTGTTTTGACTCATCTGTCTGCTCTGGTAACTTAAGGATAACTAAGAAAACCAGCAAATATTCACATTTTTAGAATCTGTAACCTGTGTATCCAGTTTTTAGTGACAGCTAATTGGTTGGACAAACAAATCATACGATATATTGTACATTGCACTGTTTGAAAATGGGAAGCATGTTATATTGGCTTTCAGGCTACTTCTCCTTTTTTCATTCATGTAGTACGAAAACGTTGACTTTATTTATCTGTAGGCACAATCTAATTATTAAAACCAAATTTTATTTGCTTTGTTTTGATAAATTTCATTTCTAAGCTTGACATGGAATTTTGAATTAGTTTAGTAATGCAAGTTTTCATTTTACATATGAAAATGATACTACATGAGATCCTCTAAAGGATCTGCTAAACTAAAAATGTGCTGAAACCACAGACTTCAGTTGAACGAACCAACACTCAGTTTTTGGCTGAATCGGGCTCTTATAAAATCAAGAAGCGGTTCTCTTCCCAGTTTGTATGTGATGCGATTGCTGTCGTGAGAAGAGAATGGAGATGAAGTATCATGTGATCAACAGTTGAATCCCTCCTCCTCCGTCTTCTCTTGCTCATCCTGCTATCATCTTTGTCTGCTGAGCAAAGCGAACAAGTGTGCGCCTGCATGTTCAGAGAATGTCAAGGCACCCACCCTTTCTCGAAATAGACTGTGCAGAGAGAGGCCTCAAAATAGATCCTCCATTAATTACAGTCTCTCTGAAATATTTACGAGCCACAGCCACCATTAAACGCCACTCGCTATCACTAGGCTTTTACAACCCTTATCACATCCCTGTTTTTTTGTGGAGGAGATTCCCATTACCTGTCTTGTTTATTTTGGATTAATTTAACTTTTGTTCTCTCTACATGGACAAACTCACAAAACTTTCTCCCAGCTGTAAGATCTTTTTCCAAAAAAGCATGTTTGCTAATTTGGCTGTTTCTTTTCCCTCTGCTCTCATCATTTTTTTTTTTTTTTTTTTTTTTTTTTTTTTTTCCAGTTTTTTTATTTGAGCTAATCTTCTTTCAACCACAAGCACATTGTAACGTGTTGAAATGCAACAAAAACCATTCCCTTGTGATGAGCAGGTTTCTTGAGAGGGCTGGTTGCTCTTACAGTGTGATCATTGGTTTCTTGGCAGCTACCTTTGACCAGGATGACAGCATCACACTAATGCAATGAGTGTGTATAAAGCAAAATAGTTGATAATAATTTTGTAGATGGTGTGTGTTAGTCTGAGTGGTGAGATACATTTGTTTTTTTTTATTATAAGGAGTGTGTGTCTCATGCATCACTTCTTGCATTGAGTGTAGTTTTTTTTTTTTTTTAAATGCACATCTGTATTTTCCTAAACTTCATCAAATGTTTACCACGTATGTGAGGCCCTTTATGTAAATCATGTCCATAGTGTCGCATAGGTTTGTGTGTCGAATTCATGGACGTTTCTGTCATCCTTTCATCACTACAATATCCTCTTACACCTTTGGTGTTATTTGGTGCATCTTTTTCCCCCTGCATGTATGTTTTACCATATGGATGGGTGTGTGTGTGTGTGTGTGTGTGTGTGTGAATGTATATTTAAAATTGGAGATCATTTTGTGTGGTATGCTGCCTGCATTTTTTATTGTGGTTACACTAAACCAGCGAATATGCATCTTTGTTGAATGCTCTATCTAAAGCCTGTGAAAGTTGATGTCCTGTTGATGACCTCACTCTGCTCCTGCTCCGTTTTATTCTGTCTTCAACTGCTTTTGTTTCTACCTCCACCTACATATATTTGTATGCACATTATCCTTTGTGTATTTGTGTCCCTCTCTTCTGACTTTTTTCCTCTGCTCTATAATTTGCGCACATCTCTCACTTTCTACTTCTTACTCTTCTTTTACTTTACAACCCATTCGTCCCACCTTTTGCTTCACCCCATTCGCATTCTGTCCCTGTCGTGTAATCTTCTGTTGTCCCCTGTTCTGTTGTTTCTCAGAGGGAACCGCGAGAGCTCCAGTCGGGCGTCTAGCAGTCGTCAAAGCAGCACAGACAGTGACATGAAGTGCCTGGAGCCACGGCCCTGGAGCAGCACCGACTCGGAAAGCTCCAACCGCACACTCCGGCCACCCGTCACTAAGGCCAGCAGTTTCTCTGGCATATCCATTCTCACCAGAGGGGACAGCCTTGGCAGCAACAAAGGATCACAGGGAAGCTGCAAAGGCTCTCGCTCCGGTAAGGACTTAAGGAAAAAGGAAGGGGCATGTAGGTCTCATGGAAGAAATATTACACTAGCCCCTTTCACACTGCGACCCGCTACCTTAGCGGGTCCAAATTGCACCTTCGACCCGCGTCGAGCAATGTGAACGCTTGGCGTGTTGGTGACCCGTGTCGCCTGAAGCCGAGTTCAGGGGGCGTTGCCTAGTGGCAGAGCGTCACACGAAACACATAAAATGCTGGGCGTGTACAATAACGTAGGCACAAGCCATGCGTCGGAGGTAGGGTTAAATACACCTGTCTGCATCAAAATTTTCAAACAAACGATGGCGGGACACCTTGAGAACTCGTTTTTGCAATGCAGTTCATGGAGATGCTACTTTACGGTGCGTGGGAAACCGCGCTCTCCCATCTTTCTCGCCAGCCCTTCCAGCAGAGGTCCATCCTTCACCGTCCCCGAAATGTGGCGGTAAATAACGTCCTCTGCCCGGGGGCTGAGGAGCTCGCGGACCTCCTTGTCTCCCCAGTTGGCCATATTAAAAAATGTCTCAAACTTGATGTAGGCTAAAACAGAGTAAAACTTGTCCTCACCTGTCGCTGTTGTTCTGAATCAGCTGTCCATTCTGTCTTTTAAACTCCTCACGTCACGCCCACGTCCGACCCGCGTCGATTGTGTTCACATCAAACTCTGCTCGGCAAAAAGACTAGGGTCCGACGCGGGTCGAAAGGCGAGTCGAGTTGACGCGGCAGCCCGGGTCGGCAGTGTGAACACAACAGCGGACACGCTAAATTCGCGAATTAAACGCGGGTTATTCGGCAGTGTGAAAGGGGCTACTGTTTCATAAGGGTCAAATTAGTTTTATGATGAAAATGGTAGCTTTTACCATTCACTGTTAATAACATTTAGGAGAAGTAAGTAGAGCATACAGAACTGCCTGGCAACAAGTCATAAAAACTTTTCTGACTTAAACTTTTTCACATTGTAGCTGATTTAAGAAAAAAACTCTAAGGCTATAAGGTGATTACGATTGACCAAAAAAGAAAAAGACTGTTTCTGTGATTGTTACCATCAATTTATTTGTCATCTTTCTATTCTTAAACCCAATTATGGACTGTTCAGAAATGTTGCTTTGGGAACAACCACTTTGTGGCTGCTTGAGTTGGAAGTCACGACTAGTCTGTAATTTACGTCAGGCTTTTTGAAGTGGTTAGTTTCATAAACAGCATTTTCTCCTTCTTTCCTAATTGTAAACTTCTGTGACACTCTTAACTAGCGGTTTGACAGTTTAATCAGGCCTTATAGTTTCTGCAATGTAGGCTTCATTTTCACTCAGGAATTCATTTTCATCATGGCAACAAAACCTTTTACACAAGCAGTTGGAAAGTCTGTGGAAGTGGAAGCACTTGAGGGCGGACTGGAACATACGCATCATAAACTAATGACATAAAGGCAGTAACGGGCTTTATTGCAAACCTGAATGTACTGGCACCCACTCATACAGGAAAATATTTTGTCGTCTGGTATAATTCAAACACAGATTTTATATCCGGAAAAAGATACTATTAGAATTTTACATTTAGTCAGTTTATTCATCATGACCTGCATGTTTAAGTGATCTGTTGTCATCTTTACATGTATTTTGGTTTTGCTGTTATATTAAAGAGCAAGCCTAATACATAACGGCCCACAAGCGTTTCCTGACAGAATGTTAAGTAGATACTTAATTATTTATACACACAGGCTGTATGTGCACCTTCAAATTGGGTTCATTTCGTGTTTAGTAGAGTCTCATAATATCAAACGGTGTTAAAAATATTTCCATTTCTCTCTCACTTCATTTCAACTGATTTTGCTGCCATCTTTGTGATAAATTGGAAAATATGGCCTGGCGTTTGACTCAGACGGACCCATTAAATTGCTGTCAGATTAACTGATACAGTACTGGTA
Source organism: Odontesthes bonariensis (assembly GCF_027942865.1). NCBI lineage: Eukaryota > Metazoa > Chordata > Actinopteri > Atheriniformes > Atherinopsidae > Odontesthes > Odontesthes bonariensis. The sequence goes on from NC_134508.1 coordinate 29,031,508, forward strand.
TAAAGACTATAGTGCAGGAAAACAGATAAGTTATGGTTGGGCTCGTAGGTTTTAAGCAAAGCAATGTGAGGCTTGCCTTCTTGTATCGATCATTTCCTCCTCTGTGTCACTAGGCTTGCCCTTAGTCAGTCCTGATGTGTGTCCCCCACCTGCAGCCTCCCAGTCCAGCCGTAGCCTGCTGCCTTGCCCATCTCAACAACCACAGCAGCCTCAGCCCCAGGCTCCGCCTCAGACTGCCCTTCTACCCACCCCGCAGCAGCACCCCATGGGCAACCACATGATTGGTCAGGTAAGAACCTCGACCACCAGCCACATTATCAAAAGATCATACAGTTTGAAATATACAGTTTGAGTTAAATATCTAGTAACTCTGACTATATTGGCATATCTGTGGTCCATGACGTAAAATATCTGAAGGCAGGCATTTTCTTTCCACTCGTTTCTCTCGGAGTTGTAGAACATGTATGATTTTGTGCACGGACTGCATTTACACGTTCAGAATCGACATATTTCCATTTCTTTACTTTCTGCTCATTAACAATGTTTTCATTGTATTCTAACCCTAATTTTTCCTGTCTTAATTTCTCTCCTCATATGTTTCATCTTCCTCTGGCACCTTTTTCCACCGCCTTGCTTCACTCTTTATTCTCTCCGTCTTCACGTCCTCTGATGCGTATAGCCGGTGGCGTCTCTGCAGCCCTCTCAGCCTGTCTCCTACTCCAGTCCTTCCTGCCCCCAGGTTCTCCTGCCAGTTTCTCCTCCCCAGCAGTACACAATGGTACTGATGCCTCTTAGAGCTTCATCTCTTGTTGTTAATTCACGATAGACTACAATGTTCACACTTGCCTGATGACGTCTTCTACTAAATACTCTTGTATTCTGGTTTCTTTTTCTCATTACCTTTTGATGGATATTTAACTGCGATCCTGGAAAAGCTCTGTATTTGCAGTTCTAACCAGCATTACTTTCTCTCAGAGAGCATTATGGCTGAGTGTTTAAGTGATTGTGAGAAAGACCAGACCAATATTCTAATAGTATTATGTTTGCATGTCCCTTTTTGTCGTAAAGTGTATAACACAAAAAAAAGTCACTAGATATTGAAGGCGGCCTTTTTTGGGAAGTCATCACTGTTACTGCCAGAAGTTTTATGTGCTGAGTTGTATTTAGAAATTCAACAATTTTCATTTAATATTTGACTAATTGTTTTTAAATTTACCTCTCAAATGACTTTAATGAAATCATGGAAACTTGTGAGCTGTGTTTATTTAGATGCGGCCACCATTTTCTTGCAGTTATCCCTTTGAGTTTGTGTAAGATTTCCGTTTAGTCCTAAATAAAAACGGGAATATCTGGATGACGGCAGTGATCTCCTAGATGACTGTGCTCTTTAAAGAGGCTTACTCCCAGGGCTGGTACACAACTGCTAGTTTAGCATTAAGGCCTTTGATGATCACTGTCAGTCAGGGACACTCGACACCGCAACTTCAAATTCACAAAAGGTACTGATAAAGCAGTGACGGCCACAAATCAAAACTGTATTTACATCGATACTATTCCCTCCCAGGGAGAAGATCTGGCACCCCAGTTCACTCAGATGACGCTGAGTCGGCAGGGCTCCAGTGAGAACCCTGAGCCCCCCCCCATGTTTCAGGCTCCTCCCTCAGTACTGTCGCAGCATCCCCCTCCTCAGACCGGCTACATCATGGCTACTACAGGTCAGCCTATGCCCCCTCCGTCTGGATACCAGCCTGCTACTGGACACCCTCATCCTCCACCTCCTCCACCTCCTCCATCTCAGCCTGTCATGCAGGCTCCACCACCTCCACAAGGTTACATGCAGCCCCCGCCACCTCAACAGGTAAGTCTTCCTTGACAAATTTTTAGATAATAGAATCCCAATTATTCAAATCCAGCTCTTAGATTGTTCTAAACTTTAAAAGTCCTTGAAGGAATACCAGAACTGTTGGGTGACTTCAAAGCTAAAGTGGAGATACATGGTAAGCATTGATATTGAACTACTGATATGCATTGGTATCCAAATGTTGTGCGATTGGAGATGAGGACGAAACGCATTCATTCTCAGTCTAGCTGCAGCGCTCTGAATCTAATGGAGACAACAGATGGAGCCCAGACTGATATCTGAGTATAGTGAATTACTTTGTCATTTCTCTTTAGTCATAACTTTCTGTCAGATGTTGAAAGGAAAGACCTGGTTTTCTAGATTGTCTTAATCTGGAAAAACTAGGTGATATTGTTTAAAACGTCTTTTGAGATTAGAACCAACGGAGCTAAAAGAATTTGGCGACCAGACAGAGAAACCTGTGAGTTATTACTGAATTTAAATCAATTTGGGGCCATCTAGTATTTAGCTGAGCTGATGAGGAGGTAAAGCTATTCAGAGTGACAGAAAAGGTTATGTTGGAGAGATTCAAGAGTAATAAACCAAAAGTTCAAGTCATCAACCCAACCCTGAACTCTAAACAATGCTGGAGGATGATGTGATCAACAGTATTAAAAGCAGCACTTAAAGGACAAAATAACTAAAATACAGAAATCTTCTCTATTGTCACTGAGAAGTAGGTCATTGGACACCTAAACAAAAGCCGTCTTGGTACAATGAAGCGTTCAAACTAGAAAAAAACATTATTACTGTTATGTTATGACATGTTTATCATTTTTGTAATGTGAAGTAGAAACAAACTGAAACCTAATTTTAGAAGCTGCTCTTACAGTATCTGCAGAACAACCTGATCCTGAAGGTTTTCAAGCTGGGTCGTTGCCTCTAACAAAAGGCTTATCATAATATGGTGCATTAACAGACTTTCTAATATGAAATTTAACGCTGCATGACAACTTCACAGTCTCTGTAGGGAGTTTGGCCGTTGCAGCGCTCAAAAGTGCTGTCCATCAATCTCACAAGCTGAGTCAAAGTCATTCAACTCATCACTTCCCTCCGACATTTTTCTCACTCTGTCACTCACACTCTTCCTTGCCTCCCCCAGGCCTTTGCTCGAATTCATACGGTAGTTACCATAGTTTGTTTGAGAGAAAGGGATAAATTTACCATGAAGATCTTGGGAGTCATTTTGGGATCAAGAAAAAAGTGGCAGTTTTGTATGCAAGACGAGAATTGGGGGTCGGTCGCATCTCATTTAAACACATTGGCTGTCGCACGTTTAAAGCTCAAAATGAAGTCGAAAATTTCCCGAGACCAGAGTTAGTTTTTTTTTAATAGTAAAAACAGGATGGAGGATATAATTCTTATTGCAATTAAATGCAACTGTAAAATGACTTTATGCTGCTTCCCACATCTAGTTGTTGTACTTCTTGACGTTGAATAATATTCAATCTTCAACAGCCATTTCCAGGTTTTTACATTTAGTTTAGACATGTTTTAAAGCCCCCAGAAGAGCTGGAGGAAGTGGCCGGGGACAGGGACGTCTGGGTTTCTCGGCTAAAACTGCTGCCCCCGCGACCCGACCCCCGTAGAAGCGGAAGATAATGAATGGATGGATGGATGTTTTAAAGCCTTTATTATTTATGTAAACATGTCCACCTCATCTTATTTCTAGCTTTTTGGCTTTCAATCTGCACTTTTCTTCTGTAATTCCAAACCCTTCACGGACTGTGTCAGTACATGCGTTTCATCACCCTACACACCTTCCTATTCCCATATTGTCCTCGCTTTCAGATCTCTGTTTTCTCTCTGTATTGGATTGGAAAGGAAGATGCAGTGTGTGAGTGGTTGACTTTGGGCTGATTGTTGACATGCATGCAGATGAAGGTGGAGGCAGGAACTATCGATTCCCCTAATGTTGATCTTTCTCCCTGTTTGTCTGTTTGATGTCTCATTTGAAATTTCTGTGTGCTACTTTTAGCCCAGTTGTGTAAGCTGCAAGCTGTTCAGTCTTCAGCGTTTAACACTTTTGCTGCTGCGTCTACTGTCGCTCATTGATGGGACTTCATATCAAACACTGTTGAAATTACCATTGAGGTATTTCTTTGAACAGCTACAGCACACCTGTATGTTGCTGGACTACTTCCATGCTCCTAATGATGAACCAAAAGACTTAAGAGAGCTCCGCATTAGCAATTCATCATTCTTTACCTCATCAGGCAGTTAGCAAAGTTCCAAAAACGACTTTACACCATCTGCCAACTGACTGCCAGCACTGGCTGATGATCAGAGAGGAGCATTGAACTGCCAGGTTTCCTCCAGGAGATTGTAAAGGTTAAAAACGGATTCAAAAGGAGTGAATGTTTTGCTTTTATTCCCTGACACCAGTTAAAAGCAAATTTCGCTTCTCATTTGCAGAATACGAAAATAAAGAGTTCATTATTTGGCCACTTAACGAAGGAGAGGATATTATCTTGGAGATTTGTTTATCGCTTACTTCTGCTGAGCCCTGATTGGCCAAAATCTGATGTTGCAGGTTTACAGAGTTACAATGATGATTATTTTTTAGCATATTGCTTGGTAAAATGTTTGCCCCAGCTGGTTCAAAAAAGGCAAATAATTCAACGTTATTTTTTTGTGAACCAGATTCTTGGTGAAATGAAAAATGAAAAATATAGAAAGATGAATAGAAACCAAAAACGAATGATATGAAGGGTTGATACACATATATCATCATAGTTGTAATATAGTTTATAGTTGTAGCTGGTATATAGCATTTCACTTCTTGGTTCTGTGTTAATCAATCTCTAAAACGGTTCCTGTTGTTTCTCTTCAGATACAGGTGTCGTACTATCCTCCTGGTCAGTATCCCAGCTCAGGCCAGCAGTACCGTGTCTCCCAGCCTATGTCCCACCAGGTGTCTTACCAAGCCCAACGCACACAACCCATGCCTCAGCCCGCTCAGCAGTCAGGTCAGTGACATTTTCACGCTCTGTATTGCCATAAACAACCCCTTACTTCATTTCTTAAAGAGAAATGAACAGAGGCTGTTGTGTGCAGAAAAATGAGCACCCCAATTATTTGGTATGAAAAGAAGTAAATGCTGCCTCTGGAGCAAATACACATCAAGGATAAGCCTTTTCTCAGATGTTCTTGTACTTTTAGAATGATCCCATTTTTAACAAATAAGAGATACTGAAAAAAGTACAATTTAGGACCAAACTGTTGTTTCTGATTGCATGAGGTTTCACAGATGTCCCACAGACACTGGTCAGTGAGTTTAAGCATCAAACGGGTAGAATTCCTTGTCTGCAAAGCTCAAGTAACTACCTTCACTAAATGTTTACTTGGCTTACAGACATATAAGAAAAAAAAATGTTAGAAAAAACATCATCCCATAATATATCTGTAAATAATTTCAGAGTGTTCACAATAGGAAGATTTCTTGAACTTTAATCGATTGTTGAACCTTGGAAAAATTTGTTGTGGTGCTCCAAATTTCCCATTTCATCTGCACTACTCATCTCTCTATAATGTACTGATGTCATTGCTGTGGAGAATCACAATTTGGTTACAAGGAGGTAAAGTTAAGAAACTCCTTTTAAAACTTTTAGATTTCTCTGATCAGCTGATGAATCCATTTAGTTTCACTGTAAAACATTCAGTAAGGACAGTTTAGTAGCTCTGAGGGCAGTGTCTGTAGTGTAGGATGTTGCAACACCACATTAAATTAGTTTTTTCTGAGAAAATACATTGCCTTAACTGAAAGGGTTGAGGGATCCAGTGTGTACTTTGCTCAGAGAGTAGTTCTACACTCGCTGTGCCAGATTATTACTGTGACGTGTCCACTTGTAGTCTTTTCTCTGGAAAGAAGTCGGCTGACATTAAGACGATCGTTTCCTTATTCAAATGAAAATTTAAACTGTCTTCACATGAAGTCAACATACAAGTAAAGTCGACTTCACTTTATAACTGCATTGTGCTGTCCCTCTCCAAGAAAAAAAAAAGCTGACTCACACAGTTTTGAGTGTACCAGGTGAAAGGTTGAATTTAAACAACCTTTTATTTGCATTGTTCCACCAAGTCAAATATGCTCTGACAAATGTGGAACTCTTTACTTTTGATGGAAAACACTGGCAGGCATCAGCTCCGGGAATTTAGTCTCATTAATTTATGGACACTATTTATACAGTTAATGACAGACATTATTGACAACCTAAACGGACCTTGGATTATTGGAAGCTTACCAATACACATGGCTAATGAACACTAAGGTCAATAAGACCTTGCATCTATCCAGGGCTGCTGACTGGTGTGTACTTGGGAATATTTATATTTGAAGAAGGTCCAAAATGTGGTTCTTTAGATTGTAATAATATACTTTGCTTTGATGCAGTTTATTTAAGGAGTAATTATTGAAACTTTTCTGCAAAAGTGCTTTGAAATATTTTCAATCAATCAGCATGCTTTATATAAAAGTTAAAAAAAAAAGTGGAGACAAATTCAAACTATTGCTCAAGAATTGCATTTTGCACAGTCTGTACTTTTCCATGGCACTAAAAAAAAACCAAATCAAACTTCTCGAAACCAAACAAACATTCATATAACACAAGCCTGCGTGTTTATGTGTCGCTAGACTGAAACTGGCCTCCAGTACAAAGAAGAAGACATTAAAAACAAAGAATACTTTTAAAGGATAGTGTGCGTCCCATTAAACCTGCTCTCTTTCACACTTTTCTTTTTCTTTTGTCAGAAACTGTGACTGGAAATCAGCCCATTAGGACTACGTGACAACTCAAAACCACTTATAACATTTTGAGACTGTAGCTCTATTCTAATAAAATCCTGATTTTACAGCTTCCGCTCACAAAATCATCGTTCAAATAACTTTCAGGACGACCTCTCTGCAGTGATTTCGGCTGCGCTTAGATTTAAAATGATCTTCCGCAGAGAAAGTTAGCAGTGGCAGAAGGTGTCGAATGTTTTTTTCTTTTTTTTTTTTTTCTTTTTTTACAGAATTGACATTTTCACAGTGGTGACACATTCTGGTCAATAAATCAGTCTCCCCTCCTAGGCATGAATGTGTGCTTCAACAAAGGAGAGTAGTTTAATTAACTCGCCAAGTCAAGCTACAACCAGCTTTAACGAAGTAGTGGCATGTAGGTGAAAATTGTGCTGTTAAGCTGCCCCAGCTGTCTCTTTGTTATTTACGATTCAATCTGCTCCAATGTTGTCATCAGGTCTTCAGACCATGATACCCAGCCAGCAGCCGAGCTACCAGGGCATGATGGGGGTGCAGCAGCCCCCAAACCCCGGTCTCCTCAATTCCCAGAGGGCGGGCATAGGAGGACAGATGCAAAGCATAATGGTCCAATACCCACAGATGCCATCCTATCAGGTAGGCACTGTTTTCAGTCATGTGAGTGAGAGAATTTAATAAAGGATGAAAATATGTTTTCTTTTTTTTTTTTAAGTAAATATGATTAATAACTGCTGAACAGTCTGTCAGGTAGACAGAAAATTTCAGCCCCACCAGTTGCAATACCCCCCCACCTCACACTTACTCTAACTCAGGTTCTTTCCAGTGGTGGGACTGTGTTGACAGCTTGGTGGGGAGTGAAGGAAACTAGCGCAGTTTGACTGTAGTTTCATGTGTGGTGCATTTACGGGACCTTTGAAGCCAATTACAACCGAAAATGACTGGTTTAGAATTGCTCTTTTGATAGTCTTTGCGAAAGAAAACAAACTCTTTCTTGTTTACTTTTGGAAAAGACCAAAAGTTTTCTTATTTCTTGTGTCAGGTACCAGTGGCAAATGAAAATCAGCAGGTGGTGCAGCAGCAGTACCAGCAGCAGGTAATGGTACCAGTCAGCCAGTCTGTCCAGGGGCCGATGCCTGTCTACTACAGTGTTATCACACCCACACAGCAGAATAGCACAAGGTACGTGGGGGAACATCTTATTCATACCAAAGATTTTCTGGTCCAATTTGACATCCAGGCATGTGTGTTGTGCATTAGATGTAAACATAAAGTGTTGTGACGTCTGAGTTTCTTATGTTTTTGTTTCCTCCGATTGTGTTTGTTCTCATCAACATATCAGCTTTAGTAGGTTTGTAATCAGTGTGATATATTTACACGTATGAAGTATTGACTGTATGGAGTGTTTATTTTTCCCCTTGTGTGTGTGTATACATTAGCCCTGGTTTCCACTGGACCTAGTTGTGATGCATCCCAGAAAAAAAACTAAATTTCTGGTGAAAATGTGCAGCGAACTGCATCAGCCAGCTCAGATTAGATTGGTTGGACGGACAGATAATAAAACACTGAAACACCATAGATGAGAGCTAATGATAAACAAATAGATAAATAAATCGGCAGGTAATCCTCCCAATCGCTGTGACCACATTTATATAACTGACAGCACTGGGGAGGAGAGGGCGAGTGAATAGCAGATGTGAGATTTTTGTCCGACAAAATGCGACCTGCACAGTCAGACTTGTTATGCTTCTCAAACAGTTCAGAACATAAAATGAAAGCACACAAAAGAAGGAGCGGAGTGGATCATGACGCACAGCAGTCAGTTAAAACTGTTTCCTTTTTCCTTCCTGCAGCCCATCAGTAGGTTACCTGCAGCCCCCCAGCTCTGAGCAGTTTCAGATAACACAGTCACCGTCACCCTGCAACCCTCAACCAATGCAACAGCAATATTCAGGTGAGACATTATTTTCATTACCTGTGTTGGTAGTATTAATGAAATACGAACACAGTGATATTTGTCATTTAGGTGACGACCTTATCGGTATATACACATGCATTGTTTAATACTGTAGATTCTTAAAGAAAAACCCAGTTTGTTTGGACTGTTGCTGAACCATATCAGACTGAGAAGATTTCTGTTTTTGGAGTGTAGACAAATACTGACTCTGAGGTCAGAATGTGTGGAAAACCCCTACAAACTCTACCAGTAAGGTTACATCTGTCTGTTGGAATAAATGGTGCAAAAGGTAATTAGGGGAGAGTTCAGATGGGGGTACATGGGGTTCATGTGTTGATGTAGTAAAACGATCTAATTGAAAGAGGTCATGTTTGAAGAGATCGAGGTAAACAAAGTTCCCAAGTTGATGCTGCTCTGTTTAAAAAGTTAAGCTAATGTTGATCAAAATGATCACGTTATGTCCACGCATTAAACTTTGTATCTGTGGAGTTTGCTCAGGTGTATGTTTGTATATTGAAAGAAAGATGTGATTGTCCAGTGACTAAGTTCCACGGGAACTGCAAATGTTCCCAACAAATATAACAATTTAAAAATGCTAAACCTTTTTAATTTAATAGCTATTTGCAAGCACATCAGACGGCATTCTTGAACCAGGAAAATAGTCATCATGACAGTGTGTTTTACAGGTTGCCTTCAGGTCACTGAGAAACAAACATCGAGCCTCGCTGTCAGCCAGGTGTTATTTCAGTTAGTCGGTTGCTCCAACTCCTTCTGGTGGTGTGATAACCTGCCAAATCCAAAGCAACATAATGCATGTTAAGGTGCTGAGTTCAGTGGTCTTAATGCATTTAATTTAGCTTCTAAAATGAGAGAAAACCAGCTGCTTTCCCGGTTGTAGACCATTTTAACCTGCAGTGCGTGCTTCTCAAAATCCAACAGTTAAATTAAACATTTTAAATGCAAATTATGTAACAGATTGATTTACTTAAGTCGGTATGCAAACAGTTAGAATCTCATCTTATGATGACTCTGATTATAAGATATTACTCATTCACTCATTTTCTATCAGAGCTTTATCCTGTTCAGGATCGTGGGGTGATTATAAATATTTTTTATATCATAATCATCCAATATCTGCAGTATTTATGCAGCAGCCTCCACTCACAGATGCCTACAGACTTTCTTACAACTACAGTATAATGTTGTTATGGCTTATAGATAAAGGGTTTTAAAGTGCTTTGAGTCCCTCAATGAAGACAGAAGAAACTACCTTTTGTGCTGAATCACACATTTATTTTCTTTGACAGCAAATGAAAGGTAGAATGTCACAGGCCCTTTTCTCAGTCCGCAGATCATAAATGATATGTTTATCCATGTGCGTTCCTGTTTGCCTCCTCAGGAGTCCCTCCTCCTGGGCCTGGGGTGATGGTCATGCAGCTCAGCGTACCAAATGGACCACAGCCTTCCCAGAATCCTCCTCTGGTCCAGTGGAACCCTTGCAAATATTACAGCATAGAGCAGAGGCCCAGCAAACCGGGGGACCTCTACAAACCTGACAACACTCCACAGGTACACACCCAAGCACACATTAAAGCTCCTTAATCCGGGGTCCGGATTTAATCTTTCATTATAATTTCTGCCCCCTTGTGGTCGTTTCTGACATTTATGATCTATTAAAGTTGCTTTAGAGCAAATATGTTAAATGGAAAAAAAAAACTTATCCACTAAATTGGGATTATTGTTTTACTTTTCTTTTTCCACCTTTTAACTCTTTCCTTGTGTGTCTAGGCCAGCACTCAGTTGACGAGTCCCCTGACCTCCCCCACTCAGTCTCCCACCCCGTCTCCATCTGGCAGCGTCAGCAGTGTGTGTCCAGGCCTGGGACCATTACCCCTCATTTCCCAGTTTTCTCGGCCAGGAGGACCAGCTCAAGGTACGAGTAAAGGTTCGAGCACAGAAGCGCATGCCCTTCCCGCAGATTTAACACTTCATGAATAAAATCTTGTAGTAAAAATGTATTTTCATCATTAAAAACAAGCAGCACCTGTTCACATAGGCCATGTGCTGTCAGATGTAATGCCATTACAGCTATCTACAAACGCATGCACCTGTGAACTTTGACCTGAGTGAAGTGCACTTTTGTTGGTTCCTGTTCATACTTCTGATGTTAAGATTTCTCACCAACTTCTTTCAGCCATTTGGTCTGAATCTTGCATAGTAAGACGATCAGATGGACAGTCTCATCTTAAAAAACTGTATTTCTGTGACTAAATGAAAAGATTATGATCAGTGTATCTTATTGTGTACAAAATACAAATGGCAGTATTCTTTGAATATTACAGATGACATTTTAGATTTGATAGCTTCAGATTTCACATCTGAATCATTTGTGTAGAAGTTTTTCTCTAAAGTTGAAACTGATGTTGTATCATTTTTTTTTTTTAGCTTTCCACTACATTAAATCTTAGCAATTAACAAAGTAAAATGTTTTCATCAATGCTTGCCATTCGGCCAAAACTACAGAAATCTAGTTGGTGAGAAGCAAATAAACATGTCCTACTGTCCCATCTGTGTGTTTTAACGCTTCACCGGTGTCATGCTCTTTCACCTATTTCCATAGCAACTCTGTAAACCTTGCCAGGTGGCTTTTGGCTCCAAATCAAGAGTGTAGTCACTTCACCTCAGCAGGTCCACGTGACTGGCACTGTGCCTCCTGGTCAAACCTCCTGCAGCCAAACACACGGCTTTACCGCATTCCTGTTCTGTGGCCTAAATTTAACAGCCACAATATCTTTAGTGACAAACAGACCCACAGTTTGGAAGCTGCCAGTGGCCTTTTGAGCTCTACTTATGGTTTTTGGTGCTTTGCAGTTTTTCTTTTACCTGCTCTGTTCACTCCATTAACCTTCAATAAGTCAATTTTGAATAATTTATATAATTTAATGTTACTGGTTATTAAAAAAAAAAAAAAAAAAAAAAAACAGAAGTAAATTACATCTCAGGTCTCCATCAACTGAGGATTCCCGGTTGATCTTTTTGATTTAAACGTATTCAATGATTGATGTTGTTTAGGTGATGGCCGCTACTCTCTATTGGGGCAACCCCTCCAGTACAGCCTGTGTCCTCCACCCCTCATGCATGGCCAGTCCTCCTACAGCTCCCATCAGGTCAGTTACATCAGACCATTGTACAAAGTCCTAACCTGAATATACTAACTGTTTTTTTTGCCATCAAAGGGAACTTTCCAGTGTGCATCAATCCGTTTTGATCAATGATTAAACTCCTATCGACATATCAACTGTAACATTCTGATACAGTGTATCATCATTACACCTCACCACGAGATTGGTCAATGACACTATTTCTAAAGAATATGGACATTTATGAATTTCACAAGACAAAAATATAAATTTTATTATTTTAATAATCCTTCTGAAAGTAAAAAGACAGAAATGTCATAATAAATCCACATTGACAGACATAGAGACTCAATAGGAGTATATCTATATGTTTTGAGGATCATTCACAACTTGCTTCAGTCATAAAATGTCAACTATATTTACATAATTGCAACTTGAAGATAAAACAGCTGCAAGTGGAAGTGATGAGCTTAATGTTCTGTCTGGCAGGCTTCACCCTTTTCCAATACTCACTATAACCTGCAGTGCGTGATCATGTTTGTGTTCCCAGTTGCCACAATTGCCATGTTTCCACAGATTGCTCATACTGCCACCTAGTGTTCGTTTGTGTCACTGCGTGGCAGTATGAGCCTTATAATATTGTTTCATTGTCATCATGATATCTGTTATTGTGTTCAGGGTCAAGGAGTAATAAAGCACGGAGCACGAGGGAAAAAACAAACACTCAAATCTGCATCAACAGATCTCGGCACCACTGATGTGGGTAAGTTGGAAACACATCCTCATAGTTCAACGTAACATGCTTCAAGTTTTTAAAGAGCCAGAAAAGTTGTGTTAATAATAATATGAGACTATTCTGTGCTCATCCAAACATCTTAGCAAAGTCTGTTGCTCAGATAAAAGTGTTGTTTGAGGTCAATAAAGTGTGTAGAGACTGCATCAGTGTTGTGTATTTGTTAGCTCGTTGGGTTGCTTTTTTAAGATTGATTTTCCTCTTAATAATTCATCCATTTGTTGTTGAAGCCATAAAAAACATGCAACATGTTTCGGACACAGATGCTTGTAACTCTTCAGTTCCAGAAATCAAGCCAGCCTGACATGTGACTCTTTGACTACTTGTTTCCTCTTGTCCAGTGGTGAGTCGAGTCCTCGAGGTAACAGACCTGCCTGAGGGGATTTCACGTCCAGAGGCTGAGAAGCTCTTCAACCAGCTGTCGCTGTGCGGTGCCAAGATCCAGTGGCTGAAGGAGCCACAGGGAGGCCGAGGAGGAGGCTGCGGCCCCTGTTCTGGAGCAGGGCCCTGTGGTCCGGGAGCGGCCGCAGGGCCCGGTGCCGGCGTGGGAGCTGGGGGTATGAAGTGCGACGGCAACGACCCAGCACACCTCTACACGGTAGTGGCCGTGTTCCCCAGCACCATGGCTGCCCAAAGTGCTTCCTTCAAACTTAACAACAGTGGGGCCAGCCTCTTCAAACTGAGGGCTGCCAAAAAGAACTATGACCTGCGTGTGCTGGAGAGAGCCAGTTCTCAGTGAGAGGAAGAGAGAGGGGGAGGAAGGACAAAGAAAGACAAAGAGACTCGATGGATGGTAGAAAGGAAGGAGGACTGAGGGGGACTGCTCTTAGTGTACAAATAAAAATCAAATAATAAAAAAAAAAAAAAACTAAAAAAAACTTGAATTAAATGATGTGTCAAATGTATAAAAGGGAAGAAGGTGTGAATCATGAGGTGGCTGGTGTTTGGTTGCAAATATGATTTTTGTTTGTTTTTATTAACTGTTTTGTTTTGTATTTATAAAGCAGACGAGCACACAAGACACGTGAGCATGTGTTTCACTGTTGCCGTGGAATGTGTGCCGCCATCATACAAAAACACATGCAATGTCGCACTCACACACACAGACCAGAAGACAGACACAAGCGCAGGCGACAGGGTCACGTAGCACATAACAAAAACACACTGGACAGTCGACCTCAGTCAAACTTTTTCCTTCTCTTCCTCCCCCTCTCCATTCTACAACCTCCTTTTCTGCCAGCGCTTTCTCGGCTCTCCACCCCCCCAGCGTCTCTGAATCTTACATATTTATAAATTTTTCATACGCACAGTTGCGCACTCTCTCTGCTCTCCCCAGGCCATCCCTCCCTCTTTTCAGGCCCTCCCTCTCTAGCCTCCTCTCTTCCTCTGCTCCTCTCACGTTCTGTCACTGCTCTCTCCTCTCTCGCTTTCTGTTTGCCTTACTGCTGTTGTGGGTTTCTGTATTGCGCTGTTTTTAGTTTTTTTTCTCAGTTTTTATTTCTTTTTCTTTTCTCTTTTTTGTTTTTGAGGGTTCAATATATTTATATAAGTGATGTAAGGAATAAAAGAAATCTATATATTCAGTGATTTTTTTTTTTTTTTTTTTTTTTTTTTTTTTTTTTTTTTTTTCTTTCATTCCCGAGTGACAAAGTTTAGGCCTTCCTTATCCTTTACTCCTTCCTTCTTCATCCCTGCTCCTCTTCTCCTCATTTTCCTCCTACCTCACTTCTTCGGCCCCCTCCTCGGTCCCATAACTGTCCCACATCCCCCAGCTCCACCCCGACGTCCCCATTGTGTTTGCGTTTTCCGTTGACAGCTGTGCAGAACGTATCAGAAGAAGTAGTTAAAGTGCACAATGATTGCATATGTCTACTGTAAATTTTATTTAATCTGTTAATTTTTGTTTGTTTTTAAAAATATAAAAGTCGAAAAATCTATCAGAACATTTTTAGTCTCATGTGGTTTGTTTGAATTTATGAAAACGTCCTCAGAGTCATAATCCACCCGCATTCTCGCCTGTGACCAGGCTCCAATCAGTGTGAAGCATCAACACCGGTTGATTTTCTTCTTTGGCCTGAAAATGGAATAACAAAAGCATTGCAAGTGTTGACTTTAAAAATGTCAACATACCCCTTTTTTCTGAAGCTGTCGAAGGAGTTTTTCAGGCTGGTTAAATGGCCTGTTTTTTGTTTATGCCTTAATCTGTGATCCACAGCTGAAGAATCCTCTTCATGGCGCTGTGCTGGTTAAAGTAGGCTTGTGGGGGACAAATTAAAAAGGGCTTCCGTGATCTTTTTTAACATGCACACTGACGATTCACATGAAGTTGCTTTAAAGGGACAAGGGACAGCATCTTGTCAGAAACCGGTGAGTCAAACAACAAGTTTGAACAAAAGATCCCTGCGTCCTTATGGTGGTGACAGAAGATGAACCTGTGATGATCCTGTGACTGCATCTGGAACAGTTATGAACGTACTTAAACTGGCTAAACTTCACTAATGCTAAACTCTCTGGTTATCTTAAAGCTGTCCGCACCCACACAAACGCTGTAACAACCAAACTGAACTGCTGTAAAAGTTTCAACTCGACTAAACCAAGGATGAAAATAGTTACCTTTTTCTTAATAATTGTGTGTAATCCACACATACGGCTGTTTTCAATTCCCTGAAACAGTTAGCATGTGGTTATGTTGTTGGAGAGCTAACGCTGGCATAATATAACAACATACATGGCTGCCTCTGTGTGTGTTTATATCTGTGAGTCTCTGCAGAATTTAGTAACTCATTTCTACTCACTTGCAGACTTGCACGTGGGCAGATAAACCCCAGACATGCAGTAGCTGTCATTCGTTTGCTTTAAGCTAATGACAACTAATGGTTGTTTCTGGCTGTTTTGTGTGTGTTCATTTGGTATATCCAGTGCATATTCAGACTTTGTGCAACACAAAGCGATTAGGGAATATAGTCATGAATTTGTGGATGTGGAAACTTGATAATGAGTATTAACAGCTGCCCATTTATTGCCTGTCAGCAACCAAAACTTGTATGCTACAGTTTGTGGAGAGACTAAGATTAAATACAGCCCTACAAAAAAAAAAAATTCTGTGAGAGAATCTACATACTCCGGCCTTAAATTGAGGACTTGGGTGTCTAGAATCCGTGAACAGTCCGACAGTAGTTTGTCCAATTTTTCTTTGTGGCGCCAACCTGTCGATACAGAATGAGACGAAAGGAGACAAAGCTCTGACCAATGACGAAGTCTGACAACGCAGAGATGAAGAAGAAAGGATAATGTCAGTGAAAACTGGTAATGATGCGGATGGGAGTGCTGAGAGTTGTGATGATGGCAAACAACTGTTAGAAAACAACTAAAAGGTTTCATTCAGTCAGTTGGCTCACTTCTGTCTCACTCTGTTGCTTCAGTGCCACAGAGAAAGATGATCTGGATGCTCATTGAGCCCTCTTGTAACTTTTCCGTCTTCCTGGGATCTTTCTAACCCAGAGGAGGCCAGACGGCTGATCAATTAATTACATTCCAGTTATTATCAAGGTCTGGGACTTTTGCCATCCTGTGATGATCTTCTGTGAGCCAGGACAATTATGTTAGCTTTGTGTGCTGAAAGGAAGGAAGTCCACCGGGTGGGACTTCAGAATATTTTTCATGTGGTTGATAAACAAATGTACACCATAAGACTAGGCTGTCTTATGATTCCAAAATGATATTCTGTATAAACCATGAAACTTTTAAAACAGTTAGTTGTAAATGCTGGCCTAAATATGTCCTCTGTATTCCAAACTTTCTGGGTCTGCACCTGCTGACCAGCTCAAGCTCTCTCTGTGGGGTTTACGTTTTCTCCCTGCTGCCACCCAAGTCCAAAAACATGCATACTGACCACATGTGCAGCTAATGGATGGATATTTTCCACAATAACCAGTGACCTTTTAATCATCTGTCCAGCTGTTTATATCAGT
Organism: Odontesthes bonariensis; assembly: GCF_027942865.1. NCBI lineage: Eukaryota > Metazoa > Chordata > Actinopteri > Atheriniformes > Atherinopsidae > Odontesthes > Odontesthes bonariensis. The sequence continues at coordinate 29,048,025 of NC_134508.1, forward strand.
CTCTCAGGCTTCAAAGCCACACTGGACAATATGGCTGTGTTTAAACTGAGCAATTTAAGTCATCTAAATTAGACCTTTGAGCTGTGGTTGCTCACTATTAAAGCTTGTTATGCACCTGTGGAAGATCAGGGTAAGATCAGGTGTTATATCTGTTCAGAACATTATCCGCGTGTGAGCAGCAGAAATGGTTGTACGAACAAGAGATATGAGCTAAATCACACAGAAAGACCAAGTTCACATACACAAAGACACACAAGTGCTGTCTCTCTGTGTCTGAAAGGCTAACCTGTGGCAAGTCCTTTGCTTTTAACCTTTTAATACATTCTCACAGCTTTGTTGTGTCATCAAACTGCGTAGAAGAAGGATAAGGAGATTAACTTGAAGGATGGAACTGGATGGAAGCTCAGCTTTCCCACTGCTGACCTGCAGCAAGAGGTTTTTTTTTTTAAAACCTTCTGCTTGTTGACATTCTTGTTCTTATTTGTCCAACATCACTTTACAGTCCAACAAAAATAGTGAAGTGTAAGATGCAAGCATGTACGTCATACATGAGTATAGGTTAGAAGTCCAAAGGTCAAAATGGGAAATGCATCCAAAGGTGGCAGAGAATCTGTTACTCTTGTATCACCAGTGTGGGGATTTTTATGATGAACAATATTTCACTTCTTCCAAGTAAAGGATGGAGGAAAGGGGGGGGATCTGTGAAAAAGGTGCATAAATTGTTATCACTTCATCTGCATCATTATTAACAAAAATAAGAATGCTTCTACTTCTTTAAGTTGAGGGACTGAGATTCATCTGAGACATATTTCTACAACTTCAAAAGGCTGCAGAGCTATTTTCTGTAGCTACTCTGAGTGCAGTGTAATCAGCCAGAGAACACTGCGGGGATGCTCTGCTATGTTAAGGGACCTCTCGGGGTCAGGAATGCAGGGACTGGCATTTAAATGTCCGAAGAGACTTTCCAGATGTGACTACTTATTTCAGCAGACCAACAGACAGACTCGTGTTGATTTTGATTTATTTTTATCGCTGTTAAATACCCCCCCCCCCTCCAGTTTTCTCCCTTTTTTTCCCAGTTTTCTCTCCCTTCCAGGCTGAACGGCAACATCCAGATGCAGATGATAAGTTGCCCGGTCACGCCTCCTCTCTCCTCTGTTGCCTGTCAGAGGAAAGGAGCAGTATGGCCTGCGCAGGTAGCATTGCCAGGCTTCAGCAGTCCTCTGATTGGATAAGAGTGCACCCTTCAGACACGGGTCACTTCCTCCTGGGAAACGGCTTGTGCTTCATGCCACTGTGGACCGTTTCACTGTGTGGAAGATAACACAGCTGGTGCGTTGTCATCTCCAACCCCCTGACCCTGCAATTGCAGACAGGCAGCATGGAGGAGGCCTGCCAAAATGTTTGGGGATTTGTGTGGGTGGATGATTTATAATATATGTATATACACATATACAGTATATATGTGCGTGCGTGTGTCATTTATTTCTTTATTTTTTAATGAAGAAAGGGAGGGGGGCGGGGTGAAACTGAGCTTTGCTAAAAATTTGTTTTGGCAAATGTTTTAGCTTTTTACTGTTAATAAAATATTATTATTTTAGTAGTAATAGTAATAGTATTATGGTACATACAATGTGAGCATCTCACACCTTTCAAACATGTATGTGTGAATAAAAATTGTACACGCAACATAGATCATGAATGGTAGGGGAGCAAAATGGGTAAAACCAACAAACATTTAAACTGTACACAGAATTGACACTGTTACCTTGCAATGACAATCTTACCCAACAGAGGTCTCTGTTGTACCATCAAGAGAAAAAAAAATATCTCACTTATTCAGCCAAACCAACCACAGGGAGCCAGTGTGTATTCATTGTTAATAAAGTTGTTAAGAAAGGATTTAGATAGGGAACAAATATGCCATCTTATCTGCTTCCTTTGTTAATAAAGCTATGGTTTGTAGTATTATTGCAGAGCTGCAGCAGGGAGTTGGTCTTTAAAAATCTAAATAAGCCCTATATTTCTATATTATTAAAATCATTTTCTGTTTTTACAATCAGTTTCAAACATTTACTTGAATGACATCAGAGTTAATCGTTTGTAATTAAAGTTAATATCTAACAAACCTCTCCAGCTTCATTTGTATGATCTGACTCAGCTTTAGGCTACAGTCCACAAATAACAAAAGTCTCCTTAAGTGTGAGGTGTATCGTTTGCAATGTAATGTTAGAAAAATATCTATAGTGTTAAAAAGTAATATAACTTTATGAGGTGTCAAACTGCACCTATGAGTGTGCAGAAAGTGACGCATCACTTTTTAAGGATGCAGGCTCTGCATCATCTCATTGAACCACCGCTTTTAGAATCACATTTAACATCTATTCGAAGAGAAAATCCATCTTTCCTCTGCCAGCCACTGACAAATGTGGCAAAGTGTGAGGAAAAATAATAACATAAAGCAATATTAGAGATCCTCTTTGCCTACCGTAGCAGAGAGGTATTGATTTTTAGGGAAATATTTCACACAGTGTCTTCAACGGGCCAATGCTAATGCTGCGTCATTCTACAGACATCAAAGCATCATTTAAGGCCTTTCACTAGATTGCAGTCTGATTTATTTTTAGAAAGCTTCTTCTTTTTTTTTTTACTCTCATGTTGTCTGTGGGTCTCTGTTTTGAATTTGTATCTCATAATTCCTGTCAAAACCTCTGAAGCATTAGATTAAAACCCTGACATGATTCTTTTAATAAATGTTTCAGAATAACACCTTTTATTCCCTTCCATTTTTCATTGAGGCGACAAAATTCAATTACCTAATCTGATTTGTATGATCAGTAATCTCTATTTCTCATACATTTAAAATGACTTTGTAATCTTGTGAGATACGAAATGGTGTTTTTTTTGGGAATATAATGAGGTAGATGGTGGTTGGAGATGGGCTCAGAGCGGGGCAAGGGTCACAGTTATGGACCAGACACTCAGTTATAGATGTAGAAACGGTTTTCTGTCTGGCACCATGAATCAGTTCAAGGTGTTTATATGAAACTAGCTGCCAAACAGACTCCGCAGGGGAACAGGGTGGCAAGATACTGGCAGCCTGTTATGCATTAAAGTGTGTATGTTTTCCCTCCTGTCCATCTATATATGTGAGGAGAGGCAACAAAGAACATAAATGCACAAGTGCTGGCTTATACATGTGATTTCATGCTTGTGCAATTATGAATTAATGATAGTGATGACACCCACACACATGAAGTGAAAGACAAGTTTACAGTGTGAGTCCTGAAGCTCACAGAGGGGGAGGGAGGCAGCGTGGGACAGGAGGCTGGAGAGAAGGCTGCAGGGTTAGAACCAATTAGGCCAGGAGCGGCTCCCTCCACCTGCACTGCCGGGCCCCTGGGGAGAGCCCCAGTGACAAGATGAGGGATCATCATCATTACCATTATTTATTTGCTAAGCAGGGGCCGACTCTGGGGCCAATCCTAATAGGATTCAAGAATTGCAATGAGCATCTTGCTTTTGGGGCAGGTACGTTGCTTGAAAGGAGGTGCGTATACATGTGTGTGAGTGTACGGTGTTAATGCATGAATAAAAGTGCACATACGCTTGGCAGCAGCAGTAAACTACGATGACCAACTTGCGCTGAAACAAATGCCATTTGATAATTTATGCAGAACTCTTGCAAGGTCCCTAACTATCATCAGTAATATATGTGGTGTCCCTATAAGTTTGGTACATTATGTTGAGAACGAAGTCGACCTGCGGGGCGGTCTGTGACGTAGTGTGTACAGCAGACGCCCCATGTACATAGGCTATAGTCCTCGCTTCAGCTGGCCCCGGTTCAAATCCCACATCGGACAGCCCTTTGCTGTGTGTTATTCCCCCTCTCTCTGCCCCCTGCTTCCTCTCTCTCTACACTGTCCTATATAATAAAGGCATAAAAAGCCCCAAAAAATAATTAAAAGAGAAGTCGACCTCTGAAATTAATCTTGCTATTTCAGGGGAAAGCTATTAAATTCACAGGACCAAGAGCAGATGGTTCATAATTGTACTAACATCCATAATATTTTAAAAAATAACTCGTTTGAACTTTGTTTTTGCAGGGACCCCTGCATCTGATATCTATACCAGTAAAACCTATTTTCATTTGTCACTATTTAAGTAGCTTTTTTAACACGAGTTTTACATGATTCTACAAAGATCTTTGACCAAGCTTTATTTGTGTTAAGATTAAATAAAACTGTTTTATTTGATCATTTTCGGTAATAATGAAATAAATAATCTATTAGTTTGCATAGTGCGACTGTGCTTTACAGCAGGTACTGTACAACCTGTATGGCAGTTTATGTGGTTCTTGTTCACTGTTCTTACATAAATCTGTGTGACAATTTTGTTGCCCTGCAATATTTTCCTTTTATGCTTTGTCACTGTGTAACTACATACTTTTAATGTAGTTTCTGTGGTACATTACAGCAAATACTGGACTGCTGCATATAAAGGTTCTATGATACTGAAAGCTAATTTGTGTCCCTCCTTGCAGACAGTCTCATTGTTGCACTTCTAGCCTGGTCTTCTGTCCAGGTGAACACCCAGGCATCTGTAGTTCTCCACCACCTCCACTTTTTGTCCCTTGGATGGAAACAGTGTCCCGCTTATTATTACTTCTTGTAAATTTACAATAATCTCTTTTGTCCTGTTTACGTTCAAGATGTGGAGATTGTTCCCACACAATGCAGTTTCAGACACACAACCCTTTTGCTGTTTGTTTTCCTGTGAAGTAGTTAATAATCCAGGATGTTGGGGCAGCACCCACCTGTATTTTCTGAAGCTACAACACATAAAGAGTGTAAACTAAATCATTTAAAATGCATTAGAGAAATAAAACAACACGATCCTCACATAGCTGCCTGGTTTGTGCAGAGAGTGGGCTTGGTAGCTGAAGACGTCTTCAATTTCAATCCCAGGGCGATAAGCAAACTGCAGTAGGACCAGAGAGGCGCTTACTTGTTTACTTGATCTGTTGTGAGTGGTCATGACTAGAATTACTCTATGTTGTGGAGAAAAATGTACAATTTTTATCAATATATTTATGTTTTTGTACAATATAAATAGCATCAAATGGACAATAAAATAAGTAAAGGTAGCTTAAAATTACACTTCAGCCCTGTTCTGGAGTAAATTTGGGGTTAGTGAATTAGTTGACACCACTGTATTTTTCACACTGGAGATCAACAGTAAACATGGAAAAGTTAGTGTCTGTTGCCTTCAAGAGAAATGTAAATGTACACTGATGACTGAGAGCATATTTTCCTAAGATGGTTGGATAGTTCAGCGCTGACACATCTTCCTTCCTCTGTTGAATCATTGGATGAAGGCGATCTCCCCGAATGCAAATGAACACATGTGATAGTACAAGAGGTTGTAAAATGAGACCGTGAAGTTAATATCCTTTTCCAAATTAAACTATCTGCAGTGAAGATCAGATGATCTGTGTCACTGACTGTTGGGTGATCAATGTGTGTGTCCTTGTTTTTGTACACAGGAGTTGGTTTGCGTCGGAGACAGCAATTTCTGTTTGTGTGTGTATGTGTGTGTGATTCAGGTGTTGTGGAAGACTGACTATAGTTAGTCCATAACTCATGATGCTCTCCATTCAGAAGACACCTTAGGGCCCACATTACACCCAGTGAGACTCAATCACAGCCTTGGCTAAATCGATAATCCTGGAGATAGTTGGTGGGAGGGAGAAAAAGATGGAGAGAAAGTTGCTGAGGGAAAGAGAGAAAGGAATGAGGAAGAGAAAAGGAGGAGGGGGATGAGGGGGGACACAGTCAGGATGGGGGAGATGAAAGATGAGGACTGGTTTTCCCACAAACTCCCAAAGGTCCCTTTGCTGACTATGTTTTAATCTGACAATGTGAGGACATTGTTGAGGTGAAAGGTGAGCAAAGAAGAGACGAAAGAAAGAAGTAACTGAAAAAGCTGAAAAATGTTTGAAAGTTTTGCCTAACCTTTATTCATAATGTCTTAATCAGGCATATTATGGCTCTTTGTATGTTATTTTTCTTCATTTAGAGAAGATTATTGCACGCTACAGCATCACTTTTTGATTGAAGTTTAAACATCTGTTAAAAAATGGAGAACCTTTGAACTGCAATGAACCATTCAAATTCTGAATTTACATTCCTTAATCACTTTAGACTAAACCCTTAAGCAGAACTGTTTTCCGTAATCCTGTTCCTGCCTGCTCCCTCTGGATTTCTGACTCCACCCACTTCAAGCACATTCTGACTATTCACACAAGAGTAGCATTGACTTTGTGCAATGTTTTTGGGCTGTCTTCCATTTAATATCTTAAACATTTAGCTACATTGTGAGAAAATTGCCCAGATTTGAACTCATCAAGCTTTGCTTCCTCACTGGAGATGTATTTCAGTCACACCAGGACTTGAAGCCTATTTTTTTTTACTTCTCTTCCCTTTGGCAACGTTAAAACCGCCCACTCCTAAAAGATTTGTACTGAATCCTCTTCGCCCTGGGGGATTCCACTCCCAATGCAGTCCTTTATTTCAGACCAAAGACTAAAGAGTAAGTTGCTTACCTTTAAAATGGTTGTTTGCATTCTACTTATTGTATGCCCTCATGACTTTTTGAGGGAAGTAAATGATGTTTGGTTTGGCAACAAATTGGAGGAATCTAGCATTAAAATCATGCCAGCTTGCCACCTGAGTGACGCATCAGGGCTGAATGTTTGGTTTCTGCTCACTCTTCTCTCCAGAGTAAAACTCTCCCGACACCACAAGAATAGGTTAAAATAGAAGTTGTACAGGAAATACAATACGTGTATAAGCACAAGCGCAAGTACAAAATTTTTAACCTGGTTTTACTTTTAAGCTGTTTTGGGATGTTTTGTAACATTTTGTCGTACAGATGCCTATAAAGACGTGACCTTCTTGTAAGATTTTCCCTGCGGCTCTTCCAAATATGCTACTCAGACAACGCATGCCAGGTAACAATAATCAAGAGGTGCACGACAGCTAAAAGGACTCAGAAGTGCCCAGAGCTGCAACTATTGTCACATCAATCTCGGCCTGCGCCACCATTTGCAAGGGGCAAAACAGTGACCCAAAGTACCCAAAGTAAATGCAAATACAGCATGTCTGGCCACCAACATGAACGCAAGTTACATTGCAACATGTGATTTGAAGTTAGGAAATAATTTAGATTTTTTAAAAAGAAAGGAACATTAGACAAATGTCTGTCACGCATTGATTAAGTACAATGGGAGAACAAAAGATCTGAACTCTCATCTGGTGAGACCACGTGAGACACGGTGAATCTCTGGAGCGACAACAAAAGCACAAGAGAAAGAGGGGATTTTTCAAACCACGACTTAGCCACCACTCAGTGTGGTGAAGGGTAAATACAGGATCAGTGGCATGATTTATTGCTAAATGTTTCTGCACGGTGGTGAGCACCATCACTTCACAGCAAGAGAGTTCCTGGTTCGAATCCCAGCTGGACCTTTCTGTGTGGAGTTCGCATGTTCTCCCCGTGTATGCGTGGGTTCTCTCCTGGTACTCCGGCTTCCTCCCACCGCCTAAAAACACGTACGTCAGGTTAATTGATAGCTCTAAATTGTCCCTAGGAGTAAGTGTGAGCATGGATGGTTGTTTGTCTCTGTGTGGCCCCGTGATGGACTGGTAACCTGTCCAGGATGTACCCTGCCTCTCGCCCAATGACAGCTGGGATAGACTCCAGCCCCCCTGTGACCCTGAGTTAGATTAAGTGGGTATAGAAAATGGATGGATGGATGGTTTGCCATCTTATAGCATGGTTAGTTGCTGCTTTTTTGACATAATGCTGTACATATATTGGAGCAGTGGTAAAATCTCATCAGCAATTGTGTGCCAGACTCAAATATCAAACTGAAGAATGAAGTGAAATGAGCTATCGCATGTGCTTTTTCTCTAATACAAATTAACAAAAACATCTGTGATTCCCTGGTCTTTTATTACATTTTTTTCAGTCATTTAATCATTATGTGCCACAATCATAGAGGATGAATAGAAAAAATGAATAGATATGTTAAAAAAAAGTTAAGAACTGTGTCAGCCTGCATCGAATTGAATTGAGCCGAATCAAATATGATTAGAAATGAATATTTCCTGAATCGCATCTTACCTCTTGTATCTTTATACATATCAAATCAAACCACAACTGAAAGAGGCGTAACAATTAGTGACAACTAGTGAGACCATATTTGTGGTATTAACTCAAACTGAACCACAGAGCCCGTGTCTGGTGTAATGAACCAGTGTGAGAAGGGAAGAGAAAAAAAGGATATGTAGAGCAAGTGTCAGTGTGGTGAGATGTGATCATTTGCTTGTGGGAGTTAGAGGGATTTTGTGTTCGGGATCTGTGGAAACATCATGCAGGGAAGCATCAACAGGTTGGCACAGAGATGGGCAGCACAAAACTACCGAAAATATCCATCTGTCACCCCTTTTCCTCCATCACCCTTGTGTAGTCTTTTCACCCTCTTCCCCTCATTTACTTTCACTCACACCCTCCAACTCTCAGTCTTAAACCTCCGGGTCAATCCAGCTCTTTCACTCACACTCTGTGGCATCATGGCGTATGCCCCCCTCCTCTACGACTGGCTGTTGTTTTTGAGTGATGTGCGGCTGATGGCGAATGCTGGGTGATGATAGATGGATGTGACAAGCAGATGGTTTTGCTTGTCATCTCTTTAATCACACAAATTCAGTCGGCCATGAAGTCGGAGCTCTGTCTTGTCAAAGCAACACAAAGTGGAGACAAATTTATCCTGCACACCATAGATTTTGATAGAGAAAAAGTGTGGGCATTTGTGAAGAAACGGGTCGAAATGAAAATGGGGGTCTTCTTGTTGAGGTCAGCTCTGATATTGTTTTGATGAGTGTTGACTGCCGTTGGGTTGCATGGCAATAAGTTGAACTTTTAATATGACAGCTATGATGATAAAAAGCTGGGTGAGGCAGAATAAACAATTCCTCTTGCCCTTGTGGATGTTGAATTGCTCAACGGTATGTGGATTGAATGCAGTATTATACTAAAATGTCTGGTTGGTTCAGCTGCATGTATTTACATCTAATGAAATATTTCACATATTGTGATGAACTTTCCTAAAAATTCAAGCATAGTCCTCTGAATTCCATAGTCCTATGTTTGCCCTCAATGTTTAACATTTTGCAGAACACACTTTCAAAGAACGCTTACCCCTTGCATTTTGTACCAACATGATTGTTGAAATTAGATGAATATCATCATTAGATTTGTTGATGTAATAAATGTTAAATAGTTAAAATTTCAATATAAACAGATACCTGCAAATAGTCTGCAGACCAGGGAAATTATTAGGCACTGGAAGCTTCCTGGTTTCTATTTGTACTTCAAGTAGTTTTCACACCCTGTCTACATGAAGATGAATGTCTCGCAAAACACTTTTTTCTTCTGTGTTTGAACTCTAATTCAGATGCAAACAGTGCAAACAAAAAAACTGCTCCATTCTCAGAGTATCCGTGTGAACACCACAAATGGAGTTTTTTTCTGAGTCTAACTTTGCGACTGCCGATTGTTGCATTGTGCAATGAGCCCGCGCTGGAAACCACAAAAGCAACGGCACTTATAAACTGGTTTTACTGATGTTTTTCTGGGCTTTCATCACTTTTTACTGAAACATCATGTTTAGCAGCAACAATACAACCTTGTTGTCCCCACAATTGAATCGTGTTTGTCTTTTTTTTTCACCATTGCACAAATGACTGTTCTTAAGCTTCCCCTAAATGAGAATCAGCCCGCTAGACATTCTCTTCTCTTAGATTTTGCCCTTTAAACCTGAAACCTTAAAACCATTAGCTATTGTCTTAACATTTGTCTTCATATTAGCTTTTGAATATATATCTTCTCTGAAAAACGATCCAGTTTATAAAACAGGTGACCAGGAGCACAGAAAACCCAGAACTATTTGGTGTTTCTGTTGAGTACGGTTTCATCAATTTTAATGTCCTACGAGTTTATTCCTTTTTAAAACCGGACATCATCAAAACCCCTTTAAAGACTAGTTTACTGTATTTGTATTCAAACAGTAGAACAGTAGACTTAAACAATCACACAGCCCTGATGAGAATATTTGAAGTTTTACAGAAATTAAAATATTTGCAGAGTTTTTCTTGCTTTCTCTCTATGCCAGGTATGCATAATGAAAACGTACCTCAGACTTTATAAATAGGAATACAAAAATATACCAATGTGCTGTCGTGTATAACCGTATATTCTAAATCAGACAAAGCAAATATTGCAGATAGTGTTTGTTCATTGCAGGAGGGCTTTATAGCATGAGGTCCAAATGTAATAACCAAAAATCTTAGCCAAGATCCTGAAACAAAGTAAAATAAGAAAGTGTTCTGGTAACTTAACTTTTAACTGAAAAGATACACATTCACACACAAACTGTTGCCAGGATGCCTCTGCAGAGTTTTCAGATGAGAAGCATAATTAACACCTAAGTGAACAACTCAGCTGAATGAACTGGTAATCGTCTGATAAGGTGTAATGTTCGGCACACAAACAGACCACAACACATCTCCTATACTCGTGCGGTCTATATCTCTTTACCCTGACAGATAGAGTAAGTGATTCCTGCTGGTGTAGAGATACGGTCTATCATTTCCCCCAATCCTTTCCTGCCTCTTCTTCTTCTTCCCCCTGCATCTCACCATCAGACCTTTGCCTTGGTGTCAGGACTACCACAGCTCTCAATCTTAGGGTAAGACAAGCAAGGTCAAATTGACTTTAGATTAATTCACTGTCAATTAAAGGTGTAATTGTTTCATAATGTGGTGTGCCCCTGAGACATTGTGTGTTTGAGTGAAGCCAGTAATGTCAGAGCTGATTTAAGCCGATAAGCTGGTGAGTGCAGCCTCAGAAGGGCTGAAGGGAAAGGATGTGTGTGTGTGTGTGTGTGTGTGTGTGTGCACACGTGTGAGAAGAAAGAGATCTGTAAGATGTGTGTGTGTTTATGCGAGACCTTTAATGAGAGAAACCAGTGATACATCCTCCATTATCCCACAGCAACACCGCTACTGGACCCCACACTCTCCTCCACTGTTGTAGGGGCGCAGGAGGTCAACCTGAGGTGACTCCATGCACATCACACAAATACCGATGCACACCTGTGGTACTGTAGACATGCATACAAACAAAAGCTATCACACTGGGTTTATATTCTTCTCTCGAATCAGCATTCATCAGTGCATACAGCGGTTGATGAGGGGATGTGCCCACTACCACAGTCAACCAGAGAAAAGAGATGAGCTCCGAGAAGGAGAACAGAATGAAAATGAGAGCTGAAAAAAACAACTAAAGACAAAGAAGACATGAATAAAAAAGATTGGGGGAGAGGCCGTGTGGTGAACATTGATGAAATGGTGATTGCCTCTTGCTTGCTAATGGTTGGCCTGAAGGGGTGTCAGGATGGCATGTGCCGCTAAGCTCGTCCCTCCACATTTGTCTCTCCTCTTCCCTATATTTTCAGAAAGATTTGCCCTCGCATACAATTGCAGCTGTTGAGACTGAGAAAATGAGACAAATCAAGAGGAGCTCAGTAATTTGTCAATCATCTAAAGTGGAAATATCAGATTTTATGTTTTTGTTTACATTATGGTGATGCCGTACATATCTTTATTGAGTGGTTCACAGAAACCATGGAGGGATATTTAGTTCATTATCTATATTTCTTCAAAGCCCAGTTTGCTTTTTGAGCAAGACTACACAAAAACTACCCCGATAAATTTCATGAACTATGGTAGAGAGGAGAAGTGAAGTGCAGTAAGGGAAAAGTTGATCAGAATAGTTTTCTTTAAAATGACAAAGCATTGGCTTTGACTGAGTGCCCCCCTAGATATCTATTATAAACCAATTTACTCATAGACCAAAACACTAAATAAGGCACAAGATGGACACAACAGAAATGACCTGTTGTGCTACTACATACAAAGCACATCGTTAAGATGTGTGAGACATTCATGTGACATTCCATACAAAATAAGAAAATATACATCATACCTAAACAATATTACCTGTGCATAGAAAGAGTTAAGTTTGTGAGATGGAGAAAAGACAAAATTGTGTTTGATAGGGAGAAGTGTAACCTCCGCATCTTCTCTCTGTGAGTTACCTCTCCAGAAAAGCAGCCTTTTGGTCATGTTCACTCCTCAGATTTGCACCATCTCGTAAATGTACCACGACTCTGTGCCCTGCCTGAAAAACCTTAAGTGATGTGATATTTTACAATGCAGCCAGTGCTTGTTGGACTTGTGCACTACGTCTGAAGTCATCATTTACGAACAGTTATCATCCAGGAAAAAAAAAACGAACACAGTCTGATTCTGTTTAATTATGCTCCTCAAAATTCTCCCGATCTGTGATCATTTTCTGAGTGTCAGAAGTACAATGTGTAAAAACATGTTGCAGAAGAAGGTGTTACTGTGATTTTCATTAACTGTTCTTAAAATAATGAAGCTACTTTTTTCATGTGTGCATTTGTGCTTACTGTCTCTAAGCGTATCTCAATCATGTTGAAGAAGCCAACAGACACTGACACTGTTGAAACTACTCAAGAATCAATCAATCAACATGATCTGTTAGATAAGCTACGTGGTCTTCAATCCTCAGCAGCACCCGGTCCTGGTGGTTGGATAAGGGGACAAAAACATCTCTGAGCCATGGGGTTCCCCAGTGATCGCTTGTCAGGAGTGAAATGATTAATTCTGTGACTTCCTGTCATTCTATATGACTTACAAGACACTGGATCACAGAGGACAGTGCTACTTCCCCTTCCTCTCATCTTGAAACAACTTATTTTTCTGGTGAGGGTGCAGGCAAGCTGGTTAGCCTGCTACACAGACTTCTTTCACATAAAAGTTGTTTGTTCACAGCCTTACTTGTTGCTCCTGTAAGCCAAGTTTAGGCTGCAAGTCTTTAAGTGTCACTGGATCATTGTATCGTCCAGACAAGGCGGTGTGCTTCTTATGTGATCAGGAGTGTGATCAAATCATTGTGAGTTCACACCACACAAGGGATTTCTGGTCGGGGGTCACAGACTTTTTGCCAGATTTAACCCTCAACTTATCCGAGTGATCTTTATCGAGCAGTTCCAGCTGTAATGCAGACAGATTCAAGCTCCTGCTGATTCAGGCTGTGTTGCTCAGCTCAGAAACTGTCACTTTTTCTCCATGCCTTCCTCTCTTGAGCCTGTCTCATGCTTTAAACATCAAAGCGGTGTGAATGGTTTTACCGTTCAAACATTTTATTTTTAAATTCTACACAGTATCCTGAGTAGATCGTGGTTTCTTCGCCACACTGTCTGTCATTTTTGTTGTAAGTTTTTAATTTCCCCCTTCGGGTTTCACCCTGTATTGTCCCCTAAACCTCGTCTCTTGCTCTCCCATTGGCTGTAGCTCTTCACAAACTCCTCCCCTGCCTACTGCTCCAGTAACTGTATGTAAATGCTTGCTTAAGTTTAAGCATTTTCCTTTTTTTAAATGATTTTTTGCTCAGATTGGCTTTGTAGGGGAGAGCTGCCATTTTAGTTGCTTGCTATCTATTTTCTCTTGTTTTTTTAAATAAATGAGTGCATTTGTAGATTTGTACATTTTCATTTATTTTGTGGTTAGGTTAATACCTTTAATTTACAGTTAGATGTGTTTTCTTTGTTGTGTTGGTCTTGGCTCTCCTGATGGTGCCTTTCTGCTTTAAATGACTGTTTCAAAAGAAAACAATAAATAAAAGGTGAACTGCCTTAACTGTCTCCACATGTCCTCTAGAAATTGTATTTCTCCCTTTTCCCCCTACGCTACCCAAGGGAGGAAACAGACGGACGGTGATGAAAAAACAAAAAAGGAAATCTTTGTCTTCAGACAATAAATACAACTGGAAATTGGAACTGGAATTTACTTAATATTTTATAAGTGACAAATATCGATACTGTGGAAAATACTCAAAACATTTAAAATGGGCATTAAACTTGCAACCATTATTTGTTACTAAGTCCCTTTTTTCTAGCATTTTCATGACAATCTGCTGGGAGCTGTTTCCTCAGGTTTTTTGTATTCATGACCAGCAAACTAACCTGTTGCTCACTAACTTGTTCATGCTTACTTTATCATGATAACTATGACAACAGGTTATCAAAAAAAATTTTCCATTCACTGGTAAAGCTGCCTGTGTAGTAGATGTGTTTGTACTCATTTTTTATTTACTGGCCTGGTGAAGTAATTGGCACACTGCGATCAATCAAAACTCCAAATAATCTAACTGATTATTTGATCATTAAAGGACATAGCTCCAAGCCTCAAACTGTTTCTATGATTTGGAAAAATTCTACATCTGGATGGTTTTATACAAGGACTTTCTTTCTATCCGCGGCACGAGAGCAATCTGTGAACACCAATCCATTTCAATTACAGGATCCATCCCTCTTGGTAATCAACTCCATCAGCCACTCCTTCAAACCCCTGTTCATTATTTACTACAAGTGTTTTTAATTATTTTTTTGCATTTTCCCAGGACTATTGAGTCACATGAGCGATTGCAGCTTCCCCGACTATTGATCGAAAAGCTTGTCTGTTTTGCATTTTTCTGTTTGGAGGTCTAAAATTACAGCCTGTTGTATTCATGTGAGGCACTTTAAACAACTGAGGTGCAGTCTTGATGGCTCTGCTGGAAACAGATGGAAGCAAGCCTGTGTGATGGATGGACAGATGGATGGATGATAGACAAATGGATGAATGATGGGGAGATAAATGGATGGGTAGATGAATTGCTGGATGGGTGCACAGATGGATCTGTTGATGGACTGATTATCTGAAAGATAGAGGAGAGAAAGAGGAAGAGTGGAACGGACTGGGTGGATTGTCATCAGATGAGCTGATGAATAAATGGGCAGACAGATAGGTAGATGGCCAGGGAGAGATTGATAGGTGCTTTCCCCAGTGGGCCACCTGCATCCACAGCATTTAGAGGAGGCTGGAAAGTAGATACTCATCTGTAATAGGGGTAATGGAGCTCAAAATAAACTCACAAACAACTCTATTTCCGTCTTTTTCTCCCTCCCTTTAACCCTCTCAGCACAACCTCACTACCTATTACACCCTCAGTTAGAACATTTCCCATGTCCCAGTCAGTCCATTTGCTTTCGTTTGAGGGGCTGCACGTGCTCTGAAGTGGAAACAAGCTCAAACAATAGAGTGGGGAAAAAGTAGAGCATGCTTTGTTAAAGCCCACACAGCAAAATGCCAATTCCTCCCCACTGCATCACAGACTCATGGTGCACCTCCGTTGGAAATATAGATTTATACATGAATTTTTGATAATAGTAAACTAAGTGTTTACAAAGAACAAAAAATTCTAGAGTCCAGGGTGACATCTTCAAATGTGTTATAATCAAAAAACAAATAGTCTGTGTAGTCTGTGTTTGCAGAACAGATGTGGTTTTACTGGTTACAGCTGCAACCCACTTTGAGCAAAGACTTGTGAATGTCAAAAATAACAAGGTTTTGAGAAAGGCTGTAGAAACCCCACTGCATAGGCTGTCATTTCGCACATACTTCTGCTGCAACATCTCTGTTTGGGGTTTCAAAAACTAATGTGTACATGTTGTGGCATTTTGCTGCCACACGGGGTTAGTATCAGAAATATGTGAATATATGAATCGTGTGCTGCTCTTGGTTGTGTTGGTGCTGTTTTGGGTCGTGTAGCTTTTCACCAATTTGGTACAGACAGAAGTCAAGGTGGATAAAGATATGCTGTGTGTTGGAGTGAAAGTAAAGCCTGATTCTTACTCGGCGCAACCGCGCAACTGTTCTGGCTCGAGAACCATTAATGACGTCATCGAAAGCGCCAGCCCCTTCACAGTTCCTTCAGCTCATAAGCGCAGTTTGCGCCGAGTATGCGTCACATTTGCAGTTCTCTCCAGACCAGCGGGCGTCACTGTTGAGGAAACAAGCTGAAGAACCGGACGAAGAAAAGCATACGAAGAAAGCATACACAATGCCACCTGTGGTGTCACGTCAGCAGAGGCTGGCACATCTGATGCGGATGCGGAATGAATTTACTCTGGGTGTAGAACTGTATATGTATCTCAGAGCTAAGCGGCTGCGGCAAAAACAGAAGAGAAGGTGGAATGTTCGTCCTTTGCAACAAGACGAACTTTGTCAAACGTTGTCCTTTGGGACAACGTTGTCCCAGTGTAACTTCATAGACGTGTTGTACAGATGTTTGTAGAGGCGCACCCTCTCGGTCACCGCGGTCTCTGCAGTGTTCATGTTTCCTTTCTCTTGGTCAGCTGTTTCCGGTTGAGCTGGCGCGAAGTCAGAAAAAAAGTTGTGTGCGCGACCTTGCGACGCGCGAGGATTTTTTAGCTTGCGACGGGGGGCGTGGCGGAATTTTGGGTCACGTGACCGTTTGCGCCATTTGCGACCAGCTAGTAAGAATGGGTCAAAGCGAGGTTGCGCCGAGTAAGAATCAGGCTTAAGTGTTAGAATAGGAAGATTTTTCAGAGCAGCTGCTGTCTGTTCTCCTCTTCATCCACCAGTTGGTTCTGACAAAAGAATTATAATCGCAGCCAGTAATACCATGTTTCTGAACAGCTTTTGAGATATAGTTATAGCACATAGTACAAACTTAAAGGGATAGTTCGCTTCGTTTGACATGAAGCTGTATGAGATCACAAAATCGTTAGCCAGAAAAAGTCAGACCTCACAATCGCTTGGCGCTATTTCTCTCTACCTTCGTATCACTACCGGCTGTGTAGACCGTGCAGACCGAAGTGCAGACCGAGCAGTCCCCTGCTTCCGAGCAGCAAACACCGTAACAGGTGCGGCTATCGGCAGGTGGCTGAACTCATTGATATGAAGGGAGGCAAAAATAGCGCCAAGTGATTGTGAGGTCTGACTTTTTCTAGCTAACAATTTTGTCATGCAAATGTATTACTCTTTTGAACGCATATTGTTTTGAGAAGCAAAACGCTTTATTTTCGCGACCCCAGCCAACAGCCGGACTACCTTCGTCAACGCCAAAACGAGGCTGGAACTCGGCTCACAGGACGCAGCAGGGGATAAGTCAATGTTCATAAATGATATTGCTAATATGGGATGTCATACAGCTTCATTTCAAAAGAGGCGAACTATCCCTTTAAGAAGGGCTTCTCTCCTGCTTCTACTGCTCAAGGATCTGTCTTGTAGTCTCTATTTCTACCTCTCTTGTGCAGTAACTGTTCAAAACCAAACTGATACTCATTTCCTGTAAAGTAGAACACTGAGAACATAACCAACTTAATTGGACTTAGTTTAATTGGTAAGAAGCAAACTAATTACAGTTATCTAGAAGAACAGTGTTTAATTATTAGTTTTTTTTAAGACTTTATGAGCAAAATAGGTCAAACACACACACTTGGCCAAAATTTTAATATGAATACACACACGACAGACAGACGTATGTAATGTTTGCAGAATGAATTTCAGTGGCTCATCAGCAACATTTACAGTAGGTGCTGCTCTCACACTTGGTGTATCCAGTTTTAAGCACAGAGCTGTGCAAGATGCACCATGACAAGTTCTGCATACATTGTGTTCAATGGAGCCATCTATCCAAAAATATCCAGTTCACAATAATGTAAAAATGGATA
Source organism: Odontesthes bonariensis (assembly GCF_027942865.1). Classification (NCBI taxonomy): domain Eukaryota; kingdom Metazoa; phylum Chordata; class Actinopteri; order Atheriniformes; family Atherinopsidae; genus Odontesthes; species Odontesthes bonariensis. Next base: position 29,065,756 of record NC_134508.1, read on the forward strand.
AAAGCGGCATACAATAACACTGAAGATGTTTCAATAATATGAATGATCAGAATTTTTTTTAGCTTTTATAAAAAAAAATGCATATGCTTATTTATATTGCCAACAGTTATTGTCTAATTGTTTAATAATTCTGTTTACTAAACATCCCGTCATTACTGAACAATGGTGGAACATTTTCTTCTTGCATGCACATATGTAGTAAATTTTTGTTATGAATAATAACGTTTGCCGCCTAATCACAATAAACGCATACAGATAACCTACAATAATAAAACCACTTACAGATGAAGTTTGCTTTGTCACGTTACAAAGATAATGTTCTGCTGGAAAACTTTGGGTCCAGACATTTATGTTGAGGTAACTTTGACTGACACCACCCACCAAAATATTGTTGCCATTCCTCCATGGTAATGGCACGAGCTGACAACAGCTGCAGTATCCCCCACCTGGACAGTGTGCACAGCTCCACAGTGAAAACCGCTCAGGGATGGCTCAATGAATGAGACAACAATCCAAAGGTACTGACCTTCCACTTAACTCTGCAGATCTCAATCTGACAAACCACCAGAGGGTGTGCGGTGAAACAAGCCTGACTCACCAAGGCCCCCACACTGCATCCCAAACAATACAAAGCAACATGCCAGCATTGTAGTGCCAAACACCACAGTACACCATCACGGGTTCTGTACATGCCTCAGCATGTCTGTTTAGGCTTCCTGTTTTGGTGGCATGACGGGAACCTACACAGCATTTGTCAGGTGGGTTTAATATTGTGACGGGTTCGTATACTTCTGTTGGATATGTATGTGTCCACATAGATATATTATACATGACTCATTTCACACACCTTTGATAGGAAGAATGTGCATAGATGTTTTATTTATATACAGAGCTGAGTTTTACTTTTATGTGAGTCAAAGCATTTTCCTCTGTCAAACACAAGAGTTGTTTATGTTCATGTTCAGGTGTATATTTGTCTGTCTTCTGTTAGATTCAATTAGAATGCTTTATGCTCTCTCAACAGAGATCGTGCACACTACTGTCATCCTCTCTTTTCTTCTCATTGCATGGACTCATTTTCACATCCTCCCTTAGCAGATGGGCTGGACACACACTAGTGGCTGGGCCTGCAAAGAAAAATGGAAGTGTGCCAGTGTGGTTTGACTTGTAAGTTCCTGCATTTTCTATAAAGCTGCATATTCTTTTTTTTTTCTTGATTTACTCTTGCTTTGTCTATATTAATGTGTGTGTGTGTGTGTGTGTGTGTGTGTGTGCGTGCGTGTGCGCATTGTGTGTTGACAGGTGGCAGTGGAGGAGGTAATGCCACGAGCCACACATTCAGAATAAATTTCCATGTCTCTCACCTCCCATCTCCTTTAATAGTCGTCCTGGTGGCTTCTGCACTCAAACCCACTTATGTTAAACCATTTTATATTAGCTCTATTGATCATCACATCGCTACAAATAATTGCGCAGATAACTGTTATCTGCTGGTGAAAAATGCAGGACATACAGATGGGCAACAAAATGTGAAGAGTCTGCAGAACGGGAAAGTGAAATAAAGCGGAGAAATCAATAGGACGTAAGCAGTTTTTATTCTCTTGGGAGAAATTCAAGAAAACTGTCATGATGTCTTTCAGCAAAACACAGAGTCATTCAAATCAGTGCAAAGTTGGGACAGCTTGGAAGCAGTAATGATTACTTGTCCAGATAAAAAAAATGCACCACATGCAGTATTATGATAAAAATGGAAATGGAATGGAAAATGGAAACACTGTAGCCATTTGTTCATTTTATTTTGCCTGCTGCAGAATATAGCGTTCATATGATTCCATTCTGTAATTGTACGGTATTAAATTTTTCAAGAAACCTTTTCTCAAATAGTTGCATTCTTGGATTTTTATTTGGGAGGTTATCTGAATATTTTAAGTGGTGACAGTGGGTACCTGTCTTTGAAGAAACTAGAGTGACAGAGTGATGGGCGCCGACTGTATACTGTCTCAAGTATCTTTTTCTTTTTTGTGTGTATTGCTGAATGACAGAATGGTGCCAGTGATCAACATCCCCTGGAGAATATACCAGGGACCAGATGCATGAAACTATGTATAGATTCATGTCTAAAACTGTGTGTACACACAAAGGCAGAATTGAACGTATGCATTCTTTTTGCTAGCTTCATAAAGCTATATGTTATATGGTTTTCTGTTATATCCCAATTATCGTGAAACTACATGCACATACCCGATTTCCACTCACATTTTCCACTCATCTAATTTGTTCATTGCATATCAAGAGATTGTTTGTACCACAACTAAATGGGCACGATAATGAAAGCCACAGTAAAGAAGCAGCACAGTTGTACCGAGTACAAAACTGAAACCAACTGAAAATTAAATTGATTTATTCAGAACCTATTTTATTTTTTACCGTTTCTTTTACAAATTCCTTTTGCATTTCAATAAACGACATACTTTTAATTGCTTCGTATCAAATTAAGTATATATGCATGTTAAAATCACACACTTAAATGAGGTTGCATTTTGTCTTTAGGTGTCTGTGGGTCAAGCATTGTGGGGCCCCGAGCCAAATTTCCCTACAGGGACACTAAATGATCTGTTTGTTTGATCACTTCTGTGTGACTCCTCTATTTCAGCCTACCAAGCTTGGAAATCAAGAACAAATCTGACAACACTACAACTAAAGTGATCTTTAAGGAAGTGAAAACTTTTCTTCCTGAGTGACTTCACCTTGGTCACACAATCTTTAAATATGGAAGTATCAGTGAAGTCAGGTGTGTTAAAATGTGTATGAATCTATTAACACAAGAATTCTTTCACATATTGCACTGTGATGCATCATTCCAGAGTCCTCCCTTTTTCATCACCTTACACTGTTATTTGGATTAAAAAAGATTTCTTCATGAATTTGATTGCAGCAAAGTTGATGGAGAAGCACAGCTGGTTGTGTGTCATGTGTCATGGTCCAGCAGTCCCATGCATGTTTTATGACAAGTCATATTTGTTCTTAGCAGCCTGCCTGCTCAGACAAAATACCTTTACTTGGGTTACTTTAATAAGTAATGCGCACCAGAACTCATTCAAAATCTTTCAAACAATTTGATCGTTTTTCATACCTTCACACAAACACATGGCAGCAGATTGAAAAATTGTCTTCAAACATTTTACTGCTTGTGTGTACCAGTTAATACAGTACAGTGCAACTTCAGCAGACGTAGGTGTGACTGATGTTGCATTTCCAATACTCTGACTGTCCATGTTGACTGGTAATCATATCTCTCCACTCTATCACTTAACTCCGTCCATCTCTTTTTTTCTGGGTCCCAGGGAGCATTATACTATTGTTTCCTTCCATTTCAATTAAAGGAGAACTGCGGTATTTTCAACATTAAGCCTCTTTTATGAGTCGTCTGCAATGTTTTAGAACCCCCCTCACTGCTTTTTTTAATTTTACTGCTGTCTCCGGTATTTGCCTAATTTTGATTCATCTCAACCTGCTTCAGAATGGCAAGTCATATGCATGTCCTAAAAGGTCCGTAAAAGCACCATAAACGTCCGTTTTCAGAATCATCAACTCACCGGAGTGGTTACTGGTGTGCACTGGTAATCCATATCAAATTTTGTTGCGAAAAGTTGCTTCTGTCGTGTTTTATTTGGCAGCTCGTTCATGCTCGAACTATTTTCTTAGCGGTGGCGGAGTAATATCAACGAACATCCAGGACAAAATGTCAAATAAAACACGACAGAGGCAACTTTTCGCAACGAAATTTGATATGGATTACCAGTGCACACCAGTAACCACTCCGGTGAGTTGATGATTTTGAAAACGGATGTTTATTGTGCTTTTTACGGACAGCAGTAAAATTAAAAAAAGCGGTGAGGGGGGTTCTAAAACATTGCAGACGACTCATAAATGAGGCTTAATGTTGAAAATACCGCAGTTCTCCTTTAAGGACAAGGGGGCTGTGATTAATTCAAGTTGATAGTTAACTGTAACAAATACTTCCATCCATGCATTTTCTATACCAGCTATATGTCACGGTTTGGAGTGGATGAGAGGAGAGAGGACCCAAAATGCAGACCAACTGTAAAACTAGATTTAAAAAAAACAAAAAAAAACTGGAAAACAAAACTTAGCTGAGCCAGAACACCAAACAACAAAAGTGATAAAACAAAAACTGAAGAATAATCAGACCTGACTGGGCACGAAGAACAAGAACTTGCACCGACCACGTAGACATGAGGCGTGACGGTGTGGAACTGGCAAATGCTGAAGACAAACTGGGAAGAAGGTGAGGAAAAGGCAAGACTGAGACTTGATTGAACACAGAATACAGATCGTGACACAATATCCAATTCAGAGTCATGGGGGGCTGAAGCTTATCCCATCTTCCACTAAGTGAAAGGTGAGGTACATTCTGGAAAGGTTACTACCTGGCATAGCTAATCCCATTAGCTATATTCCAGCAGACCCCGAGCAGCTTGGACTCCAGGTGGGTTGGGTGGGTGACGGTCAGGAAGAGGAGGCGTAGCCCTAAAGTAAAGCTTGTGGTTCACCACCAACTTGTGCACATTTCTAATCAATTTTCTCAATTCCTCAATAATCAAAAATAGTGCATGCATTTATTGCTTCAAAATTGGACTGCTGTAATTCTTTATTATTGGGCTGTCCCAAAAATTCTCATCACATTTCACATTTCTCCAGTTTTAGCATTTCTTCATTTGCTCCTTGTTACATTCAGAACATAATTTAAATTTCTGCTCTTCATATGTAAAGCTCTTAATGACCAAGCTCCATCATATCTTAAAAATCTCATAGTGTGCTATTTTCCCAACAGAGCGCTTCGCTCTCTGACTGCAGTTTGTTTGGGAATGGGAGACAGAGTCCTCAGTTATCAGGCTCCTCTCTTGTGGAACCATCTGCCAGTTTGGGTTCGGGAAGCAGACATCATCTCTACCTTTAAGATTAGGCTTAAAACTTTCTTTTTTGATAAGGCTCATAGTTAGGGATGACTCAAGTGACCCTAAAACATCCCATAGTTATGTTGATATAGGCCTAAACTGCCAGGGAACCTCTCACAATTCACCTTTCTTTACTCTGTTGTCTTTACTCTCCATGTAAATATGACTTTATTCTTGTCACTACCTTGTATTTCTCTTTCTCAGCAGTAATCCCTGGCTTGGTGTTATGATACTTGTTGTCCCTTCTTTCCTGTCTTCCTAGCCTCCAGCCGGTCGAGGATAAGGGGAATCGACTCTTGAGGAACTGGGACCAAATTTAAAAAAAACAACACATTTCTGAAAGTTCTATCCATCTATTTTTGTACGGGTGAATGGGAATTAAGTTTTGGAAAAAGACAGCAGCGATCTCTTATAAGTAACTGGCTAAATATTTGATAATTATCACAAGCTTATCTCTAAAAATCTTTGGCTTGAGGCAGGATTGTCACAACTTCAGAATTTTATTACCCAATTAGCAAGGCCAAAAGACTTCAAGATAGTAATGTTATTGCAGTATCTTGGCAAAAAATAGAGCCTTTTTCGGGGGTAAATGAATTAGATTCAAAATACAAATGTAGGGATGTTGAGAATAATTGTCATAATGTGTAGAGAAAAAACCTCGCGATTGCTTGTGATACTCCCTATATTAAAGCTAATTGAAATATAAAATATTGTATCAAAAGAAAAAAGTCTTTTTTACAAGATTGTCCTGGTCAAGCGATAAAGTAAAATACCCTGTCTTTCACAAATCTTGTTATTGTGATATAATTTAAAAAAGCATGTGTTCATGCAAGAAAAAAAAAAGGTTTTATGTCAATCGCATAATGTTCCTGTTAATATACTCAAAATACTCATTATGTACTGTTAGGTAAGGAAGAGGTATGTTACACACATACTGTGGCACCCACAAGCAGAGGTGTTAAACCTGTGCTAACAGACTCACACACACAAACACTACAGCATGTCAGGTAAGGTTCTGAATCAAAGATAGCGCAGTCAGTGTGAAGAGATAGACTGACCTCCACAGCCACAGGCCTGCCAGGACACAGTGGGAGGCAGTGATGAAGCAAAATGAGAGACAAAAATAAGATGCCAGATGTAAAGACTAGAAATGATAAAGGGTGTTTAAAAAAAAACTTGTGAGACAGGGTTTGAAAACCAAAGATAATCAGACAAGAAACAAGTTAAAGCAGTTAATTCTCTCTAAACTGAGAAACACAGACACCTCTATATTGGCAGTGGTTTTCAGTTTGTTGTTGGCAGGCAGGGAAATGTTGGCAGTTCTCTGAGTAACATTCCTGGCTGCCTGCCTTTCTGTTACTTAATTTAGTACATTTGTGCCTCAGTATGCAACACTGAAAAAGCCAAAAGCCAATCAAAGCAATTGTCAAGCTCTCTTTCGAGAATTATTGCATTTTAGCTAACCCTAAGGAAAATGATCACGTACTGAACACTTCCGAACACATGAATGAATACAGAATAAATGAATCTGATAATGTTAAATTAAAAAAAAATCATTAACCCCCTACATGCAGTTGGTGTCAAACGCAAAGAAAATACATCAATCTGTACTGTCTATGGACATTTTAGCACCACCGTGTTTTTTTTTTCTTTCGCTCCACTCGCAACGAAAGTTTAAGGTTTCACATAAGATCATACGAGTCCGAGCCCATCAGCACAGCCCCAGATTGTGGTATATATAGAAAGCCTCTGTGTTCACTGTGATGACGAGTTAAACATAAATGTCTTGCTTGCACATTGTGGAAGTAGAAATATACTTAATTAAACTGAACAGAAAAAAAACACAGAAGATGTAGTATAGTAAGTATTATTGTCACCTATTAGCAATCATGCACATTTTATTCTTCACACATCAGTCATGTCTTGCTGTGCCATGTCAGTATCTATACAGTTATGACCTTGTAGATCCTGGTCAACATGCATAGTTTACTGGCTGGCTGTCTTGCCTGGATAAATTACATTTGATTCATTCTATATTCTTCTCATCTCCCCAAAAACTCAAAGAGGTAACGACAAACTGCAGGCAGAAACACAGTGGATACACCTTGTTATACAACTATAAGTTATGCTATGTTACGTTATTAGGGGTAGTAACACATGACAGAATGTTAATGTCTCTAATAACGTAACGTAACATAACTTAGTATATTTGTATAACAAGGTATATTTTTGGTCCTGTGTGTATACTTTTACTCTATGTGCTGTATATGAAAATACAGTAGAAGAGTTAAAAAAAAAGCAAAAAACTACTGCAATATCGTCAAATATTGATTATCGATTTCAGAGTCTACCTCATCATTTTTATTGTCTTGTACATCAAACCAAATTTGTATATTAACGTAGGATCGTGACTTATAGTTCATTAGCCGGCAACATGACCCGCGTTCACACTTATGGACACAGCTTAAGATGTAGCAGCCAACACTCGATTTAAGGTAGAGGTAAGAGCTTATTAATATAGCTTTAATGCATTAAATAAAAACACATTAATAAGATAAAAACAATACAGTTTGTCTTTCAGTTGAAATGAAAATGGACAGCTTTGGAGAGGATGTGTGTACCTCATGTATAACTTGTACATGTACTATGTGTGCAAGTGAAGCGTGATGCGCATGAAAAAATGTAGAGAAATACAGATTTATTGAATCCGGTATACACGATGTGGGGACTACTTCTGTAACATTGTTGGCAAAACAGAGTGTATATGAAAGAGTAGCGTGGAAATATGAATTTGGGAACAGCCAAACTGTGTGCATCACGTCTTTATTAGTTCCATTTTTCTGCAAGATGGTGTCACAGTCGTAGCACTTTTGGGTTAAAATAGTTTAAACAAGCACTCACTAAACAAGAGTGCCAGAAATTTATGACTTACACGTTCCATAGGAACAAAGCAAAACCTCCATTGTCTGTCATTCTTTTTTTTTTTTCCCCCTCAGCTCTCACAAGCAGTAAAATGTGATGTTTATTCTCGTCTTGCATCATGTTCATACACAATCTGCTTTTCATCACTCCCTCAGATAGAGTTGTCTTGGCTCGTTGCCGCATCTGTGTCTTTGTTTTTTTTTTTAAAGTTTATTTACCATGGCAAAAGTGTGTATATATCTAGTTGTTGGTGTGTGACATGGCACCGTGAAGCAAAACATTGTCTTGCTGGGCTGGAAACTACGTTGTTAACTGTGGTATCTCAGCCCCCTGGGCGCTCTGGGGCACTTTCATGCTCAGGAATGTGCTTACAAAGGTCAGTGTCTTTCAAAGCAAGTCAGAGGCAGATAGATGTACAATTCCAACACTATTTGTGCGTTTTACAATTCACAAACTGTAAGGAAAATGAACCATTGTATGCTTAATCATGCAAAACCCTTAAATTGTCATTATACATTAAAAACACCAAGTTTAAGTGTGAACTGGGTTCACCTGTTTCTAAAGACAGGATTGGCACCCATTTATGAGGTAAAGTGAATTTAATAAGGAAGTCCCAAGGGACTAAAGGCCTCAGGAGACCCTGATAAATCAGCAGGAAGTCTCAGGAATCTCTGGAGATGAGGGTAAAGACAGAAAGAAGAGCCTGGAGAAGATGATGTGAGATGAGGAGGAAGAAGAGGAAAAGGTGAGTGGAAAGATGAGTAGATGGCTGAAAGCTGTAGAGGTTAAACTCCATCTGCATTAATGTACACAGATGTATGTGTATGTGAGTTCCTACTCTACAACAGCAGCAGATCAGTTATCACATTATTATCATTACATTCCCCTGGCAAAAAGGCAGAATATTTTGACAGAATTACCAATGTCATATCAGCAATAGGTCAAAGAATAGAGATGGATGTCACTGTTTTTGGTTATCTGTGGAAACGAACAGAGGCAAGTTTTGAACAGTGTTATTTTCTTTAAGGGGGTTTGTAACACCCGTGAGAAGAAAAGCTAGAACTCTCAGATAATAAAACTGAGCCAAACAAGTGGCCGAGAAAATGAATGCATCCATCAGTGCCACATTATAAATTCAGACAGTTTACACACAGAAGTACAAAGGTGATCGTCGGGTACCCACCACTGTTAAAAAAAACATGAGACCTTCATCGGCAACACAAGCCCTGTCCCTCATTTTCATTGGAAAGAAAATCTGATGGTGTTTCTGTATGTGTGCAGAAATGGAAGATAAATTCTGTCTCAGGAAAATGAATTAGTTAGAGGCAAGTGTCGTGGTGAGAAATGGCTCTGTCATGAGGAAATGGCACAAGGATGGCGATAATAAAGCAAAATGAACCCAGCAGCACTGGGTAGTTGCAACAAATGCATCAACAGCAAACAATAGCAATTTAGGAAGACCATCTGGTCACTTCTTATGCAGTTAACAAACCTGTGAAGTAACCACTCCTCCCTACTGTATCTATTAATACATTTATAATTTTCACAGTGAATTGAGTTGCAAATAGGTATGCACTCACATATCTTTTTCATTTACCACTCCATGCTTTTTTGATCCCCATAAAGTAGAAATTTTTGATGCATTAAGCATATAGGCTGTTTGTTCAGACCCTAGAATAGGACCCATAATAGCGTCCGTCAAAGTACCGCCTCTGAGGAGGGTAATGAGCGTTTCCACATTTGGGTGTGTTAGGCAGGTTTTGAGTAGCTCAAAAGTAGTATAATTTTGGTCAGACTTACATGTTCACATGCATTGTAAAACTCCCATTTTGGTCAGCTGTTTCTAGTGTCATGCAAACATGCTCTTTTTTGGTTTTTGATACATATGTTTCTAAAACTGCAGGTACACACCATCAGCATTAGGACAATGTCTTGTCAATTGATGGAAAATAAATGACAAGATCAACAATTATCTCCCATCAGCCAAATTGTTATCTTTAATATTGGTGTTGGCATTGGCCTGGAATTTCCCTTATAGAAATAGTAATCTTGAAATGGTAGTTTTAGAAATGTATTTTTCTATTCACTGAATACCAGCCAACTGCATTTCTTTTAAAGGAAAGTAATTATCTATACAGTACATCAAATGCAAGGTAGGTATAAAGAATCAGTGAAAAGAGTATTGATAGACTTTATGATGGTGTGTGAGGCTAACAGTCAGATCTGCTCATGCAGTTAAACCTTTCAAAACTTTTAAAGAAGTAAACACTAAATATTTAAAAGTTGTTGTATATTAAGTGGGGTTTGTTGGAAGCACCTCTGTGTAGTCAGCCTCATACCTGAGTTCAGAGCATTTGGAAAGGCAGGGACAAATTCTAATGGAGGACCGAAGCTATGAGCTATTTAGACCCAAGCCATCTAATACAACTCAAACCTCAAAAATGTCATAATGATCTGAGCAAACGCGCTATATAACACATTTTAAAGCACTTCACTTTCGCATTTACTTTGTCACTATTCTCTCAACCAAAGAACATATGTGTTGCACTGCATCACTGCATGCACAGTAGCTGCCAGATGTTTCCTGCTGCTGTTCAGCTGTTCCGCTGGTCTAATCCTGAAATACTCATCACAAGACAGTAAAAATTAATGAAAAGCCTGGAAAAACATAGACATCATCTTTTAAATCTTTGCAAATGTAATGCTCAGCATATCCAGCAAGTCTAAATAAATTCCTGATGGACTCAGCTGATCAGCAGTGGGATACGGTGGGCAGCGACCAAGCACGCAATGACACAGAGCAACACATTCCTGCTCAAACAACAGTGAATATATTTTAGGTTTGAGTTGTTTTAAATGCTGAAAATTAGGTCCTCTGGTCACTCTTTGCTTAGCTTCTTCATCAGAATTTAAATTCTCTAAATTGAGAGCACTCTGACTACTGTCAATTGGTGGTAAAATAATGATGGCCCTTAAGTTCCACATAAAAAAAAAAAAAAAATGATAAAGTTAAAAAATGAGCACTGATTCAAGTAGCAGCAGATTACACCTCAAGAGAAGCCACTCGTAGTGACATGTGGGAAGGTGGAGTTGGACAATCCAACTGCACATCCAAGTCGTTTTTTCATGTTATAGAGAAGCAACGCCCACAAAACTGTGTCCACTAACCCTGTCCCCGCAGTCAAACTGGGTGTGGGTGGAGTGAAATGGTGAATGTTTACTACACACAGCTAGATCATTCAAAGTGAGTTGGAGAAGAGAAAGAGGAAAATCTTAAACTTAGAAACATGGATTTCAAGAACAGGGTACAACAGGTGTTTTCACTCTCTCAATTGCCTCAGGTTGAGTCATCATTAGTTTTCTGGTTAGATTCAGACAAAAAAAAGACTACTTGGTTAGGTTTAGGACTTTGGAAATTGGGCTTAAACACATTACTAACGTTATGTTAAAATTATTGAGAGTTCACATGCACTTGTTAGCTTGGCATGCTTGCATGTTTTTGAAAGATTGATACAGGTTGTCATACCACCCACGGTGTTGTTACTTTTGTTGGAAGACAGTTTTACTCATACACAGGTCTTTTTTTATTTCTTTGTACAATATATTTTCCCTCTCTTGTCTTTCCACACCTCCCAGCATTGAATTGCTAGCACTGGGTGGTCTTCACCAATATATTCAGGTGTTCTGATGTTTAAGTGGCCACACAAACACACACATACATGCAGCAGGCTGACTGATTGGTTTACAAATGGCCCACAGACACAGTGCTGGCACTTGGACCTCCTGTCCTGCTCCAAGCTGGGATCTTATCAGTGTGTGGTGGGTTGTAATCAGAAAATATGATACTTCAGGCAGCTGGCCGACCTGCTACAATGGAGAGAGCCTCACTGCCTTAGCCACAAAATCATAACACTCTCAGCAGTCAGTGTGTCTTTGAAATGGAGAATAAGACTGAAGTGGAAAAAATTACAAGTTCAGCACCTGGTAAAGATGAGTTTGGTCAACCCTGTCCTCACTTTATGGTTTTTCCTACTCTGCCTGTTTTCCAAGATTAGGTTGTTTTCCACATGTGGTTGGTGTCTTCTGTAAAGCTGATGCCAAATATTCTTTAAAAAGGTGACATCTTGCATCACATTACTTGAATTTATTATCCATAAAATTATTCATGATATCAGATTCATTTTTTGATGAGCTTTGTTTGTTTTATCATTCCTATTTTATTTCTCAAGAAGTATTTGATATATTCCATTTTCATAGCTCAGGCTCTTTATAATTATAAACTCGCATAGTTCCCTTCTCCTGAAACCCGCCGATGGGAAAACTATGCCCAGTTTATTTATTTATTTTTCCTCTTTGATATTTGGACTAAGTTCACAAATTAAAACACAATAGAGATTAATTGAAAGAAAGTCTTTTGTCAACATTCTCCGAGAAAGGTTCCTTTGCTTCTAACATCGGCTCTAATAAGAGAACAGCATCAACATGGTGACATTGTGCAGTGTGGGATTGTTTAATCTAAATTCTCTTATTCCATCTGCCACAGAGACTCTCTCCAGGGGTCCAGCCCTGCTCAGGTGCTGGCTGTCACTGCTCTGCTCCCTGCCTGCCTAAATGAACAAGCTTGCCTGTATCTCAGGGTGACCTTCTCCAGCGCCAAACCCCCACATCCACTGCAGCATTTCACCTCTTCATGTCTTTTTCTCCCTTTGTTTTTCATCATCTCTTCACTGTCACAGATTTTGTGTTTCATAATGTGCCCTTTTCTTAAACTTCTACAGACATCTGCTGTGATGCAGGACTAGAGAATTGGCTACAAAATCAGCACTACATTCACAGTCTGTGTCATCATTTATTAGTTCACAAGTCGGTAAACATTAGCTTTTTTGACTTATTTGAAGCAAAAGTCTCCAAATTTGGAATTCTTGTAAATATGCACCTAAATCAGCAGTTTTCTTTTAGGACAGCTAAAAGTGAATTAGCTTATTGGCCAGTGCACCTACAAACGGTTTTTATCAATCTGTTAACAGATAGATTATGGATCCAAGAGCACAAAGATTTACCTGTGGCTTTATTTTCTCACTTCACAAAGAAGAGCTGTGCAACACACAGCTACTCTGCTTAATTTGAAAAGATGACAAACTCTTCTTGTCGTTATCTGTGAGTTTTTGTGTTTTGAATTTTCACATGATTTGGTTTTTCAGATTCACGTTCCTGAGTAATAGTCCCAGTAGATTTTCAGTTTATTTCTATGTAGACTCTCAGTTGTTTATCAATAAATCTTTACAGACCATCTGTCGGCTAAGCCTCGCTCTCCTCCATCCTGCATTTAGGTTCACTTCCTCCACTAATGGTGACACTTCTGTGTGCAGAGTAATTCTAAAACTTTCTCACAGTAAAAGATTTTCTACACATTCTAAACACCCAACTTTTCTATTCTGTTTTTGTTGGGATAGGTTCATGCAGTGCTACTATGATAATTGGCTAAATCCGTTCTTTGCTGCATATCTGCAGAAAAAAAAAAGTACAAAAAATGCCAAATACAAATTTAGTTGAGCAGAAAAAAGGGCCTTTACATGTCTAATTTATAAAGCTTGTGTTTTAATGGCAGTGCTCATCATTTATGATTTATGTAGTTTCGCTATAGTTAAGCTAACTTTGCAAAAGTCAAGCCTTGGAGCTGAGAGTTTTGGAGTTTCTATCTACTCAGCTGTTTGTTTTGTATCTCATTTTGCAACATCTCTTGGATTATTAACCTGTCATGTTGTTATTGCTGTACTACAAACAGCTACGCATAGAAGAACAATATTTGTACAAATAAAAAAAAAGTAACTCTAAAATCATCAACATTTTGGAGACAGCTCTACTTGACAACATAACAGAGCAACCTTTTAGTCCTAATGATTGTCATTTTTGCAAGTCATGTTTTAAGGTATTGTGACAAGCCATCTTGAACTAAAAACATTTACACTATTGCACTATAACAATTCTTAAAATGGGTTGTAGTATGTAGCTCCCACATACAATTTTCCCCAAAACCGACCTTATAATCCAGCTTCCTTCTGATTACTGAGAATTCTCATTTCTACCCTTTTTGGCATTTTGATTGATCAGTGGATCAATTCAGCAATTAATCACCTTGTTAATTACATCAGGCGCTGATTGTGATCAGGTTGAAGGTCAAAGGACAAAACAATACGCTCTGACTGGGCCACAGCTTTTTAAAGTTTTTTTTCCGTTTCACAAGGGAAGACAGTGTAAAGTACGAGCCACAGTCTCCACTGTTAACTGCAGCCAAACACAAAAAAGTATGAGAAACACCAAAAAATCATCATGCTATGGTTTCACTAGATCTATCCTGTAAATACAGATAAAAAGTTTGCTTTGATAACACTTTTCCAACGTAACATGATTCTAAACTAATGGTCAGCTACTCCATTTTCTTCGCATTTCTTGGAAATACACAAATGCAGAGCAGTTGTTCATGTTGTGTGTTTTTTTCATCACAAATATGCAGCATACCTAAAGATGTTACAACACATGTATAATCCAGCCAAATGTGCATACATACAACAAACAATCCTTCCTGACACAGGAAAATCATGAGACTTCTTAGCTCTTTATCAGCTTGTTATGCTCGTGAGACAGGAAAAACACTTTTCCTGCTGGCATTGGTAGCATGAACACTTCCTAACTGTGGCGTGTTCTGATAGAGGGAGCAAAACTGACAAGAAATCGTGTGAGATAACATCCTATTCTGTGTTGAGAGGGCACACTTCACCTTTCTTTCTTGATAACACAAACGTTGCATCACAACATTGCTCCTGCCTCTATCCTCTCTTCTCCCCCTCTTTATCAGTGCCTCATTGTTTACGCACAGGCTCAAGCAGTGATCACTTCCTTTGGGCCGCACTTATTGCTTGTGTAAGTGATATGGTTGTTGGATACTAATTGTACTTGCCCAGCAGGTTATTGAAGTTTTGCTCGACAACTTGTGGTCAGCACAGAAAAGATGACCTCAGTCACCGGTCCAATCGGGGGGTTGAGCATCAGCGAGCGCACGCAGGCAGCGCAGTGAGTTGTGAGACGCAGCATGGTTCCCATTAGTGGGGAAATATGGAGGTTATTTAGCTCCAACAGAGGGACGCAGAGCCAGGATCTTAACATTGAACTGTCGTGGCTAAGAGGCCCCCTGCTCTGCGGAAGCAAGACACTCTCAGGATAGAAGCTTTGATGATAAGTTATAAGACTTTTCTTTTTATATACTCTTGTTACAGTTGCACAACTGATGTGTCTTTACAAGAGTTAAATTTATCGCTTTATCGTCCCTAAAGCTACTGGTTTCAATAAAGAGAAATAGAATAGAATACGAGGGTGTGATGAGAGTCTGGTAGGATGTCTGTGATTAATTTTAATGATAAAAGTGAGTGAGTCATTGGTGAGTAGCTAATTAAATTGTATGACTGCACAAGGAGGGGGCTGATTAAGAAAGGTACTCAGAGGGCAAGGAAATTACAGCAGGTTGTTATCTAAGCCTTGGGCAGTCTGTCGAGATATTTACAATTGTGTAAATTTGAAACCCCATTGGATTTTACTTAAAAAAATAACATCTCTCTGAATTTCCATAAAACATGGATCAAGCTTTAGAGAAGAATCTCGCCTCAGAAGTAAAAGTGATCCCTATGCATTTGAATATGCGTTATACTGGAGGCCAGGTTTCCCGGCTGATACAAACCTGTAGCGGCTTGTATATTTTCCTTCATTTTTTTGTTTAGATACTGCTTTGATTTTATAAACCCAGCCAAAGTAACCTGTTTTATTAGAGGCAAAAGATAATTACAATATGTTTAACGCCTGACGTTTGAGGAGATTATGTAAAAAAAAAAACAATAAACTGAGGTGCAGAGACAAAGTAAAAATGAACCAACAATGGAGAGAGGAAATCGAAATTAGTTCAATTTCAGTTTAACATAAAGTTTAGCTGTGGACAAAGTATAATTTGAATGTAAGATGAATATTAAACTTTTAATGATGCATTGATTATGAGGCAAAAATAAATAAATCTCTTCCACACATCCCACAACATATCACAAAAATACCCCTTCACCACCACAGCAAATGACAGTGAAAGAGGGAGAGTCAGGCTGTTTAGGACATGATGTCAGGTTTGATTGTCAGGGAGGAGATAAGAGGGGAAGGGATATAATCTTTACCTTTACTGGATTTACTGCAGAAGAACCTGAAAAGAGAAGAATCAGGGTGCTGAGGCAATTCCAATTTGTTGCGACAGTGTCGGTTGCTGGTCACGAAGAGTTAATGAGGCGAGGACCTGAGCTCTTAGTCATCCTGCCACCGCCGCTGATCCCAGGCCTGATTACTGTAATGAAATGGTCAGGAGATTATTAACCAAGCTCCACTATATGTGTACACACACACAAAGCACAGATTGAATCTCAGACACACAAACAAGACAAACACGCTGAATATAACAGAAAAAAAAACAAGGAGAGAAATGACAGAAGTCATCGAGAAAATCCATTACACTGAATTAACAGAAAACACAAAATATGACTGGACTGGTCCAAGTATTCTTCTGAAAGTAGAAAAAAGACATAAACACAGAGTTATTTATTCTCATATGAAGACATATTGGACTTGTTTACTTTGATGAGCTCTTGATAAACTGAAGTTTTCACATTTGCCTACTTGTCTTTGAAACAGTTAAATCAAACACCTCCAAATTAGTTTCCTTTTACACCAAACACACACCACTCACAAATCTTGAATAAGAGCTTGTTTCACATGCTCAAGTATGTTTCCAGGAACCTAGAAATAGCCAAATTATTGCGATAGTCCAACTAAAACCGGACTTTTAAAATTGCATGAAAACATGTTGGTCTGACCAAAACGGCATGAAATTTAAGCTTTTCAAACCCACTTAGACAATGCGTTTGGGGTTTGAGTCCCAGCAAGTTCCCTCAAAGTCAGACTGTAAAGCTCAGAGAAGCTTCAAAACAAAAGCAAAAAGCTACATCTGAGACTTTACAGGCCTCACTTAGCATGTTAAACGTTATAGTTCCCTACAGCACAATCGGGAAAAGACTGAGTAGGTATGGCTTGTTTGGAATGGTTTCCAGGAGAAAGCCTCTTCCCTCATGGCTTACGTTTGCAAAGTTTCATCTGAACAAACCACAAAACTTCTAGGAAAATGGCCTTTGAACAGACATATTGAAGATATTTGGTAATAATGAACAGAACCATGTTTGGCGAAAACTAAACACAGCATATCAGTACGAATACGTCATATCAACTTTCAAGCATGGTGGTGGAAGGATGATGTTTTGGGCTTATTTTGCAACCACAGGACCTAGACACCTTTCAGTCACTGAATTGGACATGACCTTCTGTGTATAACAAAGTATTGAAGAGTCAAATGGGAGGCTGTCTGTCTGGCAGGTAAAGCTTGGCTAAAGCTGGGTTATGCAATTGAATGATGATCCAAAGCACAGCAGCAGATTTACAACAGAATGACTGAAAAAGAAAAGAATCAAGCTTTTGCAATGGTCCAGTCACAGTCCAGACTTCAACCTGATTGAAATGCTGGTGGACAGCTGTGAATAAAAAAAATGAACTGAAGCAACACTGTAAAGAAGACTGGGTTAGAATTGGACCGAATGATTTTTTAAACCTATTATGTTCTGATTCATAAAACCTTACCATTACAAAGTTTTTCACAATACTTTACATTTGTCTTTCATATACGATTGTAAATAAAAGCTCATTAAGAACAAACAATTTGATAACCTTCAACATGCCAAAAAATTTGCTGCCTATGGTTGTGGAGTATACGCAAAGTCAGGAGGTAATTGGTTTGCTGCAGTTCTCAGTGTACCTCCAGAGGTAGAAGGTTAAAGCCTGTTTCAAAGTAAAATCAATGAAAGTCTCGGTGTTGAACAATAAAAGTGGAAATAGAGGTATTTCTCTCTGAATGTCGAGTAAAAGGCAAAAGTATGAAACCTAATTTTTAACTAGCATAGTAAGACCTCTGTGACACAGAGCAGAGGAATCTGTGCATGTACAGAGCCCACCGTTTGTCCGTCTGCTGCTTTGCTGCTCCCACTGAGAACAGAGGTATTTTTCTCAAAATTATCTCCTCTTAATGACCAAGGGATTTTAATTAAAGGCATGATTAGGGATCGCTCTTAAGCACCTTATTGGAAAGTAAGGACAATCCATTCTGCCTGACAGCGGGTTTCCAGAGATACACTTTTGCTGATCACCAGGAACAGCGGGGGGGTGGGGGGTGGGGGGGTCTTCTTGGTGTTTTTGTTTACACCAGCACAACAGGCCAAGCCTAAGGACAGTTTTTATCCATAGACATATTGTTGGGATGTGTATCCTCAAGATTAATGAGACCTCTTCCTTTTACCCTCTTCTCTCAGAACTATAGAAAGGATTATTCAACCCTTTCAGTTTTCTTAATTTTACCTACTCTCAGGATAAGTAAAACTGTAAAGTGCACTCAAGGCTTGCTGGATGTTTTGTCCTGACCCACAGGTAGACGTCGATGGCATTCAGCTCAGCATAATCCTGAACTCTTAAACAAACTTTTAAACTAAAACAAAACATTTTCAAACACAAAATTGAATTATTATACATTTGTCAAGATATCATTTTGATGAAACCTTCTACCCATTACCTAATATCTTTCGATTTTTTCTTAAGCAATATCTAACTAACTAACAAAAAAAATATATATCTAATTTGGACATTTTTTTTTATTTTTTATATGCATGCAGTACATGTTTTATGTTTTGGATAAGTCCCAAATAGCATTAAGTTTAACTCCAAACAAAAAGCATTCTTGCAATTTTGTATGAATTTGTCCTCAAGCAGCTGATGAAGAAAAAATAATCTTACTACAGTCTGAACATATCAAATAAGTTGCATCCACTGTGCATACCGTTAACACACATACACAAAGGCACACGCACTCAAATGATTGTCCAGCTACAGTATCTTCTAAACACACAATAAAAACACTTTTGCTGTATTAAAGTATATTGATTTGCTCTATACAGCAATATCAGCAGTGGAGTATTGATTCCAGTTAATTCAGTTTACATTATTTCAAACGTATTATTTGAGGTCTGGCTTCCATGTAGGTGAGATTTCCACTTTATGTGCAGTGTCTACTTTATTACATTCACACCATTCTTCATATTTCTTTGTTTTATGTTGACTTTCACTGCTGAATTATCACTGTATACCTTCTCTAACATATAGAGTACAAAATTATAATCTTGTGAGTTTGTTTTACTTATGGTGCAGTAGAGTATAGGACCTCTAACATTAAGACAATTTGTCATCAGAATAGGAGGAATGATTTGCTTTATTCTTCAGAGATAAAATGCTTGTGGCCATCTTTGGTCAAAATAAACGAATCCATACTTGAGAATTTTAAAGATGCATTCTCTGCGATTGCTGCATCCTTCTAGCCTGGCTGACGCGTCCACAATCTCGATGAGATGGTGGTCTGGGAACTAGGTGTGCGTTTTCTCGTATTTGAGGCGTGGTTTACGAATGCCTAGAGCCGTTTATTGGGCGCTACGAATGTCTATCAAATGACGTCAGGTTCTTCCCATGCTGCTTTGCGCGCGATTCATAGCCAATTGTATCACTTATACCAGATGACGACAGAAATTCGACGAGGAAGAAGAAAAAAAATGGAAAATAAAAGTAAACTTGCGCTCTAAGCTACTTAAATTTAACAAAGTAGGCCTATATGCTATATTATACATGAATTTTTATGTTATAGAGTTGTGAATTTATTTTAATAATGGAGAAATTGAGCAGCCCTGCTTTGTTGTCTACAGTAGTAGATCAACCCTCATCTTACTTTGAAGCTCCCAGCTCCCAGAAGTGACGTCAACGAAGCTTTAGCAGCAGAAAAGCTATCAGGCTTGTGTTGATGATAATAATAAACTCCTGGACTATGTACAAACTTCCAAATGCATCGTTTTGTGAGTACAGACCATATTTGTACAACTGTAGAAGTTTGGTGTCATGACATGTGATTCTAGTGTGGTAATTTTGGAGATACTGCCAGGGTCAGTTAGCGCTTGTACTAAGCTATTCGGGATAACTCGGTAACTCAGCTGATGTTCAGCCAATATCGGAAAAACTTCGGGTGGGCTACTTGGCTGGATATCACGGTTCAAATGACCCTAGGGTGAATCTACTCCGAAACACTTTCTAAGGCTGCATTGAACGGTAACGTTGTGTCCGCTGTCATGTTGGATTAACGCTCTACAAGCTTCGGTGTAGCGCATAGACGTCATCGTCTTGCTGCCCCCCCGTTCTGTGATTGGTTCCCAAACTCTAGCAAAAATAAGGGCGGTGGTTTCCAGGCTGACTTTGCAGTGAGAATGAAATCGAGCGCAAAGCAGCATGGGAATTCCCAGGCTAGCATCCTTCACTATTCTGACTAAGTTTCTTGAAAAGGTTATTTCCATCCTGTTAGAAATGAAAATCCTTTAAGAGGAGATTCTCTACCCTTTTGTAACCTTTACACAAGAAATCCCATTGGGTTGACTTATTGTGCAGTGGAGGGGCTCATAAATCTATATCCCATGGAATGGATGTCTCTAATCAATGGCTTTCAGTGCTTGTCTCGTCTAATCAACTGGTCCCACCGATTGATCATGACTGCTGGGTCAGAACAAGGGAAGCAATTACCAATCACAAAGCATTATGTTCATACTTGGAAGCGTGTAGTACTTGCACTCCTCACTGTATGTGTTAATAGAGCTGCTGTGGGAGCTTTGGCTTTACCAGTTGCAGTGTGGAGAGTGTGTGACAGGAAGGGTCAAACATTCCCTTGAGACTCTAGGCACTCCTGACCTCCCTGCAACACCAATTTAACCATCGGTTGGTCCAATTGTGGCATGGTGTTGGCCGTCAGTCGTGGCTGTTGCCTTGTCTAAGCACTGTAGATGTGTTCAGGTGACATCTTAACTAACTCTGCTTCTATCAATTAGAGAGACGAGTGAAGCTGTGGCCCCAAGGGAAGGCCAGAGGTTAGAGAGGGACAGATTAGAAACATAGGTCATGAAAAAATGCAGGCACATCGCCGTTGAGAATAGAGTCAATGCTCAGTTAAAGCTAAAGCAAAAGCATGGCTCGTGCCTTGGTGAAACTGTATAAAGATTAGAAAAGGCAAACATGGATGGATTATAAACCAAGAGGCCCCATGGTACATGTTCTAAACAATACACCCCGACTAAAAAGGACACAAAGCAGCAACAACTGTCATTAAAATGTAATTTTCCTGGATTACTAGGTGATGACTCCTGTCCTGACAGCACACACACACAAACCGCACATCCTTCTGAAATACATTACTTTGACAGTCGTGCTGGCTGGCATGACAAAGATACATAATCTGTCTATCTGTCTATCTGCATGAACAAAATGTTTTTTCTCTTCGTAGAGATTTCCCGATTTGATATGAGACCAGGCGGAATTTTTACTACCATTATAAGTGATGTTAGTTTAGTCTTTTTGGTTGGTTGGATTTTTTTTGCATCTCTCTGGGGAGGTATGATAAACACGTACCATAAGCAGTCATTGGGCTCCTTGTGTCTCATAAATTAATCATTAGGCACCTGTGACCATTAACAATTTCTTTTGTTGTTGTTTTTTCAGGAAGTCTACTGCCATTTATTTTCTCATATCATCTCTTATTTCTAAATAAGTTATTTTTTTTCTTTTACAATCTTTCCGTCAATACTTATGAACTGAGTTCTTATTTTTAGTTTATCGTATCAAAAGGCATAACACAGCATCCAATAATACCGTAAGTTAACTGTGTAATATTTGATGCAAACCTTCCTTTTATGGACATTATGCTTCCACGAAGGTAAGAGCAGAAAACCCTTATCTCATGAAAATATGTTTATCTGTTCTACTTAAAGACCTATATGAATATTTTACAATGTTTTCTAGGTTGAAATAATGAAGTGATGATTCAATTCAGTTCAACTCAAACCACAAATGTCATCTTTAGGCACTTCAAAGATAAAGTGCAGGGGCGGTGGTAATGTATTATTGTCATGGTCCTGGTTTTTGTGTTTTGGTTTATTAGTTTCAATTTCATTTTAGTCAGTTATCTAGTATATCAGTTTCCTTCCTTCCTGTTTTATTTTGTTGAGCTTCCTCCTTGTGCATTCTATTACTTCCGCTCTTGTTCCACACCAGATCTTCAGGTTCTGATTGCCTCACCTGATCTTCATTTGTGATCACCTCCCTCAGAGCATATCCTCCAGGTTTTCCTTTGTTCGGTACCAGATCATTGTATGTAGGCTGTTTTTTGTTCTCCCGGGGTCATGCAGTCCCCTGAGTTGTTTCTTCCCAGTTTGTTTTTAGTCAATTCATCTCTTCAGTTCTGCTTAATTTAGGTTGTAGTTCTTGTTCCTGCTTTAGCAGCACCCTTAGTTTAGTTTTTTCAATAAAGCCTTTTATTTTTGTTGACCGCCTGACCTCGTCTCTTTCCTGATAATCTTGCATTTGTGCCCTCTACCTCCCATTCTTCCATAACGTATGACAATTATGTTTTAAATTGAAGAGGTCAACGTCAGTGTGACACTATTACATTCTGCAAAAAGATCATACATAGTTCACATATTGTGAATTAGTGATACAAATCTTCTTATTAACTTCCCTTCAAAGTCTTGAGTATATTTGAAATTTGAGTCTGGATAACATGGATGTTATCCAGACTGCAACCTAACAGGCCAGTGAAAACATAGATCTGCAAGGTGATAACTCTAGTTCTGTCAGAACCACTCTCGTCAAAACGAGATGAGAAACAGAGATGAATTTCAGAAGCTTATTCTGAATGCATACAATTATGTTTGGCGGTATGGCTCTGTTCGGAGGAAGTTCCCGACTTTTCCATGAGCTCCATGGAAGCCAAGACAGGGAACAGCAGCATCCTCAGGTGGAGTGCCTTCCATTTGCTGTAAAGGCAACAAACCCTCTAGAACAGAGCAAGCAAGAATGAACAACAGTATGACATTGTTTGGCAATGAGAAGTCGGTGGAGCAGGGGAGGTGGTGGGTGCAAGCAGAGAGCAAAAAAAGCAGTGACAGCAAACCAAGTTTAAATGAAGTGCCCCAAATGCCAGCATCCAATTGCGAGCAGCAGCTGATTACCCATTGAGCGCAGCTGGCCATAAGGGTTGGGTCGGCGTCAGCCAATAGGCAAAGGGCGCGTTGACTACGTGGTCTGCCAGAACTAACGCGATGCTCCATTTCTGTCAGAACCACTCTCGTCAAAACGAGACGAGAAACAGAGATGAATTTCAGAAGCTTATTCTGAATGCATACAATTATGTTTGGCGGTATGGATCTGTTCGGAGGAAGTTCCCGACTTTTCCATGAGCTCCATGGAAGCCAAGACAGGGAACAGCAGCATCCTCAGGTGGAGTGCCTTCCATTTGCTGTAAAGGCAACAAACCCCCCAACAGACCATACCGGAACGCAGCCAGCCAATTGGATTGTTGGACCAGGGTGTCCTACAACCCCCCAACTGACCATACCGGAACGCAGACCAGGGTATCCTACCCCCCGACGAATTATTAGCTACCAATTTTATTGGGGCAAGCATTGACCTCAACCACTTAGGTACACCATAAAAAATATGGTCAGTCTCCACAGCAGCGACAGCGCTTTGCAGCAGGGCAAAGCAGGCAAGATCCAAGCAGAGCAAGATCCGATCCAAAAACGCAAACGAGATCCAAGCCAAGCAGAGCAACATCCAAGCCAAGCAGAGCAACATCCAAGCAAAGCAGAGCAACATCCAAGCAAAGCAACATCCAAGCAAAGCAGAGCTTTTAACACACTTCACCTGACCCACCTAGGAAGTTAAAATCACCGTGAGCTTGCATTTTTTTTTTTCTATCCACACAATTAAACAAGCCATAAAGCATAACACAAATGACCTCTGTTCATGCCATCAATTCCGGAACCGGTTTTAATGATTTGACTTCATCCCAAATTATTTTTGATCTTAATCAGTATCTTTCATGCAAGTTAAGCCCTACCAGTCGCTCTTGTTTTATTTAACCCATTGGCGCCTAAAGCACCTGCAAAAAAGGCTGCTCAATGCCTAAGCCAGTTTTTAGAAAAGGTCCCCAATGCCTGAGGGTTTTTTGAACTAAAAACAATTCATTGAAAACACCTATGAAAAATTAAAAAAATTTTCGCTGGCTGGATTGTATTACTTTTTTTTTTAATCAATGTTGGACATTTGGTTCATGTAGTTTTGCTTTATGATTCAGGATAATACCCAATGCTGCTATTTATTATACTACTATTACTATACTGTTACTATACTATAACTAAATCATAATCATAATATCAGCAATAATAATGAATGATAAAAAAAAACCTGCAATATATCTTGCATTGTGCAGTTATACTGTAAACTTCAGTGACACGACTTCTAAAACATCATAGTTGTCATACTGCAGTAATTCGCACCGGGCTCTCTTTTTTTTGACATAAGGGCAACGCCACTCAAATAAGAATGAGAAGGCGTCAGAATACAGCGCAAGAATAAATAATTACATCATGTCGAAACGATCTCGTGCCATCACTCGGGCTACATTTGTCTGATACAGCCACTTGCTCTGCCTCCAGTAATCCCGGCGAGTTGGTAGTTTGATTATTCCAAAAGTTAGGCAGAGACCGATGAAAGATTTCATCTCCTGCTTTGACACGGGGCTCCACTTCGAGTTGGATGGTGTGTGGCCACGCCAACTCCACATCACTTCCATCGCTGTCACAGTATGTCTCGTTAACCGCAGCCATTGTTGCCGAGCTGTCAAATTAGCTACAAACGCACTATTGCAGAACAGGCTAATCGAAAACACCCACCTCATGTGTATTTGAACCAATTATTGTGCTTTACATGCTGCATGTGTCTTGAAAATAATGATAAATGAACAATGTTGCGCTACGCAACAACCGGCGTTAGGGACAATGTTGCGCTACGCAACAACCGGCGCGAGGGGCAATGTTGCGCTAAGCAACATCCGGCGTCAATGGGTTAAACAGAGGCACAGCTGCACAATGTCTTTTTTTTTTAATTTTATTTATTTTTCATTAAAACCGAGCCACCTAAAAATGTATCCACTGTTTAAAAAATTGTAATTCCCAGAGCTCATTTACCAGTTGAATAAATATTCAAAGGTAGTTCAGTCAGCCAAGTACACTTAGGCTCCATTACGAATAACAATACAAAACATGTATATCAACTGATTGCTATACAGAATCAAATTACAGAAGCTGTATGCAACGATTGCTGTGCAGCAAATCTCCTAACAACTCATCCAAATCTAAATTTTTGCACGTTTAGGCTCAATACTGAGAATTGCTGAACCTGTGAGTCTGTTCTCTGACATAGTTGAACGCAGGTGATTTTGATGAGTTTAAGAGCTGAACTCCTCTGTATGGTTCCAAACACAGTTCTGCTAGCCTTAGCCATCACTAGTATACTAGCCAACGCAAACTAGCAGACTTTTAAGAACGGTTCATAGAACAACAATGATATGAAATGCCACACTTCAATTGGTTCAGTTCAAGATGTCAAAGGCTAGCCAGTAGCTAGCTAGTTCAACGTTTCCAGTTAGGTAGTGCCAGCTATCTGTTACCGAACTGGCTTGCAAAGCTATCTTGTGGCTACCGTGACATGAGGTACCCCATAGGCACAAACACTCCACACCCCGACACGACAGGTGCGCCGCACCCATCAGACTGTAATGTATACATACCACAGCCGTGTGTAGCACCTGTTGCACCTTAGAAGCGTCACCGCAAGGATCCAAACGGACCAATCGGGAGGATGGTTTGTAATCCAAATGTGCCGGCATAAGACCCGCTCCACACAGCTACAGTCACGCAAAATCATGTGAAATCGGTGTAAGATAGCCGCGTGTCTTACCGCGGCTGCCCTGCCACGTACAGGAGCCCGCCGCGGCCTACCTTGACTCTGACCGCGGCGCGCTGTGACAGCTCGCCCGGTGTCGCGTCTTGGCTTGGCTGGATGTCCTCCACGCGTCCCTCTCAGCCAAATCTCCGACTCCGCCGGCAGCGGGGATCCATGCCGGACGACAGGGTAAGCAGCACAATAATAATACTAGCATCGGCGCGTCTTGTAAGCAGAAGCAAAACTTTTTGCCCCTACGCGGGGAGCTGCTGTGGAAGGCTGCAAGCAGAGAGCAAAAAAAGCAGTGACAGCAAACCAAGTTTAAATGAAGTGCCCCAAATGCCAGCATCCAATTGCGAGCAGCAGCTGATTACCCATTGAGCGCAGCTGGCCATAAGGGTTGGGTCGGCGTCAGCCAATAGGCAAAGGGCGCGTTGACTACGTGGTCTGCCAGAACTAACGCGATGCTCCATTTACAGCTCTTATGTTTGGGAGAGATGGACCGTAATTGTTTGCGAACATGATGGTGTGGTACATTTGCACCGAGCAAAAGCATCCGATTTAACAAACTATAAAGTTCACAAACAAAAGAACAGATGGAGGAGCAGGCTTAGATTTTAGGGATGGGAACTATAAAAGCTGAAATTTCATCTGTATTTTCATAACAGC
The DNA here is from genome assembly GCF_027942865.1 of Odontesthes bonariensis. Lineage (NCBI taxonomy): Eukaryota > Metazoa > Chordata > Actinopteri > Atheriniformes > Atherinopsidae > Odontesthes > Odontesthes bonariensis. Next base: position 29,092,314 of record NC_134508.1, read on the forward strand.
ATTTCTTCTTTCTCCTGCCTGCTTGACCTCCACTCACCTTAATTTCGATTTTGCTCCGGTATCATTGAAACCAGCAATTTCCACAAAGCCAGAATCAGCTTAACTTAATAAGCTGCTTGGCAGAAAAATATACTTGCATCTAAAGGAAGAAAAAAAGAAAGAAGAAATTAGATAAAATATGAATAAGCAGACCAACGCAGTTTATAATACAAAAGTTGATATCTTAATACATACGGGCCATTTAATGGGTGTTCTATCACAATCAGCCTCAGATGTAGATTTAGTGGGCTTCTTGTGCATCAGACGGAGACTCATCAATCTTAGTAGTGCTGTCCCCACAGCAAAAAGGAGAGGAAAGCAAATTGCTGTATTTAATTAATGCACTGCCTCCTTTGTTGAACTGCTGCTCAGCATCTTTCAGTCCACGGTAGGAACAAGAGAAACACGGAGCACTCTCAAAGAGTGCAAAAGGGAGAGTAAGAAGTAAGAAGATGGAGATGGAGGGAGGTGTTGGAATGAGAGAAACAGGGAGAGGGTCTAAAAAATGAATGGCCGACCTGAACGGGCTGCATCCATCGGCAAACTTTATAATGAATGTCTAAGTTTGGCAAGCATGATGGATGAGTCGGGAATGGTGTTTGTCACAAATGCAATCTTCTTTGAATCGCTCTGCTGTTTCCCAGTTCGGGGCAAGGGCTTATGTGCTGTGCTGAAGCAGCTAGAGCGGCGCTCTAATCGTGTCATTAACGTTTAATGATCTGACAATTAACTCAATGACTTCAGAGCACATATGTGTAACTAATTTCTCATATCAGTTGTGTAAATGTTAATCTTGTTAGACTTGTTTACAGTAACATATTCGACAATTAAGTCAAAGCCACTGCATATTCAATTACGTTTGAGTGATGTGTTGTAGCTGTGGTGCTTAAAGGACGCAAATCCTATATAATGGTCATCCTGTGAGGAACTACACAGCTGGGTAGAGCTCACTGTAGGAAAACATGCACACATTTGGATAAAATGGTGCACGCATACAGTTTGTCATATAGAAAAGATTCATGTACGTAGTTATTTCTGATTACTAAGGTAAAGCATTTTTTTTTAACTCTTATTACAGCTGTATTGATCTCAGCAAATGTTTTCTCTTTCATGCTTTGTGTACAGTTTTATACCCTTTGTTAGTTTTTGTTCTGGTCAAAGTGTAAAATGACATTAGGTTGAATACTGATTCTGGTAATGTTTCAGTCCTGGTTCTGTTGGATCTCAGCGCTGCGTTTGACACTGTAGATCACAGAATCCTGTTGCACAGGCTGGAAAACTGGGTTGGACTTTCTGGAGCGGTCCTTAACTGGTTCAGGTCCTACTTAGAAGTTATTTTGTTATAATTGGCAGCTATGACTCTGAGCGAGTGGCCATGACTTGTGGAGTCCCCCAGGGGTCAATTCTTGGACCTCTTCTGTTTAACTTGTATATGCTCCCTTTGAGTCGGATATTACAGAACTTTGACATCAATTATCACAGTTATGCAGACGATACACAACTTTATGTGTCTCTGTCACCGGACGACTGCAGCCCAGCAGACGTACTGTGTCAGTGTCAGGAGGAAGTAAACACCTGGATGAGAGAGAATTTTCTACAATTAAATAAAGACAAAACTGAGATCATTCTGTTTGGGAGCAAAGAGAAGAGGGTCAGCGTTGGTAAATATCTTGAGACTCGGGCCCTTACAATCACTGGTCAAGTTCGTAACCTCGGAGTGTTGATAGACTCAGATCTGACTTTCAGCAGCCACATCAAAGCTGTCACCAAGGCAGCTTTTTACCACCTCAGAAACATCAACAGAATGAAAGGTTTCCTCTCCCAAAAAGACCAGGGGTCCGTTTCACGTAGCAGGTTCAACCAACTCTGAGTCTATTCCTGATCTCTGAGTTGATCTACTCTGAGATAGAAAACCCTGAGTTTTCGGTTCCAGAAACGCTGATTTGAGTGAGGTTTATCAACTTTGAGTAAGTTCACCTTGAGTTTAGCGCGTGCACCACAACTTTAAAAAGCCAGCATCAGTGGAGCCCCAATTCGACGAGTCACCATGGCAACGGGGAAGAGGAGGGGCTACGTTTTTCACCAACCTCGAATTGGAAATCTTAATGCGCTCATACGGCGAGTTTCAATACGTTTTTAGAAATAAGTGCAACACCGTTGCAGCAGCAAAAGTGTAAGTTTAAATTTTGTCCTTTGCAATCCCAATAATATTACAGGGAAACTGCTTGAATTGTAGCCCATTCATTTATTTCATTTAGGTGCAATCTCGCGGGGGAGAACCGCACTTGGCAGCAGTTTAAGATGAAATATAAACTGTAAAATAAATATTAAGTGGCTATTTGACTGTGCAGTTATTTTATTCCCAACATAATGCTGTTTTCACACACATAAACTATGTCTTCTCATCTATATCATCCATCCATCCATTATCTATACACCGCTGAATCCGTCAGTCGGGTCGCGGGGGGGCTGGAGCCTATCCCAGCGGTCAATGGGCAAGAGGCGGGGTACACCCTGGACAGGCCGCCAGTCCATCACAGGGCCACATAGAGACAAACGAGACAAACGAACCATGCACACTCACAGTCACTCCGAAGGACAATTTAGAGTCATCATCTATATCATGTTCTGTTAAATAATTAAGCCTATTTAAACTAACACAGCTACTGAGCCAACAGAAAGAAGGCAGATGCCCGTAAAACGGGTGCTGCACAGACCCACCACCTCTAACGGGAGGCCAGTGGCTGAGGGAATCCACCCCCAAGACACGAGTGCCTTTATAAAATATAATATTCCTATATATGTCTTTTTTAAGCCTATTCATACAAATATTTATTTGTCTTTTATGTCTTTTTTTTTCTTTTGTCCCAACACATTCTGATAGTGCCGCTCAAAAAGATAATTGTCTGTAAATGCAAAAATCTGTGCGCGGTCTGATAACCATCTCCGACGAATATTTATTTCTCTGCGCAATAATGCTGCACCTTCATCCACGGGATCGTTGTCAAAAGGATGCCGTGTTCGTGAAAAAAGTCATCTCCTACTGTGCCTAATGGACTTCTTGAAGTAGAAGAACTCGCTCTGCTGACTGAATGAATGAGGAAATCAAATGGCGTGTGTGGCTGAATGAGGGCGGAGACAGAAAGAAACTCAAGGTTTCTTGAATAAAACCTGGTCCCGACCAGGTTAGGTTCAGAGAGTCTGTTACTCCGGTAACTGACCGTGAGGTTAAAGGCTCTAGCATGGTTGCTGCGTCTGCTCGCGCGAGCGGTGTTGATGACGTCACGAGTTCGTGCCCGCCATAGGACCCTATATAGTGGCGCAAGTCGTTGCGCGCCAGTAGTTGCAATTTTCTCCGTCACAGAGGTGGCGCTGCTACGTGAAGGTTACCGCTACTCTACAACCACGAAAGTGGAGAAGAAAACAATGCCGCTGTCAAGAGCAGGACTACTGTAATTAATGATACTGCTGCAGTTTTCGGATCATTTTAATTTTTTAATTCAGTTAAAAGAGGTGATGGTCTGAAGCCCCCGGCATCACCACTTTTTGAGTCTCTGCCCTCTTCTTTTCCTTCACGTATCTGTCCCGTAGCTTCTTCCACACATTCTTACAGAACTCTCCCTCTTTCCCCAAAGTTCTGCCAATCTCTGTGCATCAGTTTTGGGAGTTTACGTGCTCCCTGTGCTGTTTCACTGCAGTTTCGTACAGCTGCCTGTACAAACGCACCTCCTAACTGAGCCTGGTCTCACAACAGTCCATCCGGTTCGTTGTGCTCGGCGCCGCCAAGTTACAAAAATCGACTGGTGCGCCGTCTTTTCAAGGGAAGCGCCAGGCCTGAAACGTCATTTTGACGTCACGGTGCGACACCGCCGTGACAGACGCGGCAACCATGCTACCGCCTTAAGTTACCTCTCTTTGTGAAACAGGCTAGAGTTACCCCTCTTTCTCGGGGTTGAGTTACCTCCCTTTGTGAAACGGAAAACTCAGAGTTTCCCTCATTTCAGGGTTAATCAACTCAGAGTTTTCACTAAACCTGCTACGTGAAACGGACCTCAGGAGAAACTCATCCGTGCATTCATCTCCAGTAGACTTGATTACTGTAATGCTCTTTTAACTGGACTTCCCAAAAAGAGCATTAAACATCTGCAGCTCATCCAGAACGCTGCTGCTGGAGTTTTAACCCGGACTAAGAGATCTGAACACATCACACCAGTTTTGAAATCTTTACACTGGCTTCCAGTCAGTCACAGAATAGATTTTAAAAGCCTGCTGATGGTTTACAAATCCCAGAACGGTTTAGGCCCAAAATACATCTGTGATATGTTCAGAGAATATAAAGCCAGCAGAGCTCTTAGATCCAAGGACTCAGGTCAGCCGGTCCAGTCCAGAGTCCAGACTAAACATGGAGAAGCAGCATTTAGCTGTTTTGCTGCCAACAAGTGGAACAAACTGCCAGTGGAGATTAAACTTTGACCAAATGTAGACATTTTTAAATCCAGGTTAAAAACATTTATTTTCTCATGTGTCTATGCATGAAATCTGCACGCTATTTTTTAATTTATCTAGACTGTTGCTTGTTTTTAATAATTTTAATTTAATTTTAACTATTCTATTTCTTTCTTTTTATATTATTTTATGTATTTTTAATGCTTCTTATACTCCCCGCTGCAATGCTTTTATTTTATGTGAAGTATTTTGAATTGTTTTGTACATAAAATGTGCTATACAAATAAATTTGACTTTGACTTTTCTCCTCAACCTAGTTGTCAGAGTAAAAAAGTGGACATGTTTGATTTTCAATGTTTGATTTGATTTTGCATTAGCAACACAAACAAATTTAATGGAAAGTTATGTTCTATTTGAAGATTTAACAATTTGATAAAACAATATTCTTTCCGTGTGCAATTTGCATGTTCTCCCAGTGTGTGTGTGGGATATCTCCAGGTACTCTGGCTTCCTCCCACCGCCCAAAAACACGCATGTCAGGTTAACTGGTGTCTGTAAATCGACCCTGGGAATTAGTGTGAACGTGAATGGTTATTTGTCTTGTTTGTCTCTATGTAGCCCTGTGATGGACTGGCGACATGTCCTGGGTGTACCCCGCCTCTTGCCCAAAGACAGCTGGGATAGGCTCCAGCATCCCCGCAATCCTGAGTTGGATTAAGCGGATAAAGAACATGGGTGGATGGTTCCAACAAACCATTCTATCTTTCTATCTTTTTACTGGAATTTCTCTAAGTAGCCATTGGCATGTTATATTTCAGCATTTCAATTTGTAGAAAGACTTTGCTATTCCAAAACATGTTTGCTATTTTATTTTTTTTCCATGTAACGGTTTCTGTTGGGATTTACCTTTGTGAATTGTATACTTGTCTTGTCACAGCATACTTTTCTCCCTGCGCTTCAATTTACAAACTGCTGAAACAGTTCTGAAATCATAGTTTCCTCAGTACTTCAAGGGGACCACACCTGAAGTAGCAGAGCAGCGCCGACCACGATACCCCCTCTACCATGCTCTACAGATGGGAGCTTCTGGCATACAGTGTCATTGTTTATTGAACAGTGACTTCACAGAACACTGTTCAAGATGTCTTGAGGAACTTACAGGTAGTATTTTACAAACATGAGAGATACTCATGTTTTTTTTGGACAGCAGTAGTTTCCTTTGTGATGTTTTCTCACCATTGTTGTATGTTGATGAAGATTCTCAGTCATCCAGGTCATGTTCAGTTGAGTTCTGAACTAGATGGTGGGGAGTATCAGCTTATAAGCAGAGAGGGTCGTTACAGTCACATGTGTCACCGAACCCTCTGACTAATGTGCACTTTGTTAGAGTCATTATCACATTTAAATTGTCTATGCCTGAAAGGGCGAGTTTTGGTCCCAGGATTCAAGTTATGAAAGACTGTGAAACTGCCTGTGGAGGAGAGAAAATGCTGCGTTGTAATGGGTTCTGGGAAGGTGATACCTGAGACCACCTCCTCTGTTCAAAGATGTTTTTTTCCAGTTTAACATAGATGGCTTCCCTGAGTCTTTTCTGTCCAGAATGTATACATTACTGTCCTCAAAAGAGTGTCCCTTTTCCTTGAGATGTAGGCGCACTGCTGAGTCTTGACCTGAAGAGGTGGCTCTCCTATGTTGTGCCATGCGCTTGTGAAGCTGTTGTTTGGTCTCTCCCATATAGAGGTCTGCACACTATTTGCTGCACTGCACTGCATTCACGACACGCCTCAGTTTTTGTTTGGGTGTTTTGTTCTTTGGGTGAACCTCTGTCCTCTGTCTGAGGTTTTTCTTAGAGTGGGCACAAAAATTTTACAATTTGTGGAGACCTATGTACATTATTTGTTTTTACCCCTTTGTGTCAACAGATTGTAAATTGTGCTGCTGGTGTGATATTTTCAGGACACCTTGGGAAAACAGAAATGTACTCTATGTACTCTATTTTTTTATTTGTTGGATTTCCAAGCACTGTCTCAGACTTGATCAAGCCAGTTTTGACTCAAGTATGATAGTTCAGGTCAGCTAAACTTGAACGATAAAACAGTTCAGCAATTAAAAAAGTCTATTTAATCGAAATAGCACTTGAGTGAACTGTGAAATGTTTAAAAACAAATCTCAGTAACTGCGTACAAAATGTCTGTTTTACAAAGATTAGCATATGACGCTAAGCATCACTTTGAGTGAGCGCATGTTTTATGAAAACTGCTGACTATCATATACAAAGTCTCCGGTCTCCCATCGTCTGCTCAGTCCAAAGTACGGACAATAGGGTCTCAGAAATGTAGTTGGTCGACTTCTTGGTCACACATCAATATCAAGCAAGCATGTGACTATAACCTGCCATGCGTGTCCTCTCAGTTTAGATCAATAACACGAACAGATTGTACACACCCTCCAAACCACCACTTCCACCCTCTGAGGGATTATTGTGTGTCTTCTCAACATCATTATCATACATCCCTCTTTGAAAGGGCAGCCCCTGTTACATTGCTGGAGCCCTAGAGAGATTAAGTTGACAGCATAGGCTTTATGAGATTTAACAAGATATGTAGCACTTTACTGTAACTGATAATAAAACAGCTATCACTTAATATGTCTCAATGTGAGTTTTCTTCTCAAATTAAGTAATTAATTTGAATACCTTAGGTACATCCCATGATTTATGATATGATCTACTGTTGCCATTTCCATGACGCCGCAGATATACAAACAGTGTAAGAATACAGCGCATAGCCGTGAATTACAGGAAACAGGAAAACATCCGTCATGCACAATAGGTCAAAAACAACCAAAGGAGATGGGCCACACGTTGCAAATCTCAGTGGAAAAGAAGACACGTGGGATGAAGGGGGAAGAGAAAAAAGAGAGAAAGGCGAGGTGTTCACCTTGAGAGTGCTCATCCATTACAGAAAGTCTGAGACCCGCTCTGTCACACTGTCACAGTGATGCCACCTCTACACCACCTGAAAGGTCACCTAGCACTTCACTGCACTGCTTCAAACACACACACGCACATACACACACACGTACACACACATATACTTGTGCATTTACAGAAAGGCAGATGGACGCACTCCCATCTGTCGCCCTGTTGCTGACAAGTCACTGCTGCAGCCACACGCAAATAACCAAAGATATGCATATGCCTGTTGTGAGACATCTGTGAGAGGATGATGATGTTTCAGTCATCAGTTTTGAATACAACCTTAAAAAAACATGTTGATTTAAAAAACATTTTTTGCTCTTGCACTAGTGTTCTGTCTCTGAATGTAGGCTTTAAAAATGTATTCACACTTTACCTACCATGCCATATCTGTATGATACTTACTCCTTTATTTGGTATTAGTTGTAATAATAATGATAATGATACATGTAGAAGAACAGGGAAATTTAGCAACGGTGTGTTTATTTCAAAAAGCAAACTATTTGCAACTATTGTTTAGACCACAATCTATGAAAATAAACTGATCCCAAAGGATGACATCATCTGTCATCTTTTATCAAAAGAACATTGAAGGGAGGTTGAAGATATTTAACGATGAAGTGTTACATCTGTGTGTATAAAAAAAGCCTTGATGCTACATGAAGTGCAACATCAAAACAGAAGACATGATCATAAAGGTGGAAACAATTATACCTCTGGAACATGGCTGCAGAGTCCTCCGTCCTCATACACTTAAGTCATCACTTTGAAATGTCTGCTGTAAACTAACTACAGTGAAAATGATCAAAGCTTTGTTTTTTCTTGCTTGGTATTTCTCACACTTTGCACATTTACTTCCAATAGACAACATGCCAGAAATGAAAAAGTTGCAGTTTGTAGCTTGAAGGTGTAAATGAAGCAAGTGTATGCGTGCTGCTGCTTTTTCCTGTTGAGTTAAATATTTGCTTACAGTTTGTGGAATATGTGACATGACAACAATGACAACAGGCTAGCTCTCTGCATGGCAACACCACTGCCATAGTTGTGTGAGTTTGTTTGTTTCACTCCATGAAAGCCTTTCTTATGTGCATGTATAGGAATTTGCACAAGCATAATGAGCACAATAATTTGTGCTCATTCAAATAATATATGTTATTATCTATATATTACATTTTGTACTACAATTTCACTGATATCAAAGAAATGAAAAAAATGGTGAAAACAGTCAGCATTGGCTATTGACTGTTTGTAAAAAAGGTTATTTTTTACATTGATATCGACCAACAGCAACAACAACCAATGGTTTTCCGACATAATGATTTGTAACTTTTTTATTGTTTCCTATTCTAATAAAATTCACATCAGATTTAATATACACATATTTATGTTCTCTGACCAGATGGTGAATCTGATTGCAATCCATCAACAATCTTACTTTGCCCAAGACACGTGCAAATCACTGTCCAAAGGCCTGTTTTATAACGACATGAATACGTTGTGGTGTTTGAAGCTAACATCTATATATTAACTAACATAAAAACATGAATTTGTACAGCATGATCTCTTATTTATTTTAGTAATGTTTTGTCTGTCTTTAAAACTTTTCAACCTTACAACCTTTTCACTTCCTCACTCAGTACCAATACAAGAGATCAGTAAATAGATGCATTAATAATTATCTTTTTTGATATCCATAACTAATATGGATGTACAGGGTGCGTGAAGTGGTTAAGAGTGAAGCTGTATTCTGAGAGGCTTTTTTATTTCCTGTCGGGCTTTTACTTTGGGTCATGATTGAAGCTGTCAGTCATGCAGTCAACAACCTGTAATTTCCCCCTTCAGAAGACACTGCAGTATTAGTTGGTTGGAAACTCACATTCAACAATTTGAGGTGTATTATCTCTCCTACACTTATGCCAGCATCATTATTTATTTCCTTATTGTTTTGCAGGAGAGAATTTCACAAACAACATGGCAGTGGGAATAGCACAAAAGACTAAAGAATAGAAAGAAGTGATGCTGTGGGCTGCAAAGGTTGAGGAAGAGCGTGAGTGAGTCATAGAGGTGAAGGAGAGTATAACAGACAGACTCAACACTCTGTGTTTTTGAGGACCTGGAGAGAACAGGTGGTGTTATGATTTCAGCACAGTGCTTTAGAGGCTGCCTCACACAAATGTTCATCTAAGCGTCCAGTTAGTGGTTACCTAAGCATCTGCTTGGAAGGAAGAGCCTCACAGCAGGACATTTAAGATCATCAGTAACCCAGCAAACCTGCAGGCTAACTGCAGCATATAGTTTAACAGACACCATTTTAGAGGAAGTTGGTAGCAGATAGATTGGAAACCTGTAACATGTACCGTTTCTATGTATAAAGTACAATTTGACAGTCTAGTTTCCTTATATTACAGTTTACTTATAATGCCACTTACTTATTTGAGACTTCTTTCTTTCTTTCTTTCTTTCTTTCTTTCTTTCTTTCTTTCTTTCTTTCTTTCATTCTTTCTTTCTTTTCTTTCAAGAAGTTTTGGCACATCTTGTGCATCAAACCAATGTTCGAATGCATGGAGAAAAGTAAAAGATACTGTGTTCAGTTAACTAAATCTCCAAACTTTAAACAGACATCTGATTCATATCATAGCTCTTTGGTAACTTGCATCAACAATTCATAATGTCGTCCAGACAGTAATCAATAGGTCTGAAGTGCAGCCCCCAACACCACTATTAATTATCCACAATAGCAGTAAATGATACCAAGGGCATTGTTGCTTTCACAAGACACTTACAGCTTCACTTTCTCAACAAATCAGTGAGCATAGATAACATATTACTGATTAGCTCCCCGAGTACCAGAAGGGTTGCCTTAGCAACAAATAAATCACAGCTGAATTACTTTGAATGGTTTAATGCTTTGAGATGAATCTGTGTTTAAGCCAAGGCACTTAGGGAAACAATATGGAATCAATTACTTTATGTTGTTACTATTGTCATTATTGCACAAGTCTAAGCAGCTCTGTGGCCACTCTTAAAACATTAGGTGACCTTGCCACAAAAAATTGTATGAACACATCTATGTAGGTGTCACTACATTAATTATCAATTCAATCACAGCTTGAATAAAAGCGAAGTACCCCAATCAAAGTGAATTATGTCATAAGACGGTGATTACCTAGAGCACATCTTTTTAAAAAGTTGTTTGCATTTGGCACAATTTCATCATCTTGTGTTTTAAGTCAAAGCAATGTCTGTTGTTTTCGCCACACATTCACAACTGTTGTGCACTTCTGTCATTGCAACAACGTGATTGCCTGGATGTGCAGAGCAACAGAAAACCTTTTTATTTTGCCATAGGACTCTCCCATGGACTTCTAGTGAACATTCTATTAGTTCCTTACAACATCTTAGACAATGGTAGAGTTTAGGTTTGGAGAATATTTTTCTTATGATGAAGACAATATGGAGAAGTAACAGTTAAAGCTGCAGTCTGCAACTCTTTTTCAAGCATAATGCCTGGAACTGTCCGGGGATTCTGAAAGTAGTACATTAAATACCCCAATACAAAAAAAAAAAGAGTTCTCTAGGTCCCCTATATGTCCCGCTAGGTCCCTCCAAAGCCAGCAGGTTTGTTTACAAAATTGTAGACCGGACCGGTAAAAGGTAACCAATCAGGTTTACGAGCTGGGCTCTGCTGCCTGTCAATCACCGATTGTGCACGCGCGATACAAGGTAGGCTCGTCCCCACGCTTATTTATCTGGACTATTGAACTTCATTACGGGCTAGTCTACTTACTGTGTCTTCTATGATCGCAAATGACAGGTGAGTTGATGAATGAGGAGTCGTGTAGGCGCATCTGGCATGCACGTCTACGTGCACGAGTTCTCATGTGTTTTGAAGGGGCGGGACAGGAAGTTGAATAACTTTTTATTTTTCGGTTAAAAAATAAGCATTTCTTGCATTTTGCGACTACGGAGGTCACCGTTTTCAACTTCAAGCGTTCTGATAGATCATGTAAACTCTTAAAATGCCAAAAAGTAGGACTTTACGTATGACAACAACAAATCTTGCAGACTGCAGCTTTAAGATTATGCAACTAACACAGTGAGTTCAAGGGATAATCTATGACCAGCAACTCAGATGAAAACAAACTGAGCCAAAACTGAAAGTCAAACCTAAGGTGTCCTTTTTTAAACAGCTCATAAATCCCTCCATCTTGGATAAAGTGGCCTTTCTGGATTTGTATTTCCATTTAATCAAAAACGGTGCATTATGCAGTGGAGAAAAAGCTAAAAATGTTTATGCGTGGAAATGTCTGTGCATGCAAGTCTTTTGTCTGCATGTTCTGCTCGCTCAACGGAAGTAAACTGGTTTGCTTTTGTATTAACTTTTCAAGTAAAACCATCATCTGATGGAAACTGTTGACTTTTCTTTTTGTATTTGGATAAATAAACATTTTATCCTTTCTGAAACTGTGTCTGATATTAAACTAGTATACTACAACAATAAGAAAAATGTGTTTTTTTAAGATAATTAATTGCATCTTGGTTTTCATATTACTTTATTTCTCTTTGTATCTGGATAAATTTACATTCATTCACTCACATTATTTTTCTTATAAGAATTTTTCTGGTCTCTGGTCTGGTAATGTTATGTTTTTGCACCCATTGTCATTTTCACTGGAGGTACACTTTTTCCTGCAGCTGACAAAGGCAGTGCTCTAAAAAAATTCCAAACAACTGAGACCAAAAAACATAATCTGTCTTTACAGCCTTAAGTCCACTAAGTCAAGTTGGACAATGTGGATCGGTATCACCATAACAATCTTTGATACACTGCAACTTTTTGAACAATATATCTTATTGACTTTTTTCTCCAGTTTTTTAATCCTGTTCAGAATGTACTTCTATGCATCACATGTTGAACTTGTGAGTTTAAAGATGCTCCGATTCTGGGGACATTGAGAGCAGAATATCAATAATAATGATTTGAACATTTGGTTGAGTTTAAATTCTTGGACAAATGACCCAATTCCATCATCTCCGCTTCCACAGCTGTGCCAGAGACACTTAATTGTCTCTCACTGTAATAATGATCCATAAACTGTGCAACCCTGTCAAAATTGCACTGTCAACATAAAATGCCAAATGCCCCAAACCTTACTTGGATGAAATTTGAATATCATAAAATCTGGATTTTTTGCTCTGTATGTACATCATAAAAACCTAGATGCCAGCTCCCCATATGTTAGGTGTCTCTGCATGGAAGAGTTTAACATGAAACAAAGATGGGCTCTATTATTACACCTGAATGGCAACAATACATGTCCTCCTGCCTACTATCTGTCCTGTGGTTCTTTCATCCTGTAAATGTTTGCTCAAGCGTTTAACTTCCCCAGTTGATGAATTCAAGGCAGTTAACTTCATACTGGGAGGCTGGGATATTGTGGACGACAACAGAAGGTGTTGGCAGATTGTGTAATCTCTGGATTACTTTGAGTTTGACCAAGGGCAATAATTTCACTGTCAGTGGAATCACACTTGTTAAATAGGCCTGAATCACTCCTTAATTTAGATACTCAGATCATATAAAATATTTTTACAGTCAAGGCTAAAACTACAGTCAAGGCTTTGGTAAACAGAGCTTACCCTTCACCAAAAGTGAAGAGCCCCTCATCATGGTTCTACTTTATTTTAGATTGTATTAAAAAATTGTGTGATTCTTGGGTTTTATTAATGAGTCACTTATGAGTTAGTATTAATAGCTAGTGCTTCTATATGGGAATAGAGAAAAGAGATGCGCTCACTATGATTAGAAATAACTATTAAATGAAAATGTGCCAAAAGAGTTTGCAGTGCAGAGACTGCTGTACATTACTGTTCAAAACAATATGCTTTTTGTATTCTGTGCAGCTGAATTAAATACATTTCTGAAAACAATCAGAATATTTGACATTTAAATAGGAGAACACCGAGAACAACCATGATAGTGTCTGAATGGGTCACATGCACACGTTGAACGTCACGAGTAAGTTTCCTGGAGTTACTGTATGACACTGGTTCTGATTTATCAGTAAAATTAGCAGAAAGATTCTCCACATGAAGTTGAGGTCACCTCAGATGGAGATGGGGAAACTGGAAGAAATAAAAAGAGAGAGACAGAAAAAGAAAAAAAAAATCTATAAGATTAGGGACCAATAAGTGTCAGAGAACAGCAGCTGCTGACAGCCCAAGTCAGTGAAACCTGCAGCATTGAGACTTCAGACTGAAAGGAGAAGGGGGGAGAGAAAAACCATCAGAGAAGGAAAAGGTTAATTGTAACTAAGAATACTTACGACTCTTTGCATTTCCTATCATTTACCAGGGCCCATCTTAAAGTTCTTTGACCTTTTGTTTGCCGCTTAATGAAACCCATGCAATAAATCACATCGTGACACACCTCGTCCCTCTCTCCCACTCCTACTTGTGTGTTTACCGTTGCTCGAAGTCTATGTGCCATCTCTCTGTTGCTCTTTACTTCTTCTTCTCCTTTTTTCCGGGCTGGTGTTTCTCCCTTTTATGGACGATGGGCCTGCATTAATAACACTGACACTCCATAAAGGGGGGAGATAAAGGAAAATGAAGATGGCAACCAGGGTGTCTCGATATGTGCACTTCATCATACACCAGACAGCCTCTGGAAGAACAGGATGAGGATGCCAAAAGGGAGGCGAGATAGAGAAGGGCCTGGAGTGGGATATGAGTGAGGTCAAAATCAGGGGAATGGGAAAGTTTGGTTAACGATTATTGTAAGAAACAGTCAGCAGAACAGTCTATCGTGATATCTAGAGCAGTTGTAAAATGCTGGCGAGTATCTTAATGTCACCAGTGAACCTAAAGAAAAGATGTCGAATTAGAAGAAAATGAGCAGGAACCAGGGATGAAACACACATATGCTTCTACATGTGTGCTTCTGTTTAACTGAGCAGATCTTACAGTCTAATTTTTATCTTCATCACCTAACTGTGACATCAGTGACTTCTGTATAATTGGCACCATCTCCACACTGTCAACAGATGGTGGTAACGATTAATGATGGTGTACTCCTAACAGCCTTAAAAATAAACTGGAAGCATTGCTTTTTCTTTCTTTCTTTCTTTCTTTTTTTTGATTTTGTATGATGCTTGAGTTGAGCTGACATTAATATTTATAAAGACTCAACTATCCCAGTACTGGATGTGATGACAGTGTGGTCGCATGCAAGCCATGTACAGTTCATTTAAATGTTTACATTTTTAATTGAAGTTTGTGATCCCTTTAGAATGTTAAATATTCCTGCATAAATATGTTATAAATATTCCCACATTTTCGCACAGGTAGATAACAAGAGCACTTAAAAAAATAGGTGAGGAATAGTCACTTTAGGTTTGTATTCTTTTTAGGAAAATGATCAGATATTACCTGTGAGTTGCTGAATCTCTGGGAGCTATTTTGAAGGTGAAATTAGAGGCAGTATTATTCAAAGATTTTTCCAAGAGGAAGAAGTGCAAGGGTCGGCAAGATCACAAAGGAGCCTGGAATAACTTTTAAGCATCTAATAGCTTCTCTCACATTGGCTAATGTTCATCAGTCCAAAACTTTGAAAAGTGTTCTATTCACACCTCAATAAACAGCAAGTACATTAGAAGCAAATACAGCCGAGAAAACATTAAAAATGAGCACCACACTGTCTCACTTACTGCTGAATTTTGATATACTGCTTTTAAGGCTGTCCAACCTTCTGAAGGTGTGTGGACTGCAACATCCTGATGTTCTAGGTTCCTATGATAAATTATCATTTATGACATTTTGGAGTTATTTGTTTTTTGGCACAATTAATCTATTTTGTTCAGCTGTCAGTAGAATGTTTTGTCATGTTACATTTGTCAGCTTCATCGGGCAACATTCAGAGGGAAAAGTGGCAAAGGCTTTAAAACGTTCTACTTTCTGTGAGCTGAGTTTGACTTCTGCAGGAAGCAATTCTAGGCCTCTTGTTTTTGACTTGGACATCACTGTGTAACTCTGTGATAACTTCTGACTGGTGATTTTACCTTCTATTTTTTAATGAAACAGGAAATAACCCTGGTTTGTGATTAGATGAAGCACTTATATGACTTGGGCATTCTTTTGAAATTGGCATTACGTCACATGTTGACATCTGATGTAAATGTACATTCGGTTTCCAAGAATGTAATGTGGCTTCATTACATTTGATAATGTTATATCTTTTTAGAAATTCTGAAAGAAAGGAAAATGAAAAAAAACTAATCATCAATATCTTCCACTTCTGAATGTGGAAAGGGCTAATAATGTGAAATGTTTTTGGTTGTAGACTTTGGATCTTCGTCTTAGCCTTTTCCATCTGATATAGGTTCAGTGTTTGTTTCTCTTTTCAGCAGGTTGTCACTCTTCTGTGCCCAATTAGCCCGCCTGCATCCACTTTCCTTGTCATCCTCATTAGTTTCTAAACCTTTACTTTTTCACCACTCCTTTGCATATTCTCAGTTCAATTGCCTGGCCCGTACGCAATCATTGCATTGCTCAATTTACTTATTTATTTATATTTTTCTAAAACCTGCTGGATGTTTTCATTTTTACTATTTATGTTTTTTTGATCTGCTTGAGTTTTTTTCCCCCTTCTCTTCCACTGGTTAATTAAAATTCCCTTTCCCACCTTCTTGCTCCTGTTTGTATGTGTGCATTTGGGTTCTGTCCCGAACTCGTGACATACTTTGAGAATATCTCCCACCTCAGTAGTTCCACTCAGGTCTGTGGCGCCTCCTCACATCTTTTACCTATTTGTTTTGGTGTCCACAATTATTATTTACACTCACAGGTCTCATTAGTGTTTTTTCCCTTTAGCAAAAAACTAATTTAGAAAGTCAGGCTGCACAGTGGTGTGGTGGTTGGCGCTGTTGTCTCATAGCAAGATGTTTCCTGGTATGAATCCTAGCTGGGGCCTTTGTCAGGACAGATGGAAAGAGGATCTATGGACACAGAATAGGCGGGTAGGAGGTAGGAGATGAACAGACTTGATTTTAGAAAGCAAAAAATCTAGTATAACAAGAACCTGACAGTAACTAAGGATGAGAACATGAACCAACGAACACAAATCATGGATGAAAAGACAGCAAGGATCTGACAATGATTGAGAAAACAGGGAGCTCAAATACTGTGGGGACCCTAATGAGTAAATAGGTTCCACTGAGAGGATTAAACACGGGTGAATGAGTGGAACTGATGACCAGAACATGCAAACTGGGGAAGTGATGAGTGAGAATGAAAAACCAAGAGAAAACACTGACCCAAGTAAATGACAAAGACAAACATGAATGTAACTATGACATAACTAAATACTTGAAAAATACAAATGGAATAAATTCTGAAACTAATAGCTCAAGAACAAAAAACAGAGAGAAACAATAATCCCAGAAATAACAAGACATTGAAAACAAAACCAAAGACCATAAAACCATAAACCCTAACACACCTTCTGTGAGGAGAGTGCATATTCTCCCGGTGTATGCGTGGGTTCTCTCCGGGTACTCTGGCTTCCTCTCACCACCCAAAAACATGCATGTCAGGTTGATTGAACTCTAAATTGACCCTCGGAGTTAGCTTGAGTCTCGTTTTCTCTGTGTGGCCCTGTGATGGACTGGCGACCTGTCCAGGGTGCACCCTGCCTCTCGCCCAATGACAGCTGGGATAGGCTCCAGCTCTGCCGCGACCATAACTTGAATGAAGCGGGTCTAGAAAATAGATGGATGGAAAGAAGTTAATGTCTGTTTTTCTAAAGAGGCTACTTGGTGCAGTTTTGATCACAAACTCAGAGCCACCTGACTCTCTCATTGTCATCATGAAAATCACCATTACCATCTCACAGTCACATCTTACATGGTGAAAAAGTTTTAAGATTCACGCAGTCTTAGCTCCCTCCCACTCCTTTCCACAGCAACCAAAAGCATCTGCAAAAAAAACTTGTATTTTTTGGAAAGTAAATAGCACTTTGTTTTTAGAGGCAGATTGTTCAAAACTTCAGCAGTAATTAACAAGCAGAAAGACACAAGGAGAGCGAAAAGCAAACAGAAAGACAAATCCTCTGTGGCCTTAATTGGAACAATTTCTCACACTATATAGAAGTGTTGTTACGCTCCCATCAGCAGCAGCCCCTCTGTTTCTCTTTGAGCCTCTCTGTGCTTCACTTTTTCCCACTTCTTCACTCTCTGCTTGCTTGCCTTCAGTTAGCACTGGCCAATCAGTAACCCAATTAAGTATTTTTGTGACTTCCTGCTTTTTCGTCACAAGCTGATGAACCCTCAGCCATCTCCCAATTAGAGGGATAATAATTGGTAATAAAGAACTGGAGTGATATCATCATATCTCTCTCAGTCTTTGCTTTTGAAATAGAAATTTGGACCTGTTTAGTAAGACCTCATCGAAGACAGAGAATGGGTACACATGTCTTCAGTTATCGTAGCTAGTGTGTGCATTTTTACATTTTTTTTAACTGGCACATATTTCACAACATGTACATTTTACAAAATGGCCTTGACAGTCAATGTAAAACTACTTCCAGCCAGACCCTCCCTCTTCCTGTCACTGTTTTTATCAGTGGCGCTCCTTTACAAGCAGGCAGATGAGAAGCAATGAGTCAAGGCGGCCATGCGTGGCTCTTGTGCGCAGCTCTGTGAGCTTTGTTTGAGCTCGAGGATGCTCAATGAGACACGAAGAGTGTCATTTCTCAGGCCTGTCCCACAGGCGCACCGAGGGGCGGAGAGGGGAAAATGGAAGTGTAACAAACAGACTGTTCAATTATGGGCAGAATGGTGTGAAATTGCCTCCAAATGATAAGCTTCTATTATAGCTGTGGCCGCATGCTTGCCTGATAGGTGAGCACTTTTTGTATCATTATCTGTGAATGTATCTTTATGACAAAACATACAATTTAGATATCGTACACTGCGGACATCTTAATAATACAGACATGAAGGGCACTTCCTGCTTTATCAGGTAGCTAAAACTAACAAATCAAACACAGAAGTTGCTCAGAAATGCTGCCTTCACAGTCTTCTCAGTTTTTGCATGTTGTACAAAAATTCAAGCTTTTTCATATGAAGGCGGGATATATTACATAACTACTGTATTGACTTCTGTATTAAAAATTTCATTTTCATTATACATTTATTTACTCATTTGGTTTTCCGATCAATCATTTCCATCTATTTACGTTTTGGAAAGTTCTTCCAGACTTTACTGGAGTCTTGGCCAAGGTTTCTAATTACCAGTTTTGTCCAGCTAGCAATATAAAATTTAGTGAAGTCAATGTGAAATAATATAAGAGAAAAATAAAACTAATAAAAGAGATTTGATAACATTTAATAAAAGAGAAAACCAGCAGGTTTCCCCATTAGAAAAGCTTAATAACTTAGGAATGGAGATTTTAATTATTTAAAGCCAATTAGAAAGATAACAGTCATGTTTATGGCCTCCCCCCCCGCCCGTGTGTGTCCTCGACTTGACTCTGACATTATGGATGCACAGGCCTGCAGCCACTCCTCAAAGCTCATATATCACTGGGTAAAGGTTAAGAAACAGAATTTAGTCCAGACAGAAGCCCCGGGAAAGGGCAGGTGTAAGTTTTTGTGCAGAGTTCTCTATTTTTTCCTTACAATGAATTAAAGAAACAAGAAGAAAATCAGGTACTGAAACTATGCAAATGCATCTTTAGGGGAACCGGTTTAATAAGACATGCTTTGGCAGTGAAAATCAGGAGGAGGTACTGAGATTGTTTCTCCGGCCAGTTCTTTAAAATGAAATGTTGCTTGTGTTAAGGTCACCAGGATGTTGAATCGTCACTGATCTACACAGAGCTTCCTTGGTTTTGAGACAACACAGTTACCATAGCAGTTTTGGTTCAGTATTTGATTTAGAAGTGTGATGTTTAAACTTGAAGCCTTCAGATAAAAATACAGTGAAATTATAAATCTTGTACATAAGGAAGAAGACAAAAGTAAAAAAAACATTTGTGAAAACATTTGGTTTATTGTTTAATTTTGAGTGTCTAGATTTGAAAGAAAGAAGAAAATATATAATTGAATAATCACTATGTTTAGTTTTTCAGCTGAAGCAGCTGAAAGGCCCTGGACATGGCGGGGCTGTCTTGCCGGACACACCTCTTCAATGTCACATGGAGGTCTGGGACCACGCCTGTGGTGTGGCATACCGGGGTGGTGGTTCTCATTTTTAAGAAAGGGGACCAGAGAGTGTGTTCCAACTATAGGGGGATCACACTACTCAGCCTCCCTGGAGGGTGTTGGAGAGTAGACTCTGACCGATTATCGTACCTCAGATTCAGGAGGAGCAGTGGGGTTTTTGTCCAGGTTGTGGAACGGTGGGCCAGATCTTTACCCTTGCAGAGTTACTGAGGAGATCATGGGAGTGTGACCTTCCAGTCTACGTGTGTTTTGTAGACAAGGAAAAGGCTTACGACCGTGTTCCCCGAGGGATTCTGTGGGGAGTGCTGAGGGAGTATGGGGTACCGGAGCCGCTTTGACGAGCTACTCGGTCCCTGTATTACCAAAGCAAGAGCTGTGTCTGCATTCTTGGCACTAAGTCAAACTCGTTTACATTGTGTGTTGGACTCCGCCAGGGCTGCCCTTTGTTCCTGATCCTGTTTGTGATTTTTATGGTCAATATCTAAAGGCGAAGTTGCCAGTAAAACTTCAAAGGAAAACTAAATATGTTAACAATACATGTACAGTAAGATCGGTGAGACAGAGCACAGTGGACAAACAGAAATTAGTTGTGAGCTAAACCTATTTTGTGTGTTTTAATCCAATTATAGGGGGCAAATTACAAATCTGCATAAAAACATCTGGATATGGATGTAACCTGAGAAAGTCCTGCCTTACTCCAAAGTGTGTGAGAGTAATGTTTTGGCTCGCCTTGGCATGAAATCGAAGCGGCCTCACCAAAGAGTGAACAATGATGTTTGTCGATGAAGAGATTAAAAATGATTTCTGTTTATGATCTTGTGCCAAGCCTGACATGAAAGTTTTGTACCTAACCAAGTAGTCTAATGAGTACAGTAGTAAACGGACAAATGCATGGCAAATGGGCCCATAAATTACATAGAACAGAACAGAACTTTGAAGAAAAAGCTTGTCCCTCATGAGTTCTACTATTTAGTGGCCACATAAAGGTGTGTCTTAACACATGTTCGCATTGACTTCTGCACTCAGCTGTGGTGGTTGCTGCTTGGGTTTGACCTGAGTCTTATCTACAAATGTAAAAGGGTCAATGTGCTTTATCCCCAGTCAGTTAAAGTACTGTGGGGATTTTAGCTTCACTGCCCACCACTAGAGCCTAACATCAGCTGCCAGAAACCAGAAAAAGAATAATTACATTTTTATGGATGACTTTATGGAGCAGGATAAAGAGGCTCACTCACTAACAATGCCAGGCAGGTATGATGTTTAAATCCCTATCCTGCTGAAATCAGCCGACCATACCATTGCTGTTTTTCCTCTTGCAGGTTCCTGACAATGAAAAATGTCTCTATCCTCAAGTTCAGCCCGAGGTGTGAGTGCTTCTGCGTGTGTGTGTGTGTCTCTGTGTGTGTATGCAGTTATGTATGAAAGAGAAAGGAAGTAGTGGCTGTGGATAAGGACCATCCCTCTTTATGCATGAGTTCATAAACATGTTGCATTAGTGGTGTATCAGAACAGCTGCTTACTGTGGAGTAAGGTCCTTGCAAAGTGAATTTGTTCAGTTAGTTATCTTTGATCAGTAGTATTAGGTGAATCAATGGGTCCCTGCACAGTGTGTTGTTTCCCCTACCAGCTGGCTTCCAACCCCCACCTCAGACAGATAAAAACACTGGACATGCATGTCAGATACATATTGACACCCACACCTGTCTCGTCACAGCAGACAGGCTTTTCACAGATTTGGGAGAAAGGATAATGCCCCCTGTTTGCAGCCTCTTGGTTTGGGAAGGAGCCATTAGATTTATGGCTGACAGCATCAGATTAGGTCTTTTTATTCATTCCTCCTCTACTTTTCTTTGCTTGCCATACGTTTTGTTGAGCATGCTGATGTAAGCTGAAAAGCCTCATTGTGGTGATCAGGTCTCAAATGGCTCTGAGCTTGTTTCCTGATCAATAAAGTCCCCCCTCAGGAGGTGTCTGACCTCTGCATGTGGAACCATGCAGGATGCATCTAGGTGCATAATGTTTTTAATCCTGATGGGAAGATAAAAGTAAAATGATCATTTAAAAATGAAGATATTTCCTTTTGATGAACAGCTGTTTTATTGAACCCATCCACCCTGCTCAGCCTTGCCAGTTACGGCAGGTGTTCCTACACATGATGAGCATTAAGGACCGACATTTTTCTGTGCATGAGAAACGTGATTCAATTAAAAAGCCTGAGGCTTTGATTAAAAACACAATGCAGAAATGTGAGATAATTCATGAATTTACAATCACTGTACGGGTGTTTTGAAATATAGGTTTTACATTTCACCTGAGATATCATTTTGATATAATACAATTTAAAACTATTTTCAAGAGTTCAAATTTCCAATTTGGATCCACCAGACTATTTCGGACTGCAACAAAATCTGAAATGTAATTTTTGAATAGTTTCTAAAACAACCTGTATATCCGATGCAACCTGTTTTGGAAGCAACATTTGAAATTGTTTCCTCAAAATAAGCCTCTGGGTCTGAAGACAGTTCTAGAAACACTCTGAATTGGTGCCTCACTCACACACGTTATAGCATTTTGCTGATATAGGATCAGTCCCAGCAGTTTGTGGAACAATGTGAAGTCTGGACTAATAGAACTGATAGAATAATAAATAATAAATAACTAATAGAAACAGCAGGATAGTGCTCAGCATCACATTACTGGTCTCTATACCCTTTTTGGCTCTTTGTCCGACTTATAATAAAATCAGCTGTTGTTTTCCCTTACTAGCTTAAGCTAACTTTCAACCAATCAGCATTCATCCTCCAATTAGTGTAATCTCCCAAGGGTATGAGCAGTTAGGCTTTCTGAGAAAAGGACAAAAAATTTGGATGACTATTTGTTGACCACAAATCCTTCACTCTGCGTGGGGTAAGCTCACTATAAATGGATACATGCTATCATAAACCTGCCTTCAAAGTTTATTCTGGGGTTGGAGGTGTGATGGCAGAATAATTTGCAGGTAAGCTGCTGGTATTACTTTACAGCAGTAAATTGTAAAGTCCCCCACAGAAGCCTCCTCAACAATGAGAAAAAATATGCTGGCCTCTCTGTTGTCCTTCTATTGCATTGTCCTGGTAACCTGCTTGTAGTTGTATTGATTTCATTAAGTACTGCCATCACTCTTGACATACATTGTCAACATGTTTCATGGTGAATTAATCAAAATTCCCTTTGAG
Organism: Odontesthes bonariensis; assembly: GCF_027942865.1. NCBI lineage: Eukaryota > Metazoa > Chordata > Actinopteri > Atheriniformes > Atherinopsidae > Odontesthes > Odontesthes bonariensis. The sequence continues at coordinate 29,115,215 of NC_134508.1, forward strand.
TGTCCACACGGAAATGTATTCATGCAAATCTGCAAATCTTTTTCTACTGTTCAGAATCTCTAAATCAATCTTAACATACATTACAACATACAAATATAAATAAATACATTTTTAGGGTAGGCGGTTTGAACATTGACTTATAAACAAGGCAAGCTACATGGCTTAAGTAAAACATCAGGAGTTGTGTTTTTTTCTAACCCACTGCCACTATGCATCACCAATTTGACATTTTGCCTCGGATCTCATGTTATAATGAAGTACACACTTTCACTTAATCAATAGGCAAATAAATTGCTTATAGATTGTGGAAGCGAAGATAACCCAATAGACCACCAACAGTGGAAGAGCAAGCCAAGAGTTTGCAGCAGTTATAATGAGCACCTAGTCAAACATTGCGATTGTATAGTAGTACGCAATTCTCCAAACTCTGATTACCTGTTTGATCAAAAGACTGACTCAACGGCAGTAAGATAGACTATATGATTATGATATAAGATAAAAATTGGAGTTTAATGTCTGTCTATCTGTCTAGTGCTGCAGATAAGATGGAGGAATAGAGCATTGTGGATCCAACCCTTCAGGAGCCACAGAAATGATTGTCCAGTCCAATCCATCAGTGACTGCTCTTTCCCTTTCACCTCCCAGAACTTTTCTCTGCTTTGACTCTTGGGCTTTAATTATGCCTCAGGCAATACTGCGCAGGATCTCTCTGAGCATAAATACATAAATACATGACAAATGACAGATAAACATACAGACAGCTGGATAGAAAAGTAGACAGTCATGTTCCTCACACACACACACACTCACACACGCACGCACACACACACACACACACACACACACACACACACACACACACACACACACACAATGAGGTGCATCGTATGAGTTGCAGAGAATAGCACATTAACCCAAGTCATTTGAATGTAACACAGAATCCACCCGCTGAGGTCCCAAGGTTCCTCAATCCACCCAGTCAGTCAGGTGTTGTCTGGGTTCCACTGCCTCTGAATATAAAGCGTAATAGTGACTCTGTATTACCGTCCGCCTCTCTTATTACGAGCTCAGCATCACATTCAGTATAAATATGTGGCTACTACTGTATGTATTGACCATTAATCAGGTTCGAAAATTGGAATAGGTTTTGATGTGCAGTGTATGGGGAGCACAAACCCAACACAGGCATGCTGTGCAGAACAATACATTTCAGATAGCATGTATGGTTTCAGAACAACTCACACTGACAAGTAAAGGCAGGAATGGTGCAAGACTACATTATAACCCCTGATCAGATGCTGCCACTGTTTCCAACACCTTCAGACTCCATCATTACCAATTCAGAGTCTATTCCACCAAACTGTCATGGGACTCATTACTCCATTGCTTTGTGAGGCTGCAGACAGTCTCACGGCTGGGCGGTGGGAAAGAGGGAGATGGTGTTTGGTGACCCAGGGCACAAGCGCTGACATGGAGTGTCTGTTAACACACACATGGAGTACACAAGGTTTGACTGCACTGAGGGAGGATTAGAGGTAAAACAGTGGCACCGACAGTCCACCAAATGCTCACAGCCCCACTGGAGTCCATGCAAACTGTATGTGTAAGGAAAAGATGTGATGGAATGAGGGAGCAGCACCAGTGAGAGGAAATGCATAGCTCTGTTGGAATAATGCTCAGAGAGAGAGAACTTTAGAGAGTGGGTCAACATTATTTTTCTTCTTAATGCAGTATTAAAAATGACCATGAACTGTTGGCTGTAATCAGGAGCCTGTGAAAAGATTTCTTTGAATGGAGTTCCTTTATTACCTTGCAAGGCTTGCAAGATTTTCACAAGATTCACAATAACAAACAATCCAGTTTGTAAAGTTCCCAGCTTTCCACATGTGGTCAAAATACAATAGCTGGCACCAATTTGGTCCCAGTGCCACTCTTCCCATTTTAACATCTGCTGCCATTCAACATCTAGGACCACAATGGAAATAAGCTTCCGAGCTTTATTGTGTTATCCTGGCGCTCTGTTTTTTTTAATTTAAGTATGTGGTGCGGTTTATATGGAACTTAATCATGTATGTATTTTTTAATATGAACAGAGAATGTCAAATAAAATCATTCATTCATTCATTCAATTGTGTCTTAAACTGGCTGATCCAGGCAGGTTTAAGGTGTTTTGACGAATCTAATTGTTTGAAGTTTGCTTGTGCCAGACATTTATTAGATGTTACTCTGAACAAGACACATAAACAGCATTTTCCCTTTACCTTAACCTGACTATGGTCATATTTGATGAAATAATTCAATAAAGCAATGTGGATTATGCTGGTCGAAGTCGCATTGAGTAGACTTTTTTGTCCCCAATACCCATCGTCGACGGCATTTTCAGACATTTTCATATCAACATGGATTTGATATGATATGAGACCAACTATCATCTAAGCAGTTGTCATATAATGCTGCCCTGATAGAGAAGTCTCTTGTGCACAGTACATCTTCGTGAATTCACCCTCTATGTAATCCTTTTTGCTTTATCGCTGTCCCCTTATAGAGACATGGCTGCTTTATGAAGCACACCCTCAGCTCCAGCCTTGCTGATGCAGAATGGGATGGCTGTAGGCAAAAGAATGCACAACTGCGGGGCTTGGGAGAAATCCAAGTGATGCTTCATGTTTTTACAAATATGGATGGTTTTTAGGATTTGGATGAGCACAATAATTGCAGTGGCACACGGGAACATACTGTGGATATGAGTCAATGATGGTACTATGTTCTGTAACATGTAAACTGAAATTCTACAACTCATGCAAACACCACAATCTGATAATTTTCAAATTTAGAATAAGGTCATTTGTTGGACTATGGCTGTACATGTAAACGTAATCAGATGGACAGATGTTCCTTTCAATCACCTGCTAAGTATTTTACGAAGGGCTTCCCAGATGGCTATATGCAACAAACCATCAGGCACTTCAGGTTAGTTCCAGTAAAAGATGTGGAATAACTTTCATCTGAAACCAAATGAGGCTTCCTCTTTCTGAATCATTCAAATTTTAGTTAAAAGTTAGTTATTTTGTATAAACTATTTGTGTATTCTGGACAGTATCTTCAGAAAAGGAAATCCTCACCTATCATTCTAGAAACCAAAAAGAGGATTAAGAAGAGTGCACAGATTTTGGAAGACTTATTAGCACCAAGAGTGCAACACATAAAACATTTCAAATCAGTTTGAGTGTCCCAGCAGTTTACACCAGATAAATATGGATGATCCATGAACATAGAGGCGGTTATATCATTCAGGTGAGAGTGATAGGTGAGGTGCAGGGTGATTTGAGTATTATCAATCTGCCAAAATAAATGTCTCGGAGAGATCACTTTAAAGTTGCCTTAACTGGTCAAAAGAGATCACAAATGTTGACCTCCACAAGAAGACAAAGCTGCTGAGTGGCATTAGAGACCAAACACCAACAACTGAAATGGGTTGTGTATTTTCTGAGAATAAACCCAAACCTCATCCTTTAGGTTGCCCTTAAATTAACTCTACTAAAGCAAGGCAGTGCAAAGACCACTTGGGGAATGCTAGCTTAATGACACAACCTTCTAGATTTGGGTTCAATAATTTGAATTTGAATTAGGTTCAATAATTTCCCAAATTGGGATGAATAAAGTACTTATCTATCTATCTTCTGCCAAAACCTGTCGAGCCTTTACTCACAAAGAGGGATGTCGAGGGCTAAATAAGTAAGTCAATGTAGGATCCAATCTAATTCTGGTGTATAGATTCATTTTGAAGCACATAAGTAGAAAAACAAAATCCAAATACTCATTGTACTGAGACAAAACATTTGTTTATTTGTTCAAATGCTTATAAGACTACAATTGAAATAATTGAAAATGTATTTTCACCCTCTGCACCAAAGCATGTGGTAGTCAGCTGTATGATAAACCGACAGTTGAAGATAACTTTCTGACAAAACTTAGATTTTTCTTCCCACCTTTCATTAAACTTTAACCTTTTAGGCATATCCATATGGCAAAGCTTATAACAGGAAAACTATCAGGTTAGAATATATGAATGAGACTTCAATTGAGAGGTAAGTTGTATCTGAGATACTGACAGATTGCCAGTATAACAAGAGTCTTTCCAACCCTCATAGAATAAGATTAACCTGGTTTGACTTGAGTTCCAGCTCCTAAGAAACATGAAGTAACAATTTTAACATATAGAGGCAATGTTGCATTAAAAACCCTGTTAGAATATCATGTGATTGCAGAAAGATTGTCTATTCTAAGTATTCTTGTGAATTTGTGTCTTGTCTTTCTGTGTGCTGAGTAAAAGCTGAAACAATTGCAATAATTCAGTGTGACATCACGGAAGGAATCAAAACATTCTCCTTAGTTTGCCTCTTTCACCTCACTTCTCAGCGCCATCCTCACTCTTTTTCCAGAAAGTTCTCAGGACTTGAGGCACTGGTTGAATTAATATCTAGCATGCCTGTCATGGGCCTGAGCTGGTAGAACAAACCAGATATTAATGGTAATAAAAAGATTTCAAAGAACCTTGAGGAATAGAAGGGTACACACATATACACAATCACAGTTTAACAATCTACAGACACACACACACATGCAGCGCTGTGTTATATGATCCAGAAAGAAGGGGAATAATGGAAAAAGCCTGGGGGTGTGAGTGGATTGTGTCTTCTCTCTAGCTACAACTCTCCACTGTCGACTGCCTCACAATCCATCAGACCACTCCAGTGAAACCCACAGCCAGGCTTCAAAACACAGTTCATTACAGCAGCTTTGCTACGAAAAGGGAGTAACTCACACATTGCTGCAAAGCTCATTTGTTTAATCTGTCTTGTATCTATGGAGCGGCTGCTCAGTCAAGTATTGCTGTGATCGTGTTAAGCAATGTTTTCTCATGCTGAATGTGTTTGAATAAGTTACTTGATGTCAACGAGAAGGATTAATTTGTGATCTGAGAGCTCAGAGAGACGTGTGTGATGGGAGATCAGAGAGGCTATCACAGTATATTTATATTTCATGCCTTTGGTGTTTCATATTTGACAAGTTCATGATGACATAAGCTCATCTCAATTCGTGCCGATAGTTGCTTTCTCATTCAGGTGTGCATCAGCTGTTTAACAGTGAACATTTCGAGTCATGGTATTAACAACAGACCGGCACCTCTGTTTTTCAACTCCTTTATTCAACTCCTTTATTATTACTTTTTCTTTTAACCTCTTTCTTGTATTCTGACTGTGATAAAGACAAGAAATCCAAAGCCAGATTGATCAGCTGCACAAATGAATGAGTTTAAAGGCCTTTCCACATTTCTGTATTTTAGGTCAGATCCTGTCACTTTCAAAAAAAGAATACACATTTTGTTAATATTTATAGACCAAGTCTGAATCTCTTCCTCTCATGTTAACGTTTTGAACAGGTTTGATTTTTTTTGTTTATTTGCATCGGTTAAATGTTAAAAAAGTTATTTGACTCCTCAAAGCCACCATACAAACAAACACTATTGAATAAAATTGTGTTTGATTCACATAATTTTCCAGCAACAAGCACTGCGTGAAAGCAATATAATGAATTCTTGGCTGGATTGTGAAAATTAGTGGTCTTTTTAATGTGTGGTTCCATTTTTACCAGCAGGGTATCAAATTGGACTACTGACATTATAAAACCCCTTGGAAACTATCAGGAAAGCTCTTTTTATCTACTTTGAATTTGCCCTTTGTCTTGACACCAGATCAGATGGCCCATGAATAGATCAATAAAACACATCAGACTCAGTGTGCAAGTCTACTGTGCGTGACGAAGAAAAATAGAGACTTGGCGTTTAACAGAAAGTTGACTTATTTTGTTAATTTAAAATGATTTTTGTTTTTCCCCTGTCGGATTGTTTTATTCACTGAATAAATGTTAGGTGGTTTTCTTTGGAGAGAGCATGGAAGAATTCATCTTACTTATTTGAAACTACTATAAACAAAATAACAATTCAGTTCTGCTGAAGTTTGTTTTAATATTGGACTGATTTATTTTTTTAAATAAACTGTTTAACACGCAAACTTCTGCTCAATGGGATTCTAAGATACTTAAAATAACAGCACAGAGGTGAAACCCTGGCAAAAAATACACTGGAGTGTTCTCTTGTCTTTCTTTACTCTAAATGTAACTTATTCTTAATGGTTTCAGTCTATATGGTTTCATATCTACTAATATGTAGTTGATTTATGAAGGAATTAATACACAATGGATGTTGACCCATTAAAGGCTGATCACACTAAACAGTTTAAATAACCCAACCTGTGAGAGTTAAAACAGGCGAACAATGTCTAGAAACTGATACATAGGTGTAGAAATATCCATTTACATCAGAGTAAAATCTAACAGGATCTGAGTGTTTCTGTGACTTGCTGTACAAACTGAGGGCTGTTGCTGCCTGTTCTCATCCGCCTTCCACATACGTAAAGTTAACCTTGAACTCAAGTCTCTGATTTTGTCAGTAGTCTCCTTTCCTGTTTTATTTTGACAAATTGCTTGATTCCCATGTTGCAGTTTATCTTACAAGTACATCCTGCTGCGAGCCACAAATGGATCATCAAACTCCGCCAACATCCATTTGACTGGGTGGGGTCAGGATTAGGGGTTAGCATACATGTATAAAGTACTAGCGATTCAGACTTGAGTAGAAGTACAAGTATTCTATCAAAAAAGTGACGAGTAGAAGTAGAAGTGCTCTTTAAGCACCGTACTTAAGTGGAAGTACTAAAGTATTAAACATGTTTTGTACTTAAGTATTGCAAGTAGTTTATTTTTTAAATTACTAGTCAAGTACTGAAAGTAAAAGTAAAAGTATTGTGTAATGTAGTTATGAAAGAAAGTTTGAAAATCAAATTGTTTATATTATTCAAAATGTTTGGCTGTAACAGCAGCACAGCGGAATGTACAAGAGCACCTTAAAACATTGAAGGCCAATATTATCGCAATCTCTCGGGAGGCATAGTAGGCACTTCATTTTGTATGAATTGTCTTTCACTCCGGCGAATGAAAACAGAGACTGTAAGTAGGGCCAGGGGTGGTCTTCTTCCTCACCGCCACCACCACGATCACTCGAAGTTGAAGGTGTTTCTGGTTCTTCCATCTTTGGTTCAAACAAAGCACTTTCTCTCGACGCAGGCAGGCAGCAGAGCGAAAGAGGCTGAGCAGAGAGCAGCACGAGCGGTCTTCTCACCCTTCAGTTTGCACACATTAGATCTACGTCATGTATAACTTTGCGCCACAGTAAAATTGGATGCAACGGTTGTTATAGCAACCATAAACTCTGAACGGGACGTTAGACTTGAACTAGAGTGACTGTGGGGTTTGGAATGATTCCTAACATGTTTATAATAACGAGTAACGATGCAGCACATAAAAAATGTATCGGAGTAAAAGTACTAAACTCATTGAAAATATGTACAAAATATGTACAGTAAAAGTGGAAGTAGGAGAAAAAAATAATACTCCAGTAGAGTACAGATACAGCATTTTAGTACTTAAGTAGAGTAGTGAAGTAGTTCTACTTCGTTGCTATACATCTCTGGGGGTTAGTGGGCGTGGCCCCTAAAGTAACATCATAAACAACTTGGATGTGGGAGGAGTTTGAGGGTCCAATTTCACTGTACTGAAGATTGCAGTGAGAGGCTGTTCCTTGTTAACCTGCCCATAGTGTATGTAGTCTGTCAGTACCACCAAACAGTCTTTTTAGTCTGTAAAGTTTTCAAAGTTTAATGATCCAGAAGTATCTGTCAGTCAAGATAAGAGCTTGTTGATATCTCTTAACTGCTAAGAAGAGGCGCTCCCCTTAGATTCTACTTTAGCAGAAGAAACACTACAACGAAGGACAGGAATAATTTAATGAAAGGACAGAAAATAATTATGTTGCACAATTCCTTGCAGCCTGTGGACTAGTGACCTGTCCAGGGTGTACCTGATGACATCTGGGACAGGTCCCAGTCCCCCTGTGACCCTGAATTAGATTAAGCAAGAATTGAACAGCCTAAGTTTCACCCACACATTAGCTTAGTGAGCACGGTCCGATTCTTGCAGGTTCAGTTGAATTAGTGACATTTATTTGAAAACTTGTTTTATTATTGATTATTTGACTGTACCTCGTGTGTCTTTCTTTTTTAATCTTTCGTCCTTGCCTGTTTATGTTCATGCATTTGGCAGATGCTTTTATCTAAAGCGACTCTCATTTCCCAGGCAGGTGGCGTAAGGGCAAAGCTTGCCTAAGGACCCCTACTGGAGGTAGAACCTTTCATGCCTTTTCAGCTGATGTCCTCCCTTGACTTTTTTAATCAGCTGTCCTGCTGTATTTTCTTCTGCTTGCTCGAGTCTGCAATTGGACTCTGTCTTGAACTCCTTGTAACACACCACTGAACTTGGCTACTGATACAAAAAGAAGAATTTCTATCAAATATAACATTAACGGTTTAAATAGGTTTATGTTCATCAACACAGTTTTTTGTTGCCACCACACAAAAACCTCTAAAATGGAAAATTATCATTTGTGTAAAAGTTTAAAAATTGCTAATCCTGCCACACACATTTGTTTGGTTTGATGAGTGGTACTATTTGTGTAAGTACAAATCATAGTCCAATAAAATCAAATCCAAATCCAAACATTCCTGTGGTGGTTTTTCGCAGGCTGGAAGCATCGAGGGCTTCCAACCAAGCTGTCCAAAATTAAGAGAAAAACTCCTCAAACATATGTGTATGGTAGATGCTGTAGATACACGAAGAATGACTAATTCAATATATATGGGATGTATAATTTAACAATCATGAGTTTCATAATTCCACTGCCAAAATATAATAGGATGAATCCAACTGAAGCAATATTATACAAAGCATGTTTCCATAGTTTCAATATGGCTTCTGCAAAAATGTGCCTCACTAATATAAAAGCAGCACAGTAAAATAGCGCTCTGCTCATGTGGTTTTGCTTTTCTAACCTGCTAAAATTGTGAGCATTTACCGTATGTAACATTTGAATCTTACTTTTGAGCTGTGGACACATTAAGATCAAAGAAGTGTTTCACATCAGTGTTTTTTATAGAGTTTTACAAAAAACAAATGCTTATACACTTATCTAAGCCGAGACTAAGACATGCGTCACCGTGGCTCACATTTTTTCAGAGCTCAAAACCAGATGTACACAGTATCATTTGTGTTAGAGAGGAATTACATTTTTTTTTTCTTCTTTTTATATATCTTTCACAATCTTTGAATTTTGTCTCCACAGTTTCACATGAATTTTGTTAGGAGGCTCCTCACAGTCAAACTGAGAAGATGAGTTGCATTAACACTTTTAAACCCAAAACGTGTTAATATTCCCCTCCTTCTTGTCTGTTAAGCATCCTCACACATCAACTTATGACAGCTTTAAAATCCAGCCCAACTCTGTTCAGCAAAAAGAACAACTTGAAAAACAGGTTTTTGCCAAACACAAAGAAAATGATTAGATTTTTAAACTACCATATTTTGTTCCTAGCTCAAGATAATAATGCACAGTTCTTACATTGCATTTTTTTTTACATTGCATTATACTTAGCTGATGCTTTTTATCCAAAGCGACTTACAGCTATTTAGATACAGGGTATTGGTTACAGGCCCTGGAGCAATGTGGTTAGGTGCCTTGCTCAAGGGCACTTCAGCCATGGATAGACATGGATAGAGGTGTAGGGAGAGGTAATGGCGGGATTTGAACTTGCAACCTCTGATCTTAAGTCCACCTCCCTAACCACTAGGCCACGGCTGCCCTGTATAAACTGCTTGTCTTCTTCTTATATTGTAGTGAGTGAGTGTATGTTTGTTATAAGCACACAAGGCAAGATCTGAATGGGTAGATGAGTCCACACTATTGACCATAGATAGACAGATACTGGCCTAAATGACCACTTTTTTTTAACCTAATTATTAAAGCCCTTTGATCAAATAATTAGTTCATTTGCATCTATTCATTGAGCTATTCTAAAATCTTTGTGGGAGTTTTAGAGGTAATTGGGACTATTATCTGCTTTAATCTCATACACAAACACATTACTATTTTTTTCTTTTTCTTACCAATTTTTCATAGGTATTGCAGGCAACTTTTGCAGAATTCCAGCTGGCTCCCATCCTTTCTCCATTCTCTGATCACTCTTGAATATGTCATACTGTGGATCTGTTACCCAGGGAAGCCACCACCATCTCTGTCTGACTCTGCTTCAGGGCAATCTGAATCCTGAGCAAATGCCTCAATAAAAGGTGACGTGGATGTTGGAAAGAGATTCTAAGACGGCTGACAGTTGAGACAGGGAGAAACAGAAGGTGTGACATATTTCAACTTTTTTAATACAGACACAAACAATTGTCCACCAGCAATCATGTCTTATCCATTTATAAGACATGATTGCTGGTGGACAATTGTTTTAAAGGAAATGCCTCTTAATGAGCCTCCACGATATAGGGGAAACCCATCCTATTGATGATGAGAAGTCGCAAAGGAGCTCATTAAGATCCTCAGCCCATCCTTGCTAACCTACCATCTCCTCCCCTGCCCTCCTCCCTCCACATCACCAAATGAAAGACAGGATGTGAGCATCGTGTACTTCTGGACAGTTCATGCTAATAAAGCTCTGAGGGAGGAGTTTTGGAAGGTGTTTGTTGGCAATCTCTGTATGTTATTACTTGCTGGTATAAAGCTATACTTTTGATGGTTGGCACCAAGCTCTTTGATATTTTGAGTGTGTTTCCTTCTCAGGTGGATCATGATAAATTCATGGCGCTTGCAGTGTGCAGCTCAGACAACAACATGGACACTGCACTGAGATAGTGTAAACAGACAGCTGCCCTCAGCATACAAAGAGGAACAAAAACAAGATTTTACTCATTATTGTAGATGACTTGAAACAACAGTGGAAGGTTTTTGTTTCTTTGCAACTTTTTTCTGTTTTTCTGTCCTCTGTATTCTTGCGTGACGCACAGTTCGTGCTGAAAAATAAGATTTTCCAGTCAGAGGTTTCTTGGCACTTGTTGCTTGCAAACACATTTAATTGCATGTGCCATATGAAGTTGAATATTCAAAGCTTTTGTTGTAAATTGTGAAGAGAAAATAAAAGACTATCATTAGCTGCATTTTCTGTCATAGATGTGCAGACGGTGTTATTTCCCCCCTTTTTTTTAACACAGTACATCGGGCAACCAAGGGTGTTGTTATCATGTGGATCTCTTATCCTGTATGCTGCCACACGGAGGTCAATGCTGCTGTTTTGAAAAAGGCTTGATGATAGTGCAGAAAGCTATTATTACATGTACTCAGTTTTGGTCATATTCTGTTCTATTTTCCCTTTAACTGATGAAATGTTGTTTTTTTTTACAGTAGGGTTAATTAGAGAGATTGTGGTTCTTAAGCACTGTTGGAGTTTAATCATAAAAAAAGAAAGAAAAAGAAAGAGAGTTTAACTTTTGAGAAGTTCATAAACAAAACAAAAGTCTGTTTTCCTCCAGGCAAAAAGTCACCGCTGGGCAAACAGTTTTTATGCATTTAACCTTTCTTTCTTTCTGTATTCCAACAAGGTTTCAAGAAAAATTGCATTTGCATTGAAATGTGGTCAGACCGACTCTTATCGCAACCAATTTTCATGGCTTTGGTTAACCCTAACCCTAAAGCAGAACTTCTATTTAACCCATGTGTTCTGCTCCAGTTTGTGAATTTTATTTTTAATCAATGGAAGATTGATGAGTGTATCAAACTACCATTTAGATGCATATGACTTAAGGAATAATTTTACATATTCTGCTGTTGGGATGCCCATAGACCTGGTGAAACATTAGAACTGACTTTAGTGCCTTGAGATTATATATCTTTGAGTCCGCACCCATGTTGCTGGATTTTTTTCTTTCTTTCTTTTTAATGTCTCTGTTCTCTCTTTGAAGCATAATAATGAGAGCCAGAGTGACACACAGTCCGCTTTCCAGCCTATAACCTACTGCCTGTAGGTGAAGTTCACACTAATCAGCCTAGTGTGAAGGTATTAGCCTCGCCTGTGTGGTTAGACTGCCTCATTAAACACCTCACCTGGTGGGTATAACCAACCAGAACCTTATCTGAAGTCTCTCAACTTTGCCTTCTTCTTTTCTGAATGTCCCCCAGCATTCGCAAGTTCTACAGTCCAAAAGAGCCAGTGTCTGTAGTGGAAGGAAACACCTTTCCAAAGCCTCACAGTGGAGAGCTATGCCGTACATCTAAGGTTCACAGAGATATATTTGCAAATATCATGAGGAAAGGTAAGATTTGGCTATCAAGAAAAGAGATTTCCACACCATAGTTCACAAATAAATGATTTTTCCTATTCATTTAAATGGGTCAACAGCTCTTCAGTTGTTAAATCTGGGCTGTGTTTAGCTAATAACTGATAAAAGTTCTGTCCACAGAGTCAATTTATCTGAAGAAAACTAATTAATATAAGATGCCAAGATATCAGCAGCAGGACAGTCTATTCATCCCAACTGTCACTCCCAAAGTGACAAAAAGTAAAAATGAGCAACATTTGCAACGCAAATTAAACAAAGTAGCATCGTGATGATAATGTGTCTCCTGAAATTGAGGAGTTTTCATGTTTGTGAGCCTTTTTAGAATTTTCTTAATTTCTGCAAAAATATGACCAAAAGATTCAGGTGATTCTCTTTACTATACTATTAAATGTATAAATATGGAGACCCTTACTCCCAGTAACTCTGTGCAGCAACAACTGCACCTAAATGTTTTATACACATAACTGTTCAGTACTGCACATGCGTATGGAGGAATTTTAGTGCAATTCTCTGTACAGAACAGCTTTGTGATGTTTGTGTGTTTCCTCAAATGTACTGCATGTTTCAGGTACTCTATAGCATTTATATTGGGTTAAGGTCGGACTTTGACTTGACGCCTTCCAAAAATGAACTTTATTCTTCTTTAACCATCCTTTAGTAGAGCCTCATGTGTGCTCAGGTTTTATTTTTTGCTTCTTGACCCACTTTCTGTTCAGTTAACAAGCAGATGTCTTGACCTTTTTGCTTTTGAATTTACTGGTATAATTTACAATTTATTGTTTAATGAATGATAGCCTGCTTTCCTGGCACAGATGGAGCAAAAAATGCCCAAACAATGATACTACCACTACCATGTTTCATAGATATAATAGGTTTTTTTAAAGCAGGAACATAAAAAAATTGTATTTTTCATTTCTGGTTCTGGTTTTATAACTGCACTGGAGCAGAAATGTTCTTCCTTACTGCCACACCATACTAGAGATGTCAAACTTGGATCTTTTTAGGGATTCACTCACTTTTAGGAAGTCAATCACTAAAAAGATCCGGCTCTTTCGAGTCATTTGAGTCATTTTTCCATAAGCATATAAATTCTGTAAAATTCAGTGAAATACAACCCGCCTGTCTTGGACTACAAATAGGATAAATAAATTCAAATTTGAGAGCTACTATACAAGGAGGGCAGTCTACTGTTTGTGCATTTGAAGTTTTGATGCGGGAAATAAAACTTTGCATTCTCTAACATTAATTATGAGGCTGTAAGTAGTTCACAATGTTTTTATATAGCTGCATTATATTCAACTGACACAAATACGGTAGTATATTCTCATGATTCATAGTCAGCATCACTCATTTAACTGTAAATACAGTAAATTACATAATAAAAAAAGTGGTTAATATAAGTACGTAAGATCCGGATAATGGAGATCATAACTAGTGAATCCCGAGTCAGTTAGAAGATCCGGGTAAAAGATCCGAATGAATCGCGAATCATACAACACTACACCATACACACCATTATTGTTTACTGTTGTCCTCATTGTTAACTCGTGAATATTATTATTATCAAGATAGTCCTATTAGACTATTACATGCCTTGGTCTTTAAATTTTGTTTTCTCTGTCAACCACTCTTGAGGAGGGCACCAAAAATCTTAATTTTTTTCCATTTGTGGACAAATTCTTGGTGCCCTATCTATTTTCTGGTTTCCGGCGTGAAAAAGGATTAAAAGGATTATGAGGTATTTGGAATGTGCTCCAATGCCACTTGTGAAGAAGATAATTTTTAGTTGAGGTTCAGGAGTTGAACCCCCAACTCTAACACTACCCCTCCTTCATATGTGTAAATACCAACCTGCCCTGTATGCCTGTTTGTTTTCCATGCCCTTCCCTCTCTTCCCCTTCTTCTTCCTCTCCTCCTTGCCTCTCTGTTCTCTCATATAAAGAATCTGCAAGCCTGGGAGCTGCTGCTGATCCTGAACAATCCATCCCCAAACTTTCTCATTAACATTATGCATTTACAGCCTTAAATAAACAATTGTACGTATGTTATTGATGGTTTGGTATTTGCTTGTGAACTCAGCAGTGAAGCTGTTCAGACTGTATGATTGTCAACAGAAGTGCTATGTTATCAGATTGTGATAGTCTCCAGAGGCAACATTACAAAATGTGCGCTTGCTGTAAAACTCTTGCACAGCTCCAATGCATGCACAATGCATTTTAATTAGTTTCAGCTTCATCTCCTTTTCTATGGTAATTATGAGAAGCTACACAGAAGACAAATCTTGTGAATGTTAAAAAGTCTGCACATTTTTTATGATTAAGTGTTACACAGTACATATAAGTAAACAGAGTAAACTCAACAGCAGTTAAGCTCCCGTGGAAGACAAAGAGCAAACCTGCAGCTTCCAACAAAATAATAAGGGGAGCAAAAGTACTTGCATTCCCCACCCACCAAACCAACCTCTCCCATGGATGCTGTGGCTAGACTTGTGTTTGCTTTAACAGCACAGTGGATCAGAAGTCAAGTGGCTGGATTAATTTGTTGGAGTGCAGAGGGAGTGCTCAGAGTTAGGAGTGCCACAAGAGAGGCGGAGTGGGAATGAGTGTCAGAGGATAAAGAGAATAGCAAACTGTTGGAGGTAAGAGGTAGATAAGCCTGGCAAGAGAATAGGCAAACAGACAGACTGAAAGCAACACAAGTAAGTAGGACCAGTGAGAGGGAAAGAGAGGCTTCAGTTCCCAGAGCTCTCTGACAGACACTTGTCCCCAGAGACTTCATATCTACAGGGGGCATCTTTGACTTGATAATCTTGCTTTCCGTCACCTATATCACCCTGAAACCCTCCTCTACACACACGCATCTCCATCTCTGCCCCCCTTCCCAGGAGACTGAACTGCTACCTGTCACTGTGCTTATACCTCCAGGCAGCTTGTGGGGCAGGATGATGAGGGTTGGGGGGTAGCTGACACTGTGCCCGACTAAGAAGTCACCTTTTGGGGATATGAATCTTAATAAGGTGGGAATGAAGGGGGGGAGGGCAGACAAGGAGTGAGCAAATGCATGCTGCTGCTTTTGGAGTACGTGTGTGTTTCCCCGTGTGTGTGTGTGCGTGTGTGTGTGTGTGACAGATGGGGAGTCGCGGAGCGCTGACAGGCCCTCTATGCTTCCTGGCTGCCAGATTATTTTTGGTAATTTATAAAAATCGTGGCTTAAAGGGGCTTTTATTTCCAATGGTTACTGATCCGACAACACTCCGACAACAGCTATGGTGCTAACTCCAGCAGACTACTCCTTCACTTACTTGTCTGCTTTTTGCTTTTCTGTGTATTTTGTGCATTTGTTTGATCTGTGTATGTGAGTGTGTGCATGGTGGGATGGCAAGGAGGATAGGAATACTCTCTCTCATGGAAATAAATATTTGGGAGATGATGTGCAGATAAACAAAATAGCTGAAAATATAATGTAGTCTATTTGAAAACAGGAGCAAAGAGGCCAAATAATATAACCTCTTGAGTTTATGAAAGCAATTTGTTTAGTTGAAACTACTGTTTATTTTATCATGCAGAGCACTGAACTTGCTCTTGATTGACATCAACTGTTTGATTTATGCATTGTTGGCTTCCTCAATACCCCAGCAACCTCCTAATTGCTAAGATTTTGCTAGTGATCTTCATATTTTTCCTGTCGTAGGCTGGCAGAATGTAAGTATTCTAAAAGACTATAACTTCCTGGTGTTACTTACTGCTTTAATCATAAAATTAAAGCAATCAGAAAACAACAACTAAGTCACAGATTTATATCGAGCATACACTTAAATAACTGTTCATTACTTGTCGCTGTGCCCCCTTTCCTTCAGCTGCATGCTTCAGTCACTCCCGTGTTTGTGAGCATTTGCAGTGTGGGAGTTCACATGGGCAGAGCATGATTAGTCACCAGAAATAATGGGAGGTAACGTGCATGCGGACATAGGGTCTTTGTAAAAATTCTTTGTAATTATGAATTTTGTGTAAACACACCTTTGAAAATGATCTAAAAGTAGATCCTTGTATAAATATAATGCCCCAGGGGTCTTATCATTTAAGCAAGTGGCTACAAGTAACAGGTTATTTCACTTATTAAAAAAAAAAAAAAATCATTTTGAGGGCAGGCCTTGCAAAAAGGAGATCTCAGAAGATTTAGGGTAAAAAAAAAATACACTAATTCACTGTCAGACACTGTCAAATCTGTAGATTTAGATAATAAAGTGCTGTGATTCCTCATCTAAGAAGTGGGAGCCCAGTGATGATTTCTGCAAAAGCAGAGCAGTGAATAATAATAAGGTATAAAAGAAACATGAACATAAAGAGAAAAAGCCTTAAAGAAATCACATGAACTGATTAACCTTAACTTAAAGACATTTTTTGTCAATGAATTTCAACTGTTTGCTTTGTGTTGTCTGAAAGGTGAAGTTTGTGTTGATGTACAGTATGTGGCTGAATCAAATCCATGGAAGTTTTTTTGTGATAGTTTAGTAGAAGCCGGTAGTTTTGCTACAGTAAAAAAACAGGCATTCACCACAGTTTTTATAATTACTCCTCATTCTCCATTGCATGTCTGTATGCACATCTGTGTTAATCCAAACATTTGTTGTTATAATATGACTGTCTGAACTATTGTTGTGAGCTGTGCAACAGACATGACACTATTGGGGCTAAAAATCTATCTAACAATCTACCTATCACTCCGAAAGTTCTCCACACAGGACCAACTTCCCAGGAAGTCATGCACACTGTGATGCTATGATTCCATCCACATATTATATCCTGTTCTGTTCTGACAGACGTAATAAAATCCAATTATTCCACTCCTCCGTGCTTCCCATTAGTGTTCATTTCCCATTCTCTACTCAAATACCAATCGTGCAACAAAACATTTGAATGACAATGCCCTGGTCCTAACAACACCTGCAACACTCATGCTCTTCTCCTGTGCCTTCTTTGCCCTCTCTCCTTCCCACACGTTCTCCTTTTCTGAAATTGACAGAAAGGAAAACAAAATGACAGGGTTTTATTTCACAGCTGTGATACCTTGAGACTGCACAGGGAAATGACTATTTCCACACACAAAAGGCTCCATTACTGCCAGGTGACCTCTCCTCATTGTGTTCTTTAACCCCTGAGTTAGACACCCCAGGATCTGTGCTTCAGTGTATGTGGCATAAGGTGTGTGGCTGTGTATGTGTATGCGTGACTGAGCAATGTAAATGTGTCTTTATCTAAGCCCGTCATGCAGTGGCAAGGAATTAATCCTGTTATTCATACTGATGTTTTACTTTTTTCTTACAGAGTTTTTGCTGTCATATGTACGATGACTTAATGGCCATCTATATTCTTTTAGCTTAAACTTCCAGTTTTAAAAAATTCCCGGGCTTGCATTGCTAGGTTGAAAGGTAGAGTACACTCTGGACAGGTCACCAAACCATCACAGGGTAACACAAAGACAAATGATACAAACAAATATGCATACTGACACTCACTTAATTTAGAATCGGTGGGAGGGAGCCGGAGTACCTGGTGAGAAGCCCTGCATGCATGGGGAGAACATGCAAACTCCACACAGGAAGAACCCCAGCTGGGGGCAACAGGGCTAACCACCAAGGCCCCGTGCAGCCCGTAAACGCATCATCAACATGCTAAAAACCAAATACATTTTCATGACGACTAAATGATGACTACAATGTTACAACCTACAACAGATTCTAAGCAGATATGAATGTTTTTAGACTAAAAAGATATTATTATTACTATAATATACTGAACTTACTAAGTTGTTGTGTTTATTTCTGGACTCGTTATTGCCCATGTGGGGGGAGATTCCTCTGTAAGTCTCCTTTGAATGATTCTACACACTAAGAGCACTGTGTAGACCAGTGTCTACTGCAGGTAAAATAATATTTCACTCAATTATACTTAAAAAAAAAACATATTGTCCAGCCTACAGTAAATTAAACTTGTGTTCTCTCAAACATCTACTGTACATATTTGTTTTGCATGAATAAAAGAGGATTTTTCTCTCTAGACATACTAGACATGAGTTATCATTCAAAGCAGATATTTTCAGATATTTCTGAACAAGCCTTGAGGGGATTTTAACCAAAGCAGGACTCAGGATGTGAACCCTGGTCTTTTTTTTTGCCAGTTCACCCAGTTAGCACCCAGCCACCTCTTTGACAGCTTCATTAAACAAAAATAAGCAACACTTTCAGCTAGAAAAAAATTCTCCTGTGAAAATTGTCAGGACATTTTGATTCTCGCCACGCATGTGGGGGAAAGCAAATGAACTCTGAATAAATGTTACTTTTAAAAGGCTTGGCTGTCTGCAATGAAATGAGGTAAAACAAAAGTTATACCAATCCTTCAGTTTATATCACAGGGTAAATTAAATAATGAAATAATAATAATCAATTATAATTAGAGAACACTGTGTCTTCATTAATCATGTGCAATACTTGACGAAAGTGTTGCTATCAATAAATAAAATAAAATTCCTGCACTTTTTCATGGATAAGGTTACTATTGCAAGGTCCCTCATCTCCACTCCTGCATCTGACCCCTCTGACCCTGCTCCTTGCTCGGCTATATTTGAATTGTTTGAGCCTGTGTCTCTGAAGGCCTTAGAGGATGTGGTTGGCCAGATTAAGCCATCAGGTTCTCCCTGTGACACTGTCCCGCCTCACTTTTTTAAAGAAGTCTTTCCTAGTATCGGGCAGTCGGTTCTGGACATTATTAACAGCAGTCTGTCTTCTGGTGTTGTCCCCCAAAGTTTTAAACATGCTGTGGTGCAACCCCTGCTTAAGAAACCCAGCCTTGATCCTGGTGTGCTTGACAATTTTAGACCCATCTCCAAGCTTCCTTTTATTTAAAAAATTTTGGAAAAAGTTGTTTATACTCAACTGAAATTATTCCTGGATGAGCATGATGTCCAGGAGGTTTTCCAGTCTGGTTTTAAAACACTGCATAGCACAGAGTCAGCTTTATTAAGAGTTTTTAATGATATCCTCCTGGCTAATGACTCTGGAGACTATGTGACTCTTATCCTCCTGGACTTAACTGCGGCCTTCGATACGGTGGACCACAACATTCTGGTGCTTCGGTTGCAGCACCTTGTGGGCATCTCTGGTATCGCCCTGGACTGGTTCAAGTCCTACCTGGCAGACAGAACCATGTGCGTGAGCCTTGGTGCTTCAGAGTCCCGCTCTGCTCCGCTGTCATATGGGGTTCCGCAGGGTTCAATTTTAGGGCCCCTGCTTTTTTCCCTGTACTTGCTGCCCCTGGGTTCCATCCTGAGAAAGCATGGTATCTCTTTCCATTGCTATGCTGATGACAGCCAGATCTATGTGCCCCTAAAGAAGAAAAATGCTTTCTCTCTGAAACCACTTCTGTTATGTCTTGAAGACATTAAAGTCTGGATGTCCTTAAACTTTTTAAAATTTAACGAGAAGAAGACAGAAGTGATGGTGTTTGGTCCCAGTGGCTCCTGTGAATCCCCTCCTGTTGACTTGGGCCCCTTGGTGCAATACAGGAAGCCAACAGTCACAAACTTGGGTTTTAAGATGGACAGTGATTTTAAATTGGACCGGCAAATTTGTGCAGTCGTGAAGTCCAGCTTTTTTTATCTTAGGCAGCTGGCAAAGGTGAAGCCCTTCCTCGCACGCGCGCACTTTGAGACAGTAATCCACGCCTTCATCACATCTCGGCTGGATTACTGCAATGCACTTTATGTTGGAGTCAGCCAGTCCTCCCTCACACGTCTCCAGTTGGTCCAAAATGCTGCTGCTCGCCTCCTGACTGGAACACCTAAGAGGGAGCACATCACTCCCATTTTAGCCTCCCTCCACTGGCTGCCTGTGCATTTTAGAGTCCATTTTAAGATTCTTTTATTTGTTTTTAAATCTTTAAATGGACTTGCCCCGCCTTACCTCTCTGAGCTGCTCCATGCTTATGCTCCTGCCAGGTGCCTCAGGTCAGCTGATCAGCTGCTCCTGGAGGTACCGAGGGCCAAACGGAAGCTCAGAGGAGACAGAGCCTTTTCTGTTGCCGGTCCGAAACTTTGGAACGACCTCCCGTTTCACATTAGACAGGCCCCTTCACTGCCCATTTTTAAAACCCGTCTTAAGACCCATTTTTATTCCCTGGCTTTTAACCCAGCATGAGACTCTGTTTCTAGTGTTGTTTTATTGTTTTTATTATTTTAATATTGTTGTTGTTTTTACATTGTTTTTGTGTTTTAAGCCTTCTTTTATTTTGTGTTGTACAGCATTTTGTTTCAGCCACAGCTGTGTTAAAAGGCTATATAATAAAGTTGATGATGATGATGATGATAAAAATACTGCAGTCCAAAAAATATGGCAGGGTTCCAGTTTCATCAAGCACAGTCGCTGCTTTGTCATTTTCTCTGTTTTCATCCCTTCCTCCTTCCTTTGTTTCACCAACCCAGAACACTGCAAAATATAAAATCATCACAGAAAATTTTAATTAAATCTATTGATTTGTGTCAATAGACACAATTTTCACTGATTTTCCTCTATATTTTGTGAAACTGTCCCATTTTGACCATTGCTTCTCTTTTGATGGGCTTAAAAGTCCACATTCTGAGGTCAGAGAAGGTGGGGATGCCATTGCATACCCAACTAGGTCAATAGGCCAAGGTTAGGTATCAAAAACAAGGTGGACAAGATTAGGAAAACATTATGGTTTGCATTCAAACTGAACCTGTAACAATGTACTGCATCAAAATATCCTCTTCCTTTATTACTGGCTGCGAGTCTCATCCCCCTGGCAAAACACACAACACATGCATACGACAGTACCACGGCTTTGAAAGTTGTGCAAGATGGGACAACAAAAATAAAGATTTAATCTCTATCACCACAAGCATGAAGCTGTCTGTTCAGTGAAAACTTTACATTTTACCATTAGACGGGGCTGGTTTCACCCACTGCTGCTCCTCTGCCTACTTGGTCCATCTTTACCTTATTTTAGTCTCTTATTTTGGTCCATCCACTTTCTGTTTATTCTTCCCTTGGTTCTAATCCTTTATTGCTTTTTTCTTCTAAATCATACTCAGTGGATTGTCTTTCTCCTCCTGCTATAAGCTCAATCCATCAGAAACCATCCATCCATTTTCTATACCCGCTGAATCTGTCGCTCGGGTCGCGCGGGGGGGGGACTAGAACTTATCCCAGCGGTCCATCAGAAAGCATTAATGCTAAAATGTGTACTTTATTTCTCCTTAGTCTTCACTGCAATTTGATCTGTTTAGTGGTATACGCCTGTTAATTTGTTTGCAAACACAGAGGTGATAAACACTAGGGGCCTATGATGAAACTTTCCCCCTGACATTTTCGGAGGCAGAAGAGAAATGATGTGAGGATGATATTTGTGAAAGTAGATGCACTCAGCTCTTCCTCAGAGCATGTTCATTCATTTACGTTAACCATGCAGCAACTGAGTGACTCGGAATAGGAGTGTCGCTGCTAAGTGGAACAGAGATGGGGAGCAGCTGGTCGAAATTCAGATGCCACTTCCAATGTGGATCAGAAATTGTGCTCACACAGGTAAACCCTCTCCAGCGATAGGGGGGGAAATTAGGGGAAACAGGAGAACAGAGCTTGCTGTGGTCATACAAATCACAGACAGTAGATTGAATGGAGGGCAGTGATGGAAATAGGAAACAGTCACATTCTTTAAGACCTGCTGTTTTTGATGGACAGGGTTTTATGGTCTACTGAAGATGAAGCAATGGGTGTAACACGCTGATTTACAGCAGCAAGAATATTGACAGAAGCCAAAAAAATAACTTACTCTGAATGGGTTTTAAGTCACAGTGAAATATTTTATTCTTTATGATTCAGGAATTTCGCATTAAGTAGTAGAAGTTTGTCTGGCACAGTAATGTTTTTGGTAGCAAACTGTTTAACAAAATACTTTAACTTGTTATTACATTTATATGCAACCCAGTCACCAGAGTAAATGTTTACCAGACATTTATTTAGCAGCTTTCGCAGCTGCCAACAAGCGAGAGGTATAGGAAACACCCTGGACAGGTTGTTAGTTCATTGGACTGTGGGAGGAGGCTGGAGTATGTGGAGATAAGCCACACATGGTCTATTGTATCACACATTGTATAACACCACTGGCTGAGAGCATGTTTTAGTTACCTACACGGGTTTGATTGCTGTGAAGTATATTAGTCTGTGAAACTAGAGAAGCAGAAAGGAATACCAGCATGGATGTACTGAGGTCAGCAACAAAATGTATTTTAGCCAGATGCAGAAATCAATATGTGTACACCATGTCTCAAATATTTGCTCCTCCTGTATCTTGCAGCAGGCAGCCCTTTCCAAATGTAACTTCTTCTCTTTTTCTACCTACAGTAATTCCCAGCCACCACACCGGAGCACATGTGTCGTTGGAGTACAAAAACTTTGTAATCAATTTTTTCTTTGTGTTACTGTGGGACTATTCATAATCTCAACACATTACTTTGTATCCCTTTGATGCAAACTTGTATGTGTGTCAGACAGCAAGGTAAAGTGGTGAAAACATTTGAAATATAGCTTTCATCTAAACCGACAGATGTTTTTACATGTTACCCTTTTTTATGTGCCTAAAATGAGTTTTGCTGCTGACGTTGTTCATAAGGCTGTGCTTCTAAAAACCAGATGATGTGCCAACTGTGAACTATTGTAAATGACTGATTATTGTACTCAAAGTCATACTATTTCTATGTGAAAGGAAACATTTACTTTACAATATTAGCTTCACTGTTTGTTGAATTGCCTGTTAGCCCAGCTGGAGGTATGTTTTGACAAAACCCAGCTTGGGTGCTCCTGCTCTCTGTAAACTATTGCTCTTTGTTAGGCCCCTTCACGATTTTGCTGCAACAAATCTAATTCCAGAGAGCCAGGTTCAACTTTTGTTTGGTCTTAGATGATCAATCATGATTCCAAAAACTGGTCGCCTACCTGCTTTGCTTTGGTATTTTCATCTCCTTATGCTTCAATGCAGTATTGCCAACTTTTTCTAATATAATGTACCAAAGGTCTACTCAAGAAGCGGCTAAATATCACTGAATGATAACATATGCTAAGTAGTATTTTGATTACATTGTTGTGTCACTTATACATTCTGCTTTGTTCCAGCCTTTCACATCTGTTTGCTTCTCTCCTGAATTCCCAGTAAAGCTGCTCATTCACATAGATTTCTGTTTTTGCTGTCAGGATGCAAGTCTAAAATGGTGGCTGAAATGCTCTCCATTAAGACTTGGTGTTCTGCCACAGGTGCATTGCTGCTCCTTCCAAACAAAAAAATCCCCCCCAAAAAATCCTGATTTTGTTTGCACAGTGTCTCACAAAACTGCTTATGCGCTTCAGTTAAAGACAGCATCTGTGGAGTGATTTCGGTTTTATTTACATGGAACATGATCACTCAGTGAGAAAGTTAGAAAAGGGAGAAAGTCTTTCTCTTTATGATAGATGTAGATCCAGCGCTCTGTATAAAATAAAATAATATAAAAATAACTGCATCAGATCGGATTATTGCGCAGATGATCCCTCACTTTAAAAGTTCTGCCAGTCTGTTTCAAAACTTGGTTCAATAATCAACATGTTTTCTCCTCTAACACCTTCCCTCTTTTCCGTGTTGTATATTCAGTCAAATCAACCGTTGCCGCACATTTTTTAGCTGTCCCGCATTTTCATAGAACCAATGTTACTCGCAGCAACTTTGAAGCAATGTGTGAAATACATCTCCAAATTGGGCTTTTAAACTGCAAACTGACGTAGGCAAATCTTTTGCCCACATAGGCCTAGGTCACTTGTGTAAGCCCCGTAAGCTCTGGGTCAATCTGAGGTTTAAGGTTTTAAAATTAGTTAGGTTTTAGCAAATAAACTGCTTGGTTATGTTTCGGCAAAGATAATTGTTTAGCTTAGATTAAACCTTTCAAAACCCTGGATGTTCCTGACTGACAAAGTTGTCAGTAATCTTAGGTGGGAGGGACCAGGCTCTTTCGCTTGAGAATCACTAATGTTATGCTTATCTGTTAACCATGAATACCGGCAATTTATTCTGCCAACAAGATAGGCTACAAGATATTCATCTCATAAACCATATTTAAATTTCTACCTAAATTATGTTTAAGGACAATATTTTCAGTATGAGGAAAAGTTGTTCATTGTGCACGATAAAGAGTTTGAAATGAATAACTTTGACACTGACTTTGGGGTTTGCACCCTCAACCCTGTGTGTGCTTACTGCTTAAATTTAAGTGACAAAAACTTTGTTTTCCCTAACTTTTGGGAAAGACTGTATGTTCCTAAACTTAACCGAGAATTTACACTATGACTGCCAGAGGGTATTGCTGGAAAAACTGAATATGTTTACAATAAATATTTGCAGATATGCCCATTAAGAACATTTTGCAACTTGTCAGATATGTTTAATAAAAGCTTCTCCACAATATAGTGATAAAGCATAGGCCATGTATTTCTCAAAATATATGGTTTTCCTAATTATTTGATATAAATATCATCTTTAAAGCAGGTATACTCTAGCTTTTACACTATTCTGATGACTTAAAGGAGAAGTTTGTGTTTTTTAAACCTGGACCTTATTTCTGGCATAAAATACGTTCATCTACTCACCGATAACAGTTTGGTGAAAGTCGACGTCCTTCGGAAGATATTTAGATCACTCGAGATCTGCGTATATCCATATAACGGGAGAGAACAGGGCATAGACGGTACAGTCTCAAAATAAGGCATTATCTGTCTTTATTTCACCAATACTTTAAGCTGAATGAATGAATGAACGCGTACTATTGCACTGTTAGCTCATAGCTGCCGTGTTGTTGTTATTGTGGGCTATCGGGGGCTTATGAGGGCTTTCTACACACGTGTCTAGACGCTGACTTTCACTGAAATGTTCTCGGTGAGTAGATGAATGTATTTTATGCCAGAAATAAGGTCCATGTTTGAAAAAAAATGTACTTTTCCTTTAAACTACTTGAGGAATGGAAATGTGATCTTTCACAGTGATTTTTTTCAACAATTTTCCACACTAGTTTAGATGCTGTGGTGCTTTACATATTTCTGCTGGTAATTCTGGCGTGTTTTAGTAGCCGGCTTTATGACTAACCATGCCAGCAGGAATAATGTCTACATGTGTCAGCATCTGACGGCTTTCCAAAGACTTGAAATCCAGACTAGTTGAAGAGGAGATGCTGAGGATGTATGGTGGGAGCAAAAGGGAGAGAAAGAAGAAGACCATTTCATTAATTTGTCAGGAATGTGAGATCACTGACAAATAAATTATACAAGCTTGTAGTGCTTAACCACAAATATCAAGATGTTTTACTGAGACATTGTTGCAGGAACATAATGCGAACTCCATCGCCTTATTACTCGGATCTCAAACTATATTCTCAGACAGAGACTGCAGACAGAGCTGTAAAATTAAAGGAGAAGGGATTGAAGTGCTCATTAACAACAGATGGTGTAATCCTGAACATGTCATTGAGAAGGAGTGTCTATTCACACCAGATATCAAACCGTTGGCAATGGGTTTCTGTCCATGTTGTTTACTGGGAAAAAGCTGTATTTGGTGTCATCACCTCAATTGAAAACAAGCAACAAACACACTACTCCAATGCATTTGTGGTGATCTCTGGAGATTTCAACTCTTAGCAACATTCCAAAAGTTTGTCAACTGATTTGTATTTAGCATTATTTATTTGTTCAATTTTTCCTCAGTAATTCATACTGCCATGATAAAATTTCCCTTTGGGGATTAATATAGTATTATTCAATTTCATTCAATTTGCACAGTTTAATTTTCAGGTGTCACTTCCTGTAGAATTGATCTGCGGTATTAATGTGCCCTGGAGTTCAGTCTCTCCGTGTATCTTGCCACATTCTTTCTAAAAGGGATGTCATATGATAGGTCAGTGTCTAAAATGATCCTGATCTCTATGAATCTTTTTCTAACTGCATTTCCTCCCTCGTGAAATCAGGGAGCTCAGTGGTTGAATCCTCTCTCTGTTTGCCCAAGTGTGCAGTGACTCTGTGGCTCACATGGAGGCAGTGCTGTGTCATCCACACAGTGATGAGAGCCATTGAAACACCACAAAGAGCCCGCACTACTGAGCAGACTGGTCAGACTGATAACTGACTGATGATGTACAGTCTACAGATTCGCACATAATCACACAACTGCTCATTTTACAGAGACACCCCTCTTTACCACTTCTGAGCCTCAGCATGATGTGCACTTTGTTTGGCAGTGCCAGAAGCTGGCCTTGTCATGTCTGAGTACAGCACACACCACAGTTGAGGAGAGGTGTTCTAAATCTAAGAAAGAAAGTGTAGTTATCCCAGTGTTTTGATATACCGACTAATGTCACTGTGGTCAGGACCAAAAAATGTCACCTGTTGTTACGGAACAGATATATTTACAACATGGTAGACAGAAAGAGAGGGGAACCTTGGAGAGTCAGGCGGTTTATCTGGGACAAAGACAAGAAACTACAAGAGCTGGTGGAAAGAATATGTACTGTCAAGTGTGCTGTAAATGTTTGGTAAGCTATGAGCAGAGAAGTAGATTGAGGAAAAACAAGAAAAGTGTTCAAAAGTGACATTTGACAGTCAAGAGCATACACAGAAAGTCAAGACAGTCATTTTGCCTCAACAGACACACAATCATTGACAGCATTATATGATGCTACACATACAGACAGACTAATAATCCAGCAGACACATATTTATTTCAACACAAACATGCACAATAGGCAGGAAAACACTGTGCATCCCAGGTCAATTCATTTTGAGGGTGGCAGACAGCAGCTGGTACTGGCTGTGTGAGAGAGAGAGAGAGAGAGAGAGAGAGAGGGAGAGAGAGAGAGAGAGAGAGATCAGGGGCCACACTGCCCCAAAATATCCATGCAACATTAATATTTCAAAATTGTTTTCTGGGAATTTACAGTCTGTGTAGCCTGTGCTGATGGCCTCCATCACACAACATCACAGTCATTCAACAGTAGCAAACAAGCTTTGTTTTTTGTGGAAATTAGTGCTTCCTTTCCATTAACTGCGGTTAGGGTAGAGACATTAAGACATGTCTCAGAATATTTTCTCTCTTTAATCTCAAGGGCACAATGTAGAATTTTCCCAGACATAAATGTAAATGAACTAATTTAGTGTGATTATATTTTTGTCGTGATGTTCAAGGTTACCGAACAAGAACAAAAGAGAAAGAAAGAAAATTAAACTTGTCTAACGGTGAAGTGATACAAAGTCAACATGTACCTTACAAGGTTATGTGCCGAACCTTTGGAGAACATTGACCGACTCTAAATGTTTCTTGTAGCCATCTATTAGCTTCTTGCACCTGTCTGGTGGTAGTATCTGCCACCCCTTTATTTCCACTCCTTCGTGCTTTTTAAAGGACTCTCTTTTGCACTGAAGGATTTCAGTTCTTTCCAAGGTTCTATTTTTTTCTTGAACAGGATGTAGGTCAGGTCTCATTACTGACCATTTTAAATCAGTCCAGCTATCCTTTGCAGCCATTTTCTGTGCTGTTGAATGAGTGTTTGGGCTTGTTGTTTTCCGTTACCAAGATAATATATTCTCCTCTCAAATAATTTAGTAATAATCCGATTTTGGGAGCTTTCCCCCTTTAACTCAGCTTTCTGTGCATTCAATTTTTTTTATAAAGTTCAAAAGCCTTTTGTCCACATTAAAGGGAGTTTTTTTTCTTGCCCACAACCTCTGATGAGTCTGAAGAGCATCATTTGTGGTGTTTCTTTCTCTTGTCTATGACATCACCATGAAACATATTTGCATTATGACTACATGAGCAGAGTGGGACTACTGGGACAGGGGTCTTAAAGAGACAGGAGCTAAAACAGTCTGTTTCCAACATAAGGGGATGAAAAATATGCTTAAGGAATGTGCAATATGAGAAAAATAATATTTTATAACACCGAAGCATGTAAATGTCTTTTATAGTAAAATTTCATAGTAGAATTCTTACTCTAAACAAAGATTATGTGGGCTCTTGTACTATTGATGTCCTTCCCAGAGAGGTCTACTTTGTTTTCCACTGACCATAGAACATGATGTCGGAAGATCTTGTGTTTTTCAGCTACAACAACCATTTTTGCAGTTTTCTCACATTAAATATTATAATCTCAAGCCATATCCAATATGAATTATTCCCCATAAACTTGCGGTACAAAAAAGTAAATATGATACAAAGATAGTATGAAATTAATATAGCTGATGGCGAGTAATGCGTGAAATTCAAAAGAAAGAAATGAATACAATGATTTCCCAGAATCAAATAAGATATTCATAAATATATATAA
Organism: Odontesthes bonariensis; assembly: GCF_027942865.1. NCBI lineage: Eukaryota > Metazoa > Chordata > Actinopteri > Atheriniformes > Atherinopsidae > Odontesthes > Odontesthes bonariensis. Next base: position 29,143,964 of record NC_134508.1, read on the forward strand.
ATATTTGTTTTGTGCATCAAAACAAAAATATTTTCGACTATGACACATGGCAAAGAAAGGAAGGTAACCCTTACAAAAACATTCTCAAGCTTGGACATCATATTAGATTATAACAGTATCAAAATATCATACTCGCAGTATTCTCACTGGTTGCATCGAGAAATGTAAATTGTCACCTCATTATCTGAACACTTACTCCACTGAGTGATCAGCATGCAGTTGTGGTTTATGTGGTTTCCAGTAAGCGAGAAGCTGTGCGCCGTGACGCGCGCATGGACAAAGAGGAGAGGTAGAAAGAGGGGGTGTACCACAAATCCTCTTTCTCAAAATCAGCCAGTCAGTAACCCAAATTACAAGCAGCGCTCGTTATCTTCAAACAATCCACCTCCCAAACTGACTTGGTCTCCGTGCGAACTTCTAGCTGACGCTCCAGCATGACCAGCGGAGGAAAACACCATGGATGCGCCACATGAGGCGGACAGGAGAAACTGAAACCACCGCTCAAAGTTTGACCGCATAGACCGCTGTGACACTTAAAGCAAACACGCAACTTTTACTGTGTTTTCTGCTTCTCTGACACTTTTCGCACATCGCCTGCCACTTGGAATTGCTTGGATTCCGCGGTGTGTCTTTGTATGTGCTACCGGAGAGACGTATAGTTTTTCGGGGTGGTCCGCTATTTGGAAGGTGACATGCAGGTGCTCGGTTGGACCATAGTTCTCCTCTGCCAGTGGATCCTACAGAAGGTGAGATACAATTATTAATCGAGGGGGTGGGGTGTATATATATATACACATATATTTATATTCATCTGCTGAGGTTTTAGGTGCAGCTTTTGTGGAGACACCTGCCTTGTCCTTAAGGATTTCAATATTCAAGAAATAATCCTAAAAGTCATTTGGTTTCACAAAAAGATTATATGAGAAATTACATCAAACACGATCAGTGGGAATAATTTGTTTTGACAGAGCCGTTTTCTAATTGTATACAAACCCTGCTCGCTGGAACTTGGTCCAAAGTTGGTATATCTTCACAGCAGATGTTAAGACATTAACAAACTACAACAGTCTTGTTTTTGTAGCATAAATTTGATTTAATTGCCCAGTCCAAATGCGTAGATTTCTGCAGCCTGAGCGTTTCCCTTGTATTCCCAGTTAACCAGCCCTTCTTATCCATTTATCTATTTGCGCTCCCAGCAACTTCCTCTGATTTTTCTTCAGAAGTTAAACACGCCCGTGGCTTGTTTTATTATCTCGTCATCGCTATGGTGAAGAGTTTGTGCGCTCATATGGCTGTTGATGCTATGCGTGGTTAATTTGCGCGCGTGAGGACGCACACGCGCATGGCTATTTCCGATTTATATTAGAGTTGCCTTAAAACCCTCACATGAACTGTGATGATGCTTGACCTCCACAAATATGAGGATTCCGACACAGCACAACAGAGTACAATAGAAAGGCTAACTATCCCAGCAGATACACTCTGTTCAGTGTTTCTTTGACCTGAGTAAAATCAAAAAGATTAAAATTGGTCTGTTCACCAGATTCCTCATTGTCACCTCAAAGTTCGGTATTTCCCTCTTGTTTCCTGCTTCTTTCCATCTCTACCAATTTAGAGCTGTCTGCCACTTTTTTTTTTTTAAATCAGTCACTTATTGTACCTGGATGTATTGCTATATTTTACTGACTTTTTAATCCGCTACTTACTAAAGGCTTAAACTGCAGCCCGAGATGTAAAACAAGTCTTATTAACATAAAAATGTCTCTTGATTCAAGTGACAAAGTGAAGCATTACAGACTGTAATGAGCTGCGGGTTCGGGGAACCTTCACTACCAACAGTTCTGCTTGGTGCACACAGGCAGTAGATGCCATTCTCATATAAAAGAAGGGGGGGGGGGTAACTGCAATGTTATGTGTGTGATGTTTTAAAAACAGTGTTGGCTTGTGGCAGATTGGGGTTAGCTTGTTTTGTGACAGGTAATAACATGTACGCCTCTCTTGAAGATTGAATGCAAATCACTCCCCCAGCCGAGCAGGACTGCTCATCCGCATGAAAGTGCAACTTGGGTTCAAGCGTTAGGATTGACTCCATATTAGATTATATTGGCCGTGCATCTCAGTAATGTGCCAGCTGAAACCGTGATGGAGCTATTTTCTTAAGAGATGAAGGAGGACAGACTTGTTGGTTTTTATCGACCCCCGTGGTGTAGATGACACAGTTATTTTGGCTGTGATTATAGGACAAATTGCATCCTTGGGAGAAATATTAACTTGAGTGATTAAGAAGGATGCTGTAAAGAAGTGAAAGCAAGTGGAAAAAATGGGTAAACAGAGGAGGCAGGAGGGAGAGAAAAGAAAAGGCTACATTTAATCTAATTTGATCATCTCTGAACTAAACTCATCCATAATGGTCATTTAGAGTAACATAGAGGCCTGTTTTCATGCACGTGTTTCTAAGGAAATACAGGGGGACAGAGGGGAAATTAAAAAGGAAAACCTACTGATTGTTTTACAATTGTCTTTAAAATTGACATTTTTTTAATCTATTTGGTGGGTTTCTTACATTCATAAGTAATTAAACAGCTGCTTTCCTTCATGTATTTGCATGTTGCGTTTTTTTCCACCGTGTGCTTTGAAATGATATCTACAGTAACAGCACTACAGAAGAAGAAAAGATGTGTGAAAGCTTCTTCGCTCTTTTATGCTCCCAGTAGAAACAATAGCATTAGCCAGCATCTCAACCTGACAAAATCCTCTTATCTCCTTTCATAAAACAACTAGCTGTATACCCCAGGGATATTACAGCAACTGAGTCACTTTAATTTCATTGTATATAGCCCTACTTCCTTTGCAATCAGGTCTCATATATTCTGCATAGCTTTGCATTTCAGCATTCTCTGTGTCTTGATAAAATACAGCCGACTTTGTTTCCATGCATGCCTCATGTCCCTGCCCACATGTTATGCACTAATGCACGCCATTATGAAGGGGGAAAAATTTGGGCTAGCAGTAAAAAACAGGATCAGATGTTTTGAGCGAGGTTGGTTGGTGGTTTCCCTCCAACTTGTTGCCTTTTTGTCCATCCATCTGTCCATCTGTGAATCATTTTAACTGTCAAACAGCCCTGTTTCAACAAGCATTAGGCGCCATGCTCTGTAATCTGTGCAAATTATATTCTCTATTCACTGATTAGATGTGTAATCTGTTGAATCATGATGACAAAAGCAATCACATTACTGCTATATCTGTTGTCTGAAATTGCTCTCGGATATCAAAGACTTCTTAAACCTAAAAAAAGCACAGATTCATACAGTATTTTAATCAATTCTGACATAGTTTGCTGGAGGTTAAGCAACAATCCATTTAATTAAATTGTTCCCCCTTTCTTTGCCACAAGCTCCCATTTTTGACAAACCATTACTTGTGAAATGACTCATCCTTCGCTTTGTGCAGTGAATTGTTTCATTTGAGGCTTTGTATTAACCTTAAAGAAAGAGACTTCAATGTAAATAAGTAAAGATGGTGCAACTTTTCTACAACTGTATCAAAAAATACTCAGGTACAAATCCAGGCGGGTGAGAAGTTAAAGGAAAAACCTTGGTAAGGTGATGAGCCACCACATGCCACCAGAATGGCTTCTGTGATGTTAATTCTTTAAATTTGTCACTCCCATGTCAAACACTGGCTATTGCTATTTAAAGAGTTAACCCTAACCATAAAGAGAATGAAATTGGACTGGAAATGTATTGGTGCATTAAAACATTGAAAACATGAAAGAAGAAGCATTGATTAAATTCTGGATGATTGCTTCAGAACAATGAAACAAATACTGATTAATATTGCCAAAATTCAATTACCAACAAGGCATGCACCCTTTTTTGACTGACAGTTTGACTGCACCCAAACTAATGAGAAAGAAAGCATTATATCTGAACTTCCTGATAAGATAATGGTATTACTTCTACAGCACAAGAGAAGAGAAACCTAGAGCATATTTGGGAGTTTGTAAAGAGCTGCTGTTCTCACCGTTGTGTATGTTTGTTTTTTTTCCTGCTTGAGTGACATCTTTATGCTTCAGGTGCAGGTAATAAAGATGTTACTGGGTCAAACATTCAGCTACTAAATATGCATAATAAATTCATATCAAATGTTTCAACAGTGGAAAAATATTCAGATATTTCCTGAGAAACTCGTGAAAATATATCAAGTTTCTCCCCTGAATGCATTACTTAACTGTATGTGTTGTTCTTAGCAAGAAAAAATAGTCCCTGGTGCAAATTTCTGTCATGTATCAGAATGTTGTCACATCATTACCGATGCATTAATGTGTAGGAAGAATTTTACTGCTATAGCTGCTTAATTGGAAGCTACTCTAACCCAAACTATTTTATAGACATTCAGATTATTTTAACCTATTCATCTTATCTGCATCCTTTTTTAAATTGTGAAAAATGTTGGAGGGAGCATCCTACCACGGGTCTACTTCGCGGGACACCTTTCTTTTATTGAGTGGAAAATTAGATCAAAATTAGATCAACATATTTTACTGGAGAAACACAGTGCAGCTAACCCTGACCTGAAGCTTAGGAGAAGTTGTTTCTTCATGTAATCGTAACTTGTAACTACAGCTGCAATACAAATGAAATGTAGTAAGAGGTCCAACGTTGGCTTTCATGACTATGCCCTTTCTGTCTGGAGTTTGCTCGTTCTCACATTGGCTACATGGGTTTTCTCCAGGTACTTTACCTGGTAGGTAAAACCATGCTAGGTTAACTGTTGATTTCTAAATGAACTGTAGATGTTATATCTGTTTCCAATGGATGCATTTCTGTGACAGAAATGTGGATTTTTGTCACTGGGGGGTCAGAATTGTTCTTTCAAAGCTACAGACAGGACAGTAGAGAAATGTTCTAGTTTTGAAGGTACAGTATTTGCGTCCTATGGGGTACAAGTAGTGTCAAAGCACATCTACCATTTTAGGATCCTTCATGTGCTCTGGTTTCTTAACTTGTCAGAGTTGATTATTTCAAGTTTTGTATTCAGTGCTGTTTCATATTATGATCTTGTCTGGTCCTAAAGGCAAGTGAATTTGCATTCAAACATTTTTATAGCTTAATTAGCTACAGCTTTATGTTTTCTGTCATTTACAGTGCATAGGAAACAGTGGTGGTACACATGTGTGTTTGGTGTGTCTTCCCACCTGTCTCATTATTCTGTTCTTCTGCAACCTTGCAGTTTAAGAGCACTTTTGTAAAAATCACATGTTTTAAAAGATGTGAGAAGTATATAAGATTGAGGGCAAAAAAGGAAGGATAAATCTATCAATGATGTCAATTACTTACTTACTGCCAGCTTCTTTTCAGCCTGTCTGAAACAGATGTGTCTCATGTTTAAATGCGGACATATATCACACTTCTTCGAGCAGAACAGAAACACCTGGAAAAACTGGGGGCTGAAGTGTTTTTTTAGTGTCTCATGTGAAACTGGCTTTTGGGATTCATTTTAGTGAAGGTGTCACTAAAGGATTTTAAATTAAGATCCAAATTAGAATTTTGTTGTACACTGGACCTCCTGACATGTCAAAAACACGTTTCACTGCGCTTTGGAATGTGAGCTCCTATTGCAGGATGTACTGTTTTGCACTAAAGAGGATTTCAAGTTTCCTACTCCTTACATTTAGGAGTAGGCCTGCAACCCCATTTCCAAAGATGTAAATTAAAAACTAAATGCAATGATTAGGAAATCCTTCAAATCTAAATCCTTTAAAATAACACTAATCCTACATACAAATACATAATAATACTAATCCTAGTGTAAGAGTGGTTCAGGCAGTAGGAGACATCCGTTTCACACATGGATTAGTTCAATCCTTAACCCCACCAACAATCCTTGGAATGCTTGAGAAGACTGCACAGAGGTCTGACCCTCCCACCATCAATATGTGATCTTTACAAAAAAATGCATTCAAATGTGGACAGAAATTAATGTTGTTTCATTGCATAAGTTTAACAATAAGCTTCATCATTTATATATTTTTTTGGATAAGTCAATGAAAGCCAGCGCAATGCAGAACATTTTGTAGATTTTTTATTTTATTTTTTTATTTGTTTGATTGAACTCTTTTTGTCCCTCTTTTTTTTTAGGAGATTAGGAATCCTTTTTTTAGGAAATAACTAAAGAAAAAAATATTTTTTCAACCTTAGACCTTAAAGGATAAGACCGTTTTTTTGACATTGGGCCCTTGATTTCACATTATAACATGATGTTCTACTCACCCCTGCGTGTTGTTGAACATTTGGAGCTGTTCCGAAGATATTCGCGAGGCGTCTGGCTGCTCTCTTGAGATATTCGGCCATGAAACGGTTTCCTATGGGCAAGCTTATACAGGCACAAACAATGCTGTTTATAATTTATTAATTACTGTACACTAGCACTGATAACGTGGAGGTGCGTCGCTTACTTAAAAAAATACGGGTTACTAATTTTGAATTTTAGCCGAATGAATAAATAGGCAGCAGGTCTGTGGGCTGTCTGTGGCAGTAGCACGACGAGGACGTCAGTAACACCCACTTTACGACAAAAAAATCAAAATTACAATAACCCGGATTTTTTTAAGTAAGCGACGCACCTCCACGTTATCAGTGCTAGTGTAGAGTAATTAATAAATTATAAACAGCATAGTTTGTGCCTGTATAAGCTTGCCCATAGGAAACCGTTTCATGGCCGAATATCTCAAGAGAGCAGCCAGACGCCTCGCGAATATCTTCGGAACAGCTCCAAATGTTCAACAACAAGCAGGGGTGAGTAGAACATCATGTTATAATGTGAAATCAAGGGCCCAATGTCAAAAAACCGATCTTATCCTTTAAGGCTGCTAAAGAATAACCACAAGAACAGGACTTGGCTAATGGTCATAAATCTTAAATTATCTTAATGACATCTGAAATATAACATAAAAAACATATTTAAGCAATGATGTTGTCTTTTATGTATTTCTCCTGCTCTGAAAACTATTTAAGAGAAGCATGCATAGGTCTTGAAACTAACTTTAAAAGCACAAATGAATTAACTTCTAGCGTCAGCAATTGTACAAGCTCCTGTAAAACAGAAGTTTCGTTAGCTCAGTAGAATAGTTTCTTTCACAGCTAATTGCTGTAAGAACTTAAAGGTTTTTGCATGAAATAAAGATATTTTTTCCATTTAGTTAGACAAAGTTGCCTCCAGCTGTCAGAAGAGTCTTACTTTGATTTGGACTGATTGAGTTGTGAATACCAGATGGTGTGTTTTCACTGAAGTGCAAATAATGCAGGCAACTGGTGGAAGCTTTGACTTTGGAAATGAAAAATAAAGGGTAAATAAATAAGAAAAGGGGAGTAAATCTGAAAAGCTGAGGCACACACGTCTGATAAACATCTCCTCTCATCTGAGTCTGTCAGAAAGCTCAACTTGAATTCAAATGGTAAACAGTTTATAGTATCATCACAGCAATCAGATACAGCTAAATGTGCTTCTACTTGGTGGCTGTTTGAAAAAAATGTTTTCTCTCATGTGAAAGAGGTAAATGAGACAGACGGATTTAGCAACAACTTGTATCTTGTTGGATACTTATAAACCTATAGGAAAGATCTTGCCATAGTATATGGTTATGTACTATAAAAAGTAGCCAGTAACTATGGATGACAAATACATGTGATGAATATATTTCTACTTAGATTATAGGGAAGAAGACAATGTGCAGAATTTTACATTGTGTTTCCTTATTTGAAAAACAGTATTATAAAGAAATCTAGAGGTGAAATTGGAAGGTTTAATGACAGTCATAAAGAATATGAATAATAAGATTGCAACCATTTTGGCAAAAAATAGATAAATAGATAAAGATGGGACTTGAGGCGGGGTATTGAAGTGGAAAATGCAGTGGAAGCAAACACAACTAGGTGACTGGTATTCCAACAGTCACTGCACAGAGCGAGCTTTAACGTTATGACCTGCTGCTGAAGAAGAAATTTCTTGAACTTCAGATAAAATGCGGCCAAACAGAGAAGCAGAACACTGGGCTCCACATCAGACCATGCGACCCAGGTTTCACTGCCAGGATGATCTGGAAAAGAAGGCCTGTGGACAGCTGTTGCTTGAGCCCCACAAGGGTCTCATGTCTCATGGCCTGAGCCGCCCTCCACCCTCCGACGCAGATCTATGAGAAACTGCCAACTTTTAGTCGTGGAGAAAGAAGAATTTTTTCCTTGGGCTTACATTGATCAACAGCAAATGGCATACCTGATTGAAAAATGTTTTGATTGCTCTGTTATCTATATGTTTTTCTCCCAGTTCCTTTTTTTATTTCTTTTGTTTCCTGTGTATCATCCATTTGCTCCCTCCGTCTCTGCTCTGCTCTGTACAGAGGGAAAGGAGGATGAGGGCAGAGCGGACAAAGCACATATGGAGGTCCAGGTCAAGACCACCTGATCTTTCTTGAACTAACTTCTACCCACACTACAGAACACACACTCACACAGCATTTTAATGCATCCCTGCCCACCTCAATGGATAGGCTGCCACTACTACAATAGTCCTGTGTATGAGTCACCAAGTCTTGTTGAGTGACTGTGGAAAATTGCTCCCTGAGAGGAGCTGGTGGGGGTGGAAAGGGAAATGTAAGAGGAGACAATAACACTGGAAAAGGAATCTGTTTCTTGTAATGTGTTTGCGCTAATGATATCTGACACAGACGTGCATGTATTCAGTGCATGTTGACATGAATTATCCCCGAGCACAAGCATAAACCCGTTAACAGCTGAGTGATAAAATTAAAGAACGTAGCCTCCTGATTACTTTCCATTGTCATGATCAAGGTGGGTTAGACAAAGAGCTTATTTATCACACAATTACCAAATGGGTACATTGGCAGAGAGAAGAAAATGAACACTAAGCGGAAGTCGTTAAAGTGACACTACAAATGGGCGTGTCGTGGCCCTGTACACTGTGACAAGAGGACAAACATCAATCACTGCACACAGTACTGAGCAGAGGAGAAAGGTAAGAGGGAGCTCCACCACTTCATCCATCTCACTTCCATAATATCAACTTTGATTTTGAGGTAAAACCAATATGTTTGAATTTTGTTGTTTTAAACTATTGAGCTTCATTTATTTAACACAAAAGTTCCTTTTTGATACAAACTGGCCTTGACATATGATGCCTGGCCATGAGATTTGCGAACTTCTTCGAATTATTAAAGGACAGTTCAAGATTTAGATTGATCATTTGCAATTTGTACGCTTTAATGTGAAGATCTAGTATGACTTTTGTTTTTAAGCCATGCAAAAAAATTATATACCACACTTGTGTACACTATATATCTATATATATATAGGTTTGTGTTCCCCATTGGACATATTCTAAAGACTTCCATTTCTTCACCTTACCTCAAGAACTGTCACAAGGCTGGCATATCCTGTTTTAAAAAGCCATCCCAACTTTTTGATTTATTTTTTAATTATTACGAATTGCACACAAATTCATGTCTGTCCCAAGAAGGTTTATAATCCCATTGATGAGCTTTTGGCTTTTAATAATCAAGTCTTACATGTTGACATACTAAAATAAAATGGTGAACATGGCACATATCATACCAATATCAACTATCAGAATGTTCTCGTTTTTTATTGTGTAGCACCAGCTTTTAAGTACTTTGCTATGTTGAGCCTCACAGAACTGTGACCACAAATATGAAAATCTTTTTTTCCATCTATTTTTATTTCCTAGTATAGCAACGAGGCTGAGACACTGTCAGATCTCACCTACATGAACATTTTTGCAAAAAAAAACAAGAATAATGTTACTTTGTTGAAAAATTTGAAAACTAAGTGATAAAAAAAATAATGTGACTCAGTGAAACGGCAGCACTGTCATGTCAGGACACTGTATTAGCTTCATGTCCTCGTTTCTTACTTATTTTCTTACTCCTCTTCTTCTCTTAATGCCAATGTAAAAAACATGCTAAGATCATTCACAAATATTGCCAGCTTTCATTTTCGACAAGTGTATATTAAAACTTTATGATGTGTGAAGAAGGAGTTTTATCATAAAGTTATTTAACTATAGAGTTAACAAGAACTTACAAAAGATGAATATATGCATTTTGCCACTTGATGTGCATACATCTAGTGATTTTTATATTCAAGAAACCCATCTATGACAGAGGAGGACAGCATGAACGAATTCATTTTTTTTGTGGGAAGTATGCGTTAGTGGGGTGTGTTGTTTGTTTTACTTGGAAATGTTTTCTGTTGTTTATCTGCATGATTCTCCACAAGGGTTTCACTGTGGTTGTTGTCCTCTTTTGCATGAATTAATAAAATAAAGAGACAGAGGGAGGTTGTGGGTGAAAGTGGTCAGCCCTACTTTGGATTGGGCTACTCCTATTGCTCCACTTTGAGAGGTCCCCAGTCATCTTTGTGATGTGAGCAGTGTGTTAATCTAACTCTCCCTCTCTTTTTCCTGGCTGCGTGGAGCACAGTCGAGCTTTGGAAATAGATCACATCAGAGGGGACGCTTGGCTCCCGATGACGGGCACCATGTTTGTTTTATACATCCATGATGAGTAGCTCAGCTCTCTGCGGGGGCCACCAGTTATGGCATAACACCGCTGCCCGTGGTCAATGTGCTGCCTAGTCTCAGCTCCCCTGGGAGAAAACACATGCAGTGTTTTACACTTTTGCTATTTGATACAGTGGTGTGCACGTGTGTTTACTGATGCGAGAGACATGCATTTGATCTCACACAGAGTAGTGAAACGTCAGAAATCTTAAGAAGATAGCAGATTGTAAACGGTATGTGATTCTACTGAAGTGTTGTGGTTTTTGTACAAAAATACCAGTGCAATTACCTGTAAGTACACTCAGCAAGCGCTTTAAGAAAACCCATCTTAAGCAGTACAATACAACAGCTCAGCAACACTTAATAAAGCTTATAGTATTGTTAGCTTTTGTTGACAGAAAGGGGATAATTGTATGTCCTAAAATTTTTCCACACATAGCCACTGTTGTTTGGCAATGTTTGGCAGCCCATCTCATGATTAATAGTGACACACCTGGGGGAGATACATAGAACAGGATTTGTGCATGTAATGAAATATTAAAGTGTAATCCCAGTGACACCTAATATCATAACTCATGATGCAGATGGCGGAAAGTGCTCAGGGTCAGCTCAGTGTGATGACCCTGCCCCACGTGGGAGTGTGGTGAAGGGATTGGTTTTTATCCTTTTTTAATATCTCAAGCACAGCTTGTAATGCATTAATTCAGACAAGCATTGAATTTATTGGAAAACTAAGGCAGTGTGAAATAGGGGGAAAAAAGACCCCGGATCACTGCTAGATTGGTGGCCCTTTTGGTAAGCCTCAGTATGCACTGAAGCTTGGAACACACTATCTTAATAAATAAAAGATTCGGTGTAAATCCACTGGACATAGAATATCTAGGATTTATTGTGTATGTGTGTGTGTTTAAAAAAACATGCAATAATGGAGTCTTGTTTGTATTTCTTTTAGTCCAGGCAGGATTTCAGGAGCTCCATTTATACTGATGCATTATTGAGATGAAAGAAGGACAATATCCTTGTATGTTATGTTTTTGCGTTTGTTTCCAGTGGATTGTTTTCCTAAGGCAAAACATTCTTTATATATTGTTTCCTGGATCCAAGCTTAATGGAGAGTGGTGAGGAGTTCTCCGCAGAGATCCGAGCACTCTGCAGAACCATTTGGTCACAGATCCCTTGCTCATCTCTCGGTCTATTTCCCTGTCTTTCTCTGTGGCTGGCTTTCATCTTACACCTCCCTCACCTGCCACCTGCCTGTCAAAACCTTCACAATCAAGCCTCTATCTTTCACTCTGCAGCTCCATTTCTCCTCTCGCAGGCTTCCCCACTTTAATTTTAGTCGTGTCCACCTTGCAAGTGCGTCCGATTAAAATGTGTCCTTGTAAGAAAGAAAAAATCTAAAGAGAATTTCGTAGTTTCATTTTCTGTTTTTTTTCGTGCTCTTGGTTGATAGTTTGATAGTAAATAGATTTATTTTTTTTTGTCCTCTCCTGGTGGTTTCTGGCTTCAGTCACCATGTTTCTCTCTGGGTGTTTCTGAATCAAGACATGGCAGTTCTTGTTGCTGAATTATATAAAATCTCTGCTTGATTTTTGGTTAATTAACTCAAGCAACGAAGAAACAGAGGGGATGGGGAGATTGATGGCAATGGGGAAGAAATCATGTGTATGGAGGTGGCGAGGGGAGACTCTCCCTCCTTTAACCTGGTCCAAGTTGGCCCAAAGGAGGCTACTGAGACACGAGTCTAGGTCAGGCCTATGAAGGCGAGGAGAGCACAGCAAACTGAACTTGGGGCTGTGTGGGCAGAAGACAAGATCAGAAAATCCTCTCACATCTTAACTGCCCTCACACTGGCAAATTTGATTATGTGCTTCGTGCACGGCTTAACTGTCAGCATGACTTAGAGGTCCTTCACAAGCATTTTGTGTATTTTTGACAATATAAGAATGATTTCTACAGACTGTGGCAATCAGTGAATATCTTACGTGTCTGTAGCATTAAAGTTATCCCTTATTTCCACCGGATGTGGTTGTACTTTGTTCCAGCTTCCAAAGCTGTCTTGTTCTATTTAAAATAGGGAGCATTTCAGAAGCAGAGCACATGCCTTGTCTAGAGTGACCATAATCAACTTTGGCCACTATGTTGGAGTTGCAGTACATATCGACTAAAAGTGGAATCAAGAACCAAAGACCAGAGTTTTTCTAACCATTTTTCTCTTTTTTTTTCACTTCCCACTCACTGTTTACCTTCAGTTTGACTTGTACCTTTGATTAGAATTTAGCCATCTAAACCCTCTGGTTAGGTAAATGTGCTAAAAAATACTTGGTCAGGGTTAGGATTCTAGGGAAAGTATGGCTTACCTTAAAAAACAGTCAGCATGATTGAGGCTTGACTGGGTCATTTAACTGGACCATTGTCTTTGTACCTGTATACACGCATAGGAGCAGAATCGTGTTATTGACTGAAGTTTGTCCAACGCCGCAACATTGTGGACCGTATGAGTAATAGGTTGAATATATTCTACTACTTCTAACTTTCTTTTTAGGAGATCATCATTCATATAAGTATAGTCGAGCTCTCTGCCCGCACGATGTCTTTAAGTTACTTGGATGGTGATTTTGTCAGATAACACTGATTATGAAATCAGGTCTAAATCAAGTCTAAATTAGAGCAATGTAACAGTCTTTAAGTTACCACAAGTTGAGATATTGTCTTAATGGGCTGATCTTCAATCATTATTTCTTACGTATTTAGACATCTGATAAAAAAGAAACAGAATATATGTTTGAGAGCTGCTTTTTAGGGATTTGGCCATATTTGAAATTCATTTCTTAATACACAATTCATGTCTACACAAATAAGAATTTTGTTCCATGCCTCCTTTCCATTATACCATGAGATTGGCCTGCACATCTCCAGTAGATCTACTGCAAGAGGCATTCTGCTTAATTGCACTATGAACAAAGTAAGCAGGCATATTACTATTACTACTGTTATTTTCAGGCCACAACTTATGAACTTATGCTTCCACTAAATGGAGCATCGCGTTAGTTCTGGCAGACCACGTAGTCAACGCGCCCTTTGCCTATTGGCTGACGCCGACCCAACCCCTATGGCTCCACAACCAGCTGCGCTCAATGGGTAATCAGCTCCTGCTCGCAATTGGATGCTGGCATTTGGGGCACTTCATTTAAACTTGGTTTGCTGTCACTGCTTTTTTTTGCTTTCTGCTTGCACCCACCACCTTCCCTGCTCCACCGATTTTTCATTGCCAACAATATCATACTGTTGTTCATTGTTGCTTGCTCTGTTCTAGAGGGTTTGTTGCCTTTACAGCAAATGGAAGGCACTCCACTTGAGGATGCTGCTGTTCCCTGTCTGGCTTCCATGGAGCTCATGGAAAAGTTGGGAACTTCCTCCGAACAGAGCCATACCGCCAAACATAATTGTATGCATTCAGAATAAGCTTCTGAAATTCATCTCTGTTTCTCGTCTCATTTTGACGAGAGTGGTTCTGACAGAAATATCATTCAGTTTTAGATGTCTTGAATTTACTTTTTGGGTGAGTTTTTATTTTGCTGTCAGCATTTGAAATTATTTCATGCAGCTTACTTTCTTATTGCTTAGCTGTTTAAAGGTATAGATAATGTTGGTGTTGTCTTGTAAATAGAGATTTTTATTTAAATAAAAAATTATTATTATTTATAATTATATAAAAAAGAAAAGCCTTTTTAAGCCAGGCTGTCTTTGTCAGATACATAACTACTTTTGTCTTTTGTGTGAGCAAATTCTCACTTTGTGTTGTTCTGAAAAGCCACATGTTTAATGTCAGGATGGATGTATGGGTATCAGACTTTATGGGTATGCTTTTAAGTTAGTTTTAAGTAATCAATGTTCCTCCCCGGAGTGGGAATATAATCAGGAAGCTCATATGTTTGAATCGCTCTGGTACTTTGAAGACAAAAAAATTATAATGTTATCTCTGTATTCACCTCATATTAATCCATGGTCCACATTAAGACCCTGTTTTCAGAATTGTTTTCAAAATGGTGCTTGAAAGCTGACAAATTATTGGCCAATAATGAGCTGATATCACTGTAGCTTTAATTTAACTTTTCTCTTTTAAAATGTTTTACTCCACTCAGTCAGAGGATATATATGTATATATACTGTATGTGTGTTTTTAAAAACACTTTCTTAGTTTCCTGGTGAAATAACTACAGATAGAATCACATTTCTGAAGCCTCAATTCACTCTGCTCAGCAGATGTCACCCTCCCCTAAGCAAATACTTGGACCAGACCCCAAACTGCATGTAGCAACATGACCAGTCAGTGACAGTGACATAATGTGGCACCTAGAGAACCAGACAGACAGACAATGAGGGATAGGAGGTGATAGATAAGGAGAGAAATGAAGAAACATTCGCACATGTCCCACCAGTGAGAAGCCGGACACCTCTCAGCATGGGGCCGTCCTTCAGTATGTTCAGCTGAAGAGAGTGTGAAGAATGTAATGGAGCTCATAGAATGAGGGCAGAGCAGTATATTCCTTGAAGAACCAACCTGGAGATTGCTGAGCATACTCTTCTTTCTGCCCTTATGACCCTGAGCAGAGAGGCTACCATGACCTTAACAATAAACTTTCTGTGTATGGACACTGATGAGATGCAGGAAGACTTTCCAACTACAGTTTTAGGATGAAGTCACAGGGATCAATAAACTCATCCTATATTGAATGCAGGACTTTAGACGTCATAATTTATTATAGAATGATTCCTGTAACAAACTTTCCAGTTATGAGCAAATTACCTTAATTTGTTTGATTTAATTCCATTTAATTTATTTTGCAACATTTCACAACAGAAGTCATCCAACAGCAATTTATAGAGAAAACAAGTTGTTGTATGGTGACAGTATGGATTGATATTTAACTTTTAGCCCCTGAAATCAGGTAAAATGCCACAGGTTGTGTGTCTGCACGTAAGAAACATTATTATCAGATGTGCTGTGCTGTTTTACAATTAAGGAGGCAATTTTATACGATGTGTTCGTGGTCTATTTAGAGAGAAGTTATTTGAGAGTATTTATCTATTCAATCCGGAAAAAATCCCTTTCTTTATCTGATGAAAAGCTACTTCCCTCTATCTAAAATAACAAGAATGTGCATATACAAAGTAATATTAAGAACAACAACCAACACTTTTATATAAACAATAACTTACAAACAAAGTAAAGCCTCACTTAGTCAATTAGTAAAAACTTTGTAAAGATGATTAACTGTAAACACTTTCTTGAGTCTAAACTTGAGCCAGTATTGATTGTTCCTTGAATTTGTGTGCACAGTTTCCTTGAAAATAAAATTCATGAATACATGTAAAATACTGCCTGTTAGTAAGTATTATGTAGACTAGATTTTGGATTTTGAATTAGCTGATACAACGGTTCAGTATTTATTTTCCCCAACATTATAATAGGAATAAAATCAATTAAAACAACAACAATATAAAACATCCTAACATATTATGCAATCAGTCAGAGACTGCTAAAAAACTGTAAGGTCAACAATTTTGGTTGAACAAAATCTTGAACAAATTCTCTACTGTAACTCTACCATTTTTGAGAAAACCAGAATCAAGCATGACACCCATTATTCTTTTGGATCATAGTAGTAGTAGAGCAAAAACTCCCCTCTGTCCTTCTGCATCTCTTCACTGCCTCTTCTGAGTAACAAGTTGTATTAAATCACCACATTTCTGAATTGCTTTGTTGCCTGACATCATAAAAAATATAAATGGGAACAGTTTTATTGGGATTTCAGCTGTGTTGAAATTTGAGCTCAAAAAGTGCAAGATGATAACACCAATTTGAAGCAATAAAGCAGAGATGATGATAATGGTGGATGATAATGACATAAATTTAGTAATCGGTCCATTACGTTATCTGATGACATCAGTGACATGACAGAGTATTAAAGCTGTTGTGTCAAAACCATAAACAAAGACTGATGGGTTATTGTTTGAGTCACGCTTTGGATTTATCGTGACTTCAGTGATTTTCCAACTTCTCTTCTGCCATGATTGATTGATGTTTTTAACTGAAATTTAGTTTTAGACAATGTAACAAGCTCCATGTCCTTGTTACATTGTACACATCTGATGGATGTCTTTAGTTTTGTGATGACATTATGTTAGCACACTTAACATGACATCATGACATCTTTGATTATTACCTTGGTCTTCTGAGCTGTGTCTTCCTATTGATGTTGGATTAGTAGAAAGGTGTTCACTTTGGTATGTTGTCAATTAAACTGTTGTCTATGACCATTTGATTCTTTTAAGACAATGAATGAATAGACTAATTCTGTTGCCACCAGATAAAAAGCTTTTTCACAAGGCATTGCAAACCTTTTCGTACTTCTGTTGTAGAGTCTTTATCCTCAGCTAGCGTTTCCTCTCACGTCGTTTAATATTTTCTCACATTATCCTGTCCCAAAAAAAAACTCCTAAAAAAAGATCTGCTTCGCTTCGAGGGAATATGTGTTCCCACCATATCTTTCCTCAATATTAGTTGTATTTTTCTGCTTCCTTAATATTGTAACTTTAACCCACATCTGGCCAACATAGTAGCTTGTGTAACAAACATTCCCCAAAATGAAGGACATTATCAGCAGTGCATGTTTGAAGTGAATGAGTTATTAGGGACCTCACAGCAAGGAGGTTCCCCATTGGGGCCTTTCTGTGTTGCTGTGTTCTCCCCGTGCATATGTGGGTTCTCTCTGGATACTCCGACTTCCTCCTAGATCTCATCATCCTCCCAGACCATCCTCATCAGACCTGTAGTTAGTGGAACAATTAGAATGCGAATGAAGTGGCTGCTGCTTAAAATGATGATTGATGAAGATTTTCAACACATTCTCATTACCAACTCATCACACAATGAAGTTTGGTAAAAAAGAAAAACTAAAAACAACTTTCATGGGAGTTTTAAATGCTTTTTACCCTTTTATTGTCACTTTTGGACACAAAGGGAATAGCAAAATATTGCCAGCTATCCTTTTGCAGTGGTAACCGATGCACCATCTGCGTCAACAGGAGACATAACGCTAGTGTTCAGTTATCAGTATCTCGTACTGCACAAAGAGGTCAGAGGAGAGGAGGGGAATAAACAAAAGACTCAAAAGACTCCCAAGCATGGGACTTTTTCTCCAGACCAGCCTTGGAATTGCTGCTTTTCACGTCCTTTCTTTTATACCTTCCGTCTTTATTTCGACTTCTGTGGCTCTTTGGCTATTTTTGTAGTGCCCTGAAAGTATTTGATAAAGGTTAGAAAAACATTATGGTTATGTATTGAAATTTGTATTGAAATACATTGTATTGCAGGGAGCTTCACCATCACTTTTCAAGCTGCTGGGGCACCGCTTCTGTTGTATTACCAATTCAAAAGATATTTCATGTTCAAAAATGTTGCTTTCGGGGTTCCCTGTGTGATGAAAAAAGACGCAGCATGCTCCTGGCCAGCTTGTCAGTATGTGATGAGTTGGGAGTGAAAATTGGTTGCAAAATTTTGCTTTTGTCTCTGTTTGAGATGCTTTGCCTGCACATTTGGGGGAAAACAACTGTAATGATATCACTTTCCAGGGCTGTGAGAAAAGTTGCATGCTTGCCTTACTATTTAACAGACCAGGGAAAATGATTCATGAGAGCGAATGCCTCTGGTTTGTCATAACAAGTGGCTTGCAAAGCAATAAGACAAGTATGTATATTTAGAGTATATTCACAATTACCTTTACCTGTGTACATATATAACTTGTATTGTTGTGTTTGTATTTTTACATGAAATGGAGATTTGTTTTTTATTTATACATTTTCTTTTATGAATAGTGATGTGTAGAAGGCATTTTTTAGAGAACAAAGGAGCAAAAGAAGTATTTAAGTCTGCCTGCATACATGTGTACTAGAACCTGGTTTCACTCTATCTCTAGTCACCCCTGTTCCCACCTTCTCTACCTTCGAGGTTATCCTCACTCTTCTTGTTTTCTGGGTAGTCATTTCCTTTATATTTTTCTCTGTCACTCTGTGTGGTGGGATATTTTTGTGCAGTCTAGATAAGAAGGCCAGGGTGATCTCACGTCTTGCTACATCAGGCAGCAGAGTATTGAGAGGGCAGCTTTGTGTCCCTATGGCCTGCTGAGCCACATAAATCAAACACACACACAAGGACAGAAAGAAAGAGATTAAAAAGATATCTGTGAGAGATTGACCACTCTGTTACCTTGTAAAACAGAATGGCCAAAAAACATACTACTATATATATATTTTTATATGAGTCTAGCGTCAAAAATGCCTGTCTGAGACCTTGAATGAGTAAACCCTGACTTCGGGAGTGACACCCGTCCAAAATTTATGCCGTAACATAACATAATTCTTGTGATCGACTTCAGGGCTTAACCTTAAAGTAATATTGAAAATGACAAGTCCACAAATTGTGCTCCCTCATAATTGCATGCCTCAAGGTTTATCACATCTAACAGAATCTCATCAGACAAAGCAATTTCTGTTTAACTGGATGTGCTTTATGTGGAGATTGCCACATTTACTAAATGGAGATTAGAATGAGATTTACAAATGAATGTTGTTGATAAATGTTTTGTAATTTTTAATCCACAAGGTCAGTCCTTCCTAAAGGCCTCACTACAATGCTCATCTTATTTTTCTACATTTTTTTACATTTTCATATTAGAAACACCACTGCATGCAGTTATTATCTTTCATCGGGCTTACATTACAAGGAGCATTTACATTTATTGTGTCCTCTTTTATAAAATGAGTTTTAAACCTTGTTGTAACCATTGTGCTTCAGCACCACAACACCTCTGATGTCTTTGTGCACATTTCCTCCACAATGATTTCTATTTTGGTAAGAATTGATTTTTTTATCTGTGACAACAAATGTTCTTTGTTGAGATATCATCCCACCCTCCCATTTTCATTTACTACATCTGATGTAGCAAGGATTAGATTCCGTTACCAAATGGTTTAGTTGATGATTTCATTCTAGTTCTTCACTGAGATATCAGACTCCACTGTCTCCTTTTCATTTACACCTCCAATGCTGTAGAAATTTCACTCTGTTGTCAAATAATGTCTTGTTTAGTAGATCAAAGAGATGTCTGTTGCGATGGATGGAGTGGTGGCAGTTCTTTAAGTTGACAAAAAAAAAATTCTGTGTGTTTATCCAACTTTGAAGTTGTGGTGTACTTGTTACTCATAATTCATATTCATATTAATTTGGTTTTCATGTTTTTTTTCTTCGCTCTTTCCTCGCTCTTCCTCTGTGTCATTAACAAACTTGACATTGTTGTTGCGTATAAAGTATTATTCAAAGCATAGTAGAGAGTTTTAATAAAGAAATCTTGTCGGAGGAACTCTGAAAGAACCTTTTTTTTTTTAGTTTTTTCTACATGGTGTTGCTATCTAAATTACAGAACAAATAGAAACAGCTACATTGCAGAGGCTGTCATTTATTTTTAAGAATGTAAGATAATCATAACTGATCATATAAAACACTAATAATTATGATGATGATGATTTTTCCTTCTGCCAATATTGAGCTTTGTCATGTGTTCGGAGAGCATTTACTTGATTTTTTTCAAAGAGTTTTTCTAATCAGAGCCCAGAACCACACACCTCTGTTTTTCTTCTTTTTATATTTAGTTTGGCAAAGGCTTTTGGGATGATCATTGTCATAGCTTAAATGTATTGTGAATTAACAAGTGACTTGACGTGGACTGTAAAGATACCTCACGCTCACTTTAGGTTTCCCTTACCGTCTAATTGGGATGTTCCAGTGAGGATGTAAGCAGCTTTAGCAAGACCACAAACAAATATATAAATAAAGAGTGAGCTGCTGGCTGTATTGACTTGAGTCTGTATTGAATGGAGTGTTTTTTGGGTTAATTGGCCACTTGACTCTAAACCAACTGTAATGAGAAAATCTGAAAATCTCAGTCCCTTCTGACTGAGTCGCTGCTGGAAAAAGTGATAGTTATGAGACAATTGAGATAGTGTCAACATTTTGAAGACGATGTGATGGGTAGGATTCACATAGTTGGGTTAAGAAGAGGAGAACGATATGTCTTCGTTTTGACTGAACAGATTTCTCTTTGTGGCATAAAATGCCTTTACTGATATACTTTTTCTGAAATACTTAGTATTTTATGTGACATGGATCTGTGCTTGATTACATTTAAGTATCAAATCGTTTCACTCATTTGTATTTATGGGGCGGCTACAATTGCTAGTTAAGTATCAGATTAGAATTTAAAAAACCTACAATAGCAAAGCATAATCAGTTAAATTACCCTCCTGTAGATAAGATGAGTTGAATTAGGCCCTTCTCAGCCACATACTGCTCACATAATTCATCAGAAATAATGATCCAAACTGTTAATTTAATTTCACTTGCATGATGGGTGCATTTAATCACCATTTTGATTAAGTACTTAAAGTTTTTTGTCTGCTTTCAAATCTTTGTTGCATCTATCTTTCCCTTATTTTCCTACTTTCAAGCAAAGAAAAATACACTTTTGGATGCCATTTTTTAGCCCTAGCCTTAGGAAATTCATCCCCAACAGATGGGTGAAATGAAGCATATCGGTGTCAAATATCTCAATACCCAAGCAAACAAAACTGCATCATTGTTTTCAATTAAAAATGAAATCTCAAACGCAACTGTGCATAAATGTGACAGAATTTCCACAAAGGCTGCAATATACCAAACAGACAAATGGATATCTATGATATAAGTGTCTCCCTTTTCCAGGCTGGGTGCGGTAAGAGCAAATCCAATTGCTAGAAGTTAGTGTTTGCTTTGCTGAAAGCTTCAGAGTGGAAGACATATAATGCCATTACTGATTTAGTCAGCAGTGGGGGTTGTCAGGAAGGATGGAGGGAAGGCAGGGGGGTGCAAAGAAAAAAAAAACTCACTAAAATTAAAAAATGCCACAAAATGAAATAAAGATGAGTGCTCCACTGAGCCAGAAACTGAATAGAAAAGACAATCCTGTGAAATATACATGGCTGGCAGCAGAGCTGAGCAGAATGCTAAGCTCCAAGCTCTACCTGTAACCCTCAATACGGGCCCTGATCGTGAGCCTGTTGATCACCTAAAAAACATTTAGAGATCACACCAACGGTTGTGATCTGTCCAATGGAGATGTTTCCTCATCACCTAGGCAACAAGAGACATGAAGACATGGAAGGGAAGAGACCATCTCCCATATTTAATAAGACTGATGTTATTTTTCCCTGTCTGTAATGCTTTTATTATTGCAGATCGGCTTAGCGTGTGAAAGGTATTGATTGTGAGCCAGAGCACCAGCTGGGACAAAGGGAGGCAGAGAGGGGAGGTGTGGGTTGTTAATAGCAGGTGATTTGTATTTGTTTAAAAAGAAAAAAACATCTTCTCTCCCTGCCATGTGAGATGTTATTTTCCACCACTTTACTCAAACGAGGAGAGTGTGTTTATGTATTTGAATAAATCAAAGCAGTCGTGTTTCACTCCCTGAAAAGCTACCTCTGGAAGACATTTTTCTAACAAGACCTGTCATGCAGACAATCTAACAGTAAGAGAAGGTGTATGGAACTTGTGATAATATAACCAGTAAAAACTACATCTGTCTAGGAGAGGCAGCCTTAGAAAGAAAGAAAAAAGAAAAGGGGGACACTTTTATTCTGTTTTGATCCAATTCTGATAATGTTAACACTTTAATTATACTTAATTGAGAGATGCCTGTTGTCTTGCTTGTATTCAGTACCACTTAAGCTTAATTTCCTAAAGTGAGATACTTAATTGTATTATCTTCTTCGGCAAACCCTAAAGAAAAATTCCCAGAAGCAAAGATATATGGAGATGATGTGTGAGGGATTGTTTTCATGTTCCTATTCTAAGCCTCGCAGTGGGGAAACAGGACTAATGATTCTTCCTAACCTTAATACTGAGCAGTCAAGGTCAGCCCTCCTCTGACGTATCGTGGGCAAGGTGTCCTGAACGCTGAGGAGTACTGCTGGATTGAGTTTGTTGCAGGTGTTGTTTCCTGTGACTTTGCCGCAGAATTTATTACTGTTCCTCCTGAAGGAATACAAAAAGCTACAATCACAGAACAAGCAATTCATCCAGCGGTGCAGCTTCGAGGGAACCAGCAGCACTTATTCCACAAGCCAATTTGTCACTGTTTCCCCAAGTTATGCATTGATTATTTCACACTTATGCTGATAAAGAACTAGAGTGACAAGTTTTGTGAAACTTAGCGGGGCAGTTTTTGTGTTACCGTGGTGATGACAAATAAACCAACAAAGGTCACTGAAATCTTACGCTAAAGCTTGATTTTAAGTTGACGACTTAAAGCGAAACAAATAAAGGATCCAAGATCTTACAAGAGGCAGATACAGGCTAAACCTCAGGAATAGTGTAATTCAGCATCATTCAAATCACTAGATAATAGATAAACTAGTGTAGAAAGGCACTCTTTCATGGTTCCAATCTCAGCAAAGGCCAGTTATCTCCCACATATGACCAGGAAAATGTTTTATCTATTTTGGACAACTTTTTCAGAATTAGTGCTGCCCTCAAAACACGGTCTTACCTAACTTCAGCCACAACAGCATCAGCCGTTATTTTGCAGATGACTGATTTTCATGCAGAGGAGCTCTCTCCATTTTCCTCTTGTGAATGTCCACTGCGTCTGTTGAATTTTTTTTTCCGAAGGGGTCTGTTTCCAGCTAGAACAATCCATATGTAGCTAGTGATACTAAGCTGCCAAGTTTATTGGCTTTAAAACTAATCTTTAAAGGAAACCTGTTGCATGCACATTTCTTTTTTGCGACTTTTCAAAAGATCGCTTTAGATTTGCTTTAATATTTTGAATGGAAACCCAATTATTTTATTTTCAGTTGTTGGTTGATTAAGTTTAGATACAAAACAATATGGTATTGTTTACAGAATACTTAGAGTTGGTCAAATATATTTGTTTTAGGAAAGCTGAGGATACCTGGAAAACACCTGGAAAACTCGATTTCTGTCCTCTTCTGGATTAGTACATTTTTAGATTTTTCAACAAAGTGCTCAGATTATACCAACATATGTTTCAGGATTTGTCACCTTTGAAAACCAAAACCACTGGACACCCAAAAAGTTATGAAAACAACTTCACAAAAAAAAACAACTTTACAGTTAATAGAGGACACCGTCTTATAATGTGCCTCCACCACATAATGCAGAGTTAATAGTTCATGCTCATTTCACAAATATCTATGTGACCAGATGGATGGGTATTGACTTTCTCTTAGAGATACTAATGTTGGTCAGTAAATGTGAGAAATTAACAAGTTGGCAGGAGTGGTTGCCACTGGCCTATTGAAGGCAGATAATTTGGTCTTCAGAGATTTGTTCGTCAGCACACTCATCAAATGATAACAGTCTTAAATCTGGACAAAACTTTGGTTGAAAGATAGAATTATTTTAGAGTTTAACCTGTAATTTAATGACATTTGATAGCTTAGATTCATTAATGTTCTTCATGTTCTTGTATTGGCAGGTTTACAAGAAAAGGGAAACTACCATCTTCCACATGGTTTAATCTTATGCCAGAATATGAATATGCATATAATGCTAACTCCTCTGAAGCAAAAAAGCAGGTTGTGTTTGCACATCATTTCTGGAGTGGTTCTCTCACCTTGGTCTTGAAAGAGCAAAAAGAGCAGAGAAAGGAAGCCAGTGCAGACGAAGATGCAACCGTGGGGAAGGCTAAATGTTGACTGGCGGGAGGGAGAGTCAGGCTGTCTCACTTGCTTGGATCATTAATTTGTGTTCTAATTAGCAGGAATGCCACAGTTGGAATGTGACGCCTGCATAAGGACGATGGGAGTGTGTGTGTGTGTGTCTGTGACCTGCCCGGGCTCCAAGTCTCCTGGCTTGTTAGAAATGACAGATTGACGCTTTCCTGCACCCCCCACCCAACTCCTCTACCCAACCCACCCATCTGCTCTGGGTAGATGCCAGATCTTTCGACCTGTCTTGTGTTTGTGCCATTTGGGTTTTTGTGTGTACGCATTTCAGTCAGTTCAGTTTTGTCATTATTTGACTGGTTGGACCAGCAGGGGAGAGTAAAACAATTCCAGTCATGCTTTAGTTACATCCATCATTTTTGCTGCTGTGAATCCCAAGGCCAAACTGTCTTTTTGTCCTGTTTTGCCTTTTAAGTGCATATTGTTCGAACGGATGTTCTGCCACACACAGCCCGTCACAGGCATCTTTCAGTTAATCATTCCCCATCTTTGCTAAAGATGGGGAATATTACAAGTCCTTGGATGTAAACAAGAGAGTGAGAGCTGAGCGAAAGATTAACTCACATCCCTCTCAGTTCTATGAGAGAGCTGGAATTGACGGCGTAGGTCACTGTTCATTTCCTGTGTTTTCCCATTCATTGTGAATAAATCGCTCCAGCCAAGCTTTTCATCAGCTGTCCCCTGATTTTTAAAGACCCAGACGGTGCAGTGAGCCTTTGGCTCCGCAGGGCCTGAAAAAATTCATTTAGATTGTGCCAATATCCAATCTTCTACTACGTTTCTTTTGGATATATCTTTAAGGAAGAAACCAGAAAAATGTATCAGTGTTCCTATCCTTTGGTCAGTGACATCACATTTATTAAGGCTGTGTTTGTCTGCTCTGGGGTGTTTTCAGTGTGTCTGTGTGTTAGCTATTCCAGTGAAGCATCTAGCCCAGGGACAGAGGAGTTCTGGTCCTCACTGTAATTGAACCACAGATCCTGCCAGACTGTTTGTCACATGTCTCGCTCTGTCCAGAACCTTTTATCGTTGTTGAATCAACACAATCTGTGTGAACGAGAACAGGATAGTAATAAAAATGTGGCTCTCATAGATGGCAATACCACTTTTCTCTTCCCCCAAGTCTTCTACTTCAGTTTCTCTCTACCACATAAAAACTTTTAGAGTTTGTCCTTTCTTTTGTAGGTGCAGGGAAATATGATTGTATTTGCTACATTTTGCTACAAGAAAATATCAATTTTGGCACAGATTTTGCTGCATTTACCAATAAATCCTCTTTTCCACTTCTTTTCCCCACTGAACAGCACTTCAATTTGTATATAATGATAGTAATAATGTGTGTTAGCTCACAAGACAGAATTTGGATTTGGAAGATATTTTCAAGGCAAGATAAAAATATATTTGTTTAAGAACGCTTAACCATTTTCCTTTATGCATAAATACACTACCAGATCCACAAAGAAAAGTAGATAATGACAACCCGCCTAAACAAATAACATGTAAATATCTAACTTGATCATGTATTTGCCTACTTACATAACTGTGAGTGGCAAAATCATGTGGCCCTTTGCTCACAGTATCTGGTTTGGTCTCGTTGTGCAACAATAACTGCAAGTAAACAACTGATTTCTAGTAACTGCTCATCAGTATTTCATTTCAGTTTGGAAGGATTTCAGTCAACTCCTCCGTGCAAAGCAGCTCCAACTCTGTGATGTCTGGGGGTTTCATCAAATGAGCAAGCCACACCAGATCCCTCCACTTATCTGTTGCCGTAAGATCACGACTTTGACACAGCCATCATAGAACATTAACTTTGTTCCTCTTTATGTCCATGTCTATGTCGGTGTCAATGATAAAATTATTCATAGAGCGCATTAAAATCAATGGGAGTTGAAACAAAGTGCTGTCCAATAAAATGAAATAAACCAAGAACAGGAGAAAAGCACTCAATGAAAAAAAGAGTACAACACAATGGCTAGAAACAATAAAGATAAAGTGAAATCACCCAAGATCAATAAAGTAACATTCCATAAAAATCCAATAAAAAAAAGCTAAAAACCCAGTGCACATTAGCTCAATGAGTGTTTTTGTTTTGCTGTTATGAAAAAACTGAATCAATCAGCCAGGCACATTGCTGGTTTTTGAGACAACAAATTGTTTGTCTTTCTAATTTCCAGATTATGTCAGAATATGAAGTAATTTACTTAAGCTGTGACTGGAGTTTATTTCCACAAAAGCATATTTGAAGCTGATGGTTTGATTCTGCTTTAAAATATTTCCATAGTAGGCCTTCTGCAAGAAAATTGTGTCTTTTTGTATTTACATCTGTCCATAACGAGCACACTTGTGTTCAATTTCTATGTTTACGATCTGAACGCCGATAGTGACAAAGTAATGACCGGCAGGACTCAATGCTGCATGTGAGATGACCTGAGCTGAACCAGCTTGTCCACTCTGCTATAAAGTAGAGAGCAGTACAGCTGTAATATTTTTTGCCAAATGAAAAGGCGACAGCCACACAGCCAAAGGATATATGAGCCAACTTACACCATTAGATAGCATGACAGAAATAACCGCAGTGGACAAGATTGTATGTGAAAAGACACTCTGGTGTTTCTCTTTTCTGTCCACATATCTTCTTTGATATTGGACCTTGGAGTGTGAAACCAAGTTAAATGATGGAAAGCCACGATCTCGGGAGGAGGGTGAGTGGAGAGGACAGAAAGAGGGAGCGAGTGTGTGGACGAATATGTCGAACTGTTCTGGATGAGCAGAGACGTTGACAGCTTCTATCTGTTCTTTTTTGCCTGTCTGTTTCTCTCGTTCTCATTCCCCTTCAAAATATCATCACACTCCTCTACATCCCCAGATTGGATTTTAAATGAAGTCCACATTCACTAAGCAGTTGTTGAGTTGATTTGGTTTCTATCTACAGGATCTACTCACCCCCCATCTTATAGTTCATCCTCAGGAACAGAATGAGAGCAGGGCCGTTGGTCAGCACTCTGATTTTCTGCATCCAGATGGTAGATGTGAAAGATCCCAGTAAGGGGTCCCAATGCTGCGTCCTTGAAGCTGGTGATTTATACACAGGCAAAGGCATCCAAAAGGCAGCTGAGGAGAAAACTTACTATACATTGTGCGCTTGTATGAGCTGCATCATATCTTAATGTGCATTTTGTATCATTTGTCATTAAGAATTCTTGTTAATTAAATCATTTTTGCAGAGTAAAGGCATTCTGGAATGAATCTTGTGCTTTGTGTTCTAATATTAAACAATCACTGTCACTTCAGTCTCAGCAGCAGATGTGTGTTTCTGTATGAGCATAACCTTGAAGGGAACAGGGGAATGTCGCTGTGCACTGCAGCCAGCATCTCTGAGGGGTTTTATTCACTCGCACCTCCCACTGTTTTCTCTCCAATTAACTCCACCATCAGTGGCAATAAAGGCGGTTTGCCCCATGCTGGAGTGCCATGTATCCCCCAACAGGCTTGAGTTTTGACCCCATTCAGTTCCACTCAGCTTAGGTCCCACACATATCGAGAGCATCCTTCACAGCAGGGGAGGAACAGACATGGAAACATTTAGCCTTTTCATCTTTTCATCCTATTACATCCCAAAAGCCATCTGATTCCCAGACCAGAGAGCAGTGACTGGGAGGCTTTCGAGTCTGGTAGCAAGATGAAAGGAAGTTAAGGAAGGAAAAAATAAAGTGTGAAATAATAGAATGATGAAATATGTAAGGATGAGATTGAAGAAAGAGTGGAAAAAAACTAATGAAGGAAGTCAGCCCAACTCTGGGAGTGGGGACATGAATGTATAGATGGACAGTTGAAACTGGGGTACAAGAAAGGGATAAGTAATATACATACTTTATTTAATATGCTCTAGACATAAAAATGAAACAAGAGGATGAAAAGATAGGAAAGGATGAGAGTCATCAGAAAATTAAACAGGAGCACTTTAAGACTGCATACCCCAGCCAAGGCTAAATTAAAAAGTTCCTGAATCCAGATTTGGATAAAGCTGAAATGTCAGACTGAAGCAGAGCCTGAAGGGGGAGTGTATATGTGTGCATGTTTGCTTGTCCACTGTGTATCAGAATCGCTTTACAGATAGATCCCAAAAGACCTAGTTGATGTTGGGGTTTCGGACACAGCTTCAAACAACGATGACTGAAAACGAATGAATGCAGTTTGAAATGAAATGCAACTTGATCTAGGCAGCAGGACTGCAGGTGGTTGGCAAAAAAAGAGAAGCCAATGAAATGAAAAAGAACAAGTCTTTATTATGGTGAGTAACTTTGACACGCTTACGTTGTGCCCAGTGCCAGTCCATCCGTCATCCAGCTCTCCTACTGATGAGCACTGGAAACAAATCTGAGGAACCCGAGCTTTATTTTGCCGCCTGGGTGACTTGTCTGAGTCGTCACAAGCCTGTGTGTCCCTGTATCCCTTCCCGACTGACGTCTCTGAGGCTCAGTTTCACCCGCTGGGAATCTCTGCCTCTCTTCTTACTGCTTCCCTCCATCTCGCCTATTCGTGATGCAGATAGTTTTTTTTTTCCCCTGCCAGTACATCGTGTTTATTTGATTTTTTATTTATATCAAATGTCGCTGCTGTTTATCTGTTTGCAGAGTGTGTGCGTATATGTGCTCGATAAGTTGCGAAACATAGAGGGCATCAATCACTGTCACTTAGCTGCTCAACATGTCGTTCATGCTGACTGAGCCCTCCTCCAAACCTTTCCTGTTAAGTCTAACCTCAATGAATGTCCAACTCCTTCAATACATACATTTACAAGGGGTAAGAAAGAGTGAGAGACGAGGTGGGAGAGTTGGATGAGGACAAGCACTTTTGTGCTTTTGCAATCTGAGCCAAATATATGTTTACAAATTCACAAATGAGAAATCCAGAAGCACAGTGTCAGTTCTCATATTCTCCGAGCTCATGGCAGTCTGCCTTGTTCTGCGGCCCCTCCTTTAGCAGACTTCTGCAACAGTTATTTAGATGAATGATTAAAGTTAAAGCACAGCCAGCAAGAGTCTCACTATTCTTATTTAAGGAAGAATGGGCAAGCTGTCATCTCTTGATGCATTGCCTGCTATCCTGCATGCAAACAAGATATACTCTCTCCACCGATGCTGCCCTACTCCACAGTGCCTTCCTTCATCTCACATATACGTCCCCAAAGACCTGCCTTTGTGATTGATCAGGTGCTACTGAGGCATCATTGAGGACATGTGGGAAGTCTTCCCACCCAGAGAACCAGGCACTCCCGCATGCTGATCTGATGTGATCAGTGAGATAGGAGGAACAAGGGAGGACTGTTCACAGTTGATCTATGGCCACTGAAATCTGGCTCCTGAGAGGAAAATCTCCTAAAGGTTTTATAGATAAGGCATACAGTGGTTTGTATTAACGGCCTCCTTTGTCTAACTTTGAGCAAACTACATGGTGAGATGTCAGAGAGAAGTTGAGAAAGCTGCTGTTGACTCACTACAGATTTCATATAATTTCATGTCCTTGCAAAGCCCATCTTTATAAAAGTTTTGACATTGTGTAAAATGGAAATTAAACAGAATTATGTGATTTCCAAGTGATTTCACACTGTATCTAAGTAATAACGGCGCTGAAACAAGTTCCAAAGTTTAACCAAAACAACTAATTTTCATATATATTTTGAATTTGATTTCAGCAACTCTTTTAAGTTGGGATTGAACAAGACAAAAGACTGAAAAGTTTGAGTCATGCTAAGAGGGGGGGGAAATTAAACTGGTAGAACATCTCACAACAGATTAGAGTAGAGGTTTTCAAAGTGAGGTGAGTCTCCCCAGGGGGGCTCCACATTGTTACAGAGGTGGCTCAGTGAATTTAAATGAGGGAATATTAAATTAGTTATCAAAAAAATAACTAAAATTGTTTGTGATTTGGTTGAAGAGCCCATATATATTAGTTATGGGGGAATTTAACTGTTTTTCCTATCTTGGCTCACTTGCTTTGTGTATATGGGATTAAACTATATAATTGTGATCCTATAGGCATCCAGGAATTGAATTGTTTGAAAATTTCTTAATTAAAGTAACTGCCAACAGGTCGCTAACATGAAGGAGTATAAAGAGAGCATACCAGAGAATCTGAGCCCTTGAGCAGTAAAGACATGGTCCAGAGAACATCCTTTGCAGGGAAGATTTTGCTTTGTTCAACAAGACAATGCAGACCCACATTCTGCAAATATCACAGCCGCATGACAGCGACCCAACTACTGAACAGTTGAAATCTTATATCAAAAGTGTAACAGTTGGTCTCCTTAGTTGCCAAACCCTTCAAAAGTAAAAAAAAAAAAAAAAAAATGCAATACGAGCATCAAATTTAAAAGTTTGCTTGTATTTTAGTTCAGTGTCTCAGTTTCAACATTAGAATTTTGTTCTTGTACTCTTTTTCATTTTCTTACCAACTTGGCTCAGGTTAGCAACAGAAAAAAGGAGAATCCACAGAGATAAATTCAGAAACTCAATTTGAGCTCATTTTCAATAACAAAACAACCTGAGATGGGATGTGGAAATGTAGTACATCAATAGTATACTGCATGAATGGATGGTTGTAAGTGTGTGTGGGGGGAATGTTGTATCAAAATGCCCACAACACACTGACAAACTGTTTGAAATGTAGAAAAAGAAGAGCTGCCGAGAGAGAGAGAGAGAGAGAGAGAGAGAGAGAGAGAGAGAGAGAGAGAGAGAGAG
Source organism: Odontesthes bonariensis (assembly GCF_027942865.1). NCBI lineage: Eukaryota > Metazoa > Chordata > Actinopteri > Atheriniformes > Atherinopsidae > Odontesthes > Odontesthes bonariensis. Next base: position 29,175,151 of record NC_134508.1, read on the forward strand.
ATCAGATTAAGCTGGTTTTAAAAATTTTAACTCCTCCCACCTCCTAGGTGAAGCCAGTTATTTACAATCCAACCAGGAAATTTCCATGAAAATTAGAGCAAGAAAAAGAACCCAGATTGTGGGGCCATCACAATTTAGATAGATGTTTTATATCATTTGCAAATCCCTCCATTCTTATATTTTACAATGCATCCCAACGTTTTTGGAAACATGTCTTTAATGAAATATCATCTTCTCATTCACAGACCAATGATTACTTTTTCTTCAAGAAAAGTCTTTATACACATGTCTTATGTAAGAGAATGTTTTTGTGCGTATCAGATTGAATTGTCTGAAAGGCGTATTTCTAAATGCTCAAGCAGATGAAATAAAACAAAGTTTGTTAGAATACAGTCTCTTCTGTAGTAGTTTTATGTGTCATTTAAAAGTAATAGTCTGACATAATATAAGAAAAAATGCCAACACTGATTTGGCTGTGGCTCCAAAACTCCCACAGACGATGCTTGGCTCTGATGTCCATTGTGTTAATAATGCTGTATGCTTATTTGGCATTGGTAACCGTGCAGTCTCATGTGTTAATATCTTACATTGCTCCATAATCCCTCTGCATTTTATAAAAGATGGTGTTACAAGAGCAGAATACTGTTTTTTAGGGCAGTTAATCTTCAGGAGTACACATCTTTTATCTTGTCCAGGAGGAATATTATGAAAGCAAATAAGGAAAAATAGTCCTTCTGTCATATCTGCAGCTTTTGACTGATTGGACTGGTTTAGAATATGGTAAAAAAAAAAAAAGAGAAGCTGCTTTTTTAACAACATGGATCCTAATGAGTATTCATCAAATGGATTATGAGCCGGCTGTTGCCTTATATTTAGCACACAGATTTGATAGCTTTATTATTCTCACATACATGTAATTTGTTTCAAGAAAGCAGCAATGGATTTTTCCCGCTGAAAAATTAGTGCAGGTTTGGGTTTGAGGGGCTGTTTCGGGATGTTCTCTTTATGTCTTATTAATGTGGTCAATTTATTTTTTAAGTAAGGAAAGATACCATGAGTCTTAGTGTGAATATTAGCAATACAATTCCTATATTCTAGATATGGTCCTGTATGCTAAGAAAAAAAACAGCAATTTGATTTTTTTCATCATTTTTTTAAAAATTAACATTTAGGGGCAGTCTGTGGCGTAGTGGGTACATCAGACGCCCCATGTACATAGGCTATAGTCCTTGTGCAGCTGGCCCCGGTTCAAATCCTGCATCGGACGGCCCTTTGCTCCGTGTTATTCCCCCTCTCTCTGCCCCCTGCTTCCTGTCTCTCTTCACTGTCCTATATAATAAAGGCATAAAAAGCCCCAAAAAAATTTTTTAAAAAGAAGAAAAAAAAAAACATCTTTCTAAAAATATGGACAGTGCTTATCTGACCACTGATTCACTGTCTGACGTTGCTTCCCTTCAAATGTAAAACTAGTTGAAGCTAAATTCTCTTGTTTTTGGCTCAATGGCATTTTCACTGTTCAATATTCTTCTAATCAAGGTATTTTTTTGGCATAATGCAGATGTTGTCTTCTTTGCAAACTGCACTAATGATATCATAGATGGTTTTAAATTGCGCCAAAAGTCGATGTGATTTCGACCAACCTCATATCTGTCTCTGGATTTCTGTTGAAGACTTTATGCCAAGACATATTCTTCAGCTGAAATTGTCATACGTTTAGATGTTTGTTAAGCTTGAACGACTATGTCAAACATTTCCAGAGAATTTGAAATGCAGCAGTTGATCAATTCAAGATAATAGTGAATGAAATATAAGACCCAGTAGTGTGATCTAAGAGGAAGTTTGGGGTTTGAGTTCTGGTTGGACGGACCACTTACTGCTTATTTATTTCTCTTTCTGTCAAGATTGTCATCTCTATGAATCAAACACTGTGCAAATTACACAAAGGTATAACTATTTTATATGTAAGTAATGTTGCTTCACTGAAAACTGCATGGGCAACTAATTTATTACCATTTCTATTTTTTTTGCCACTGTTATTCCTATATCCCGAATATTAAACAGAAAAATCTTCCAGAACAACTACTTTGCTGAAACAAGCTGTGAATACATAGCCCACTGTGCGTCAAGTCGTCTCTTTGACGGTGTCGCATACTGGGTGGCATTAATACATCAAGTGAATAAAAATGCAGCACCATGTAAATATATATTCATGAGTATAGTTTATTGACTCATACCTCCATGTTACATGTCTAAATTAAGTTTTGGGATGATTTATAAGTGACTTGAAATTGAACAACGTTTTTTGTTAATAAATAAACCATAAAAGACCTGCTTCTAACTGCATAGCAAAATTCACACAGGACACACGAGTAGAGCGATATGATGCCTTGTGTTGGACAGCGTCCACTTTAACCACCATCTACTGAGGCCCGCTGCTGAGTCGTTGAAATAAAAAGTAAAACACTACAGAGAGTGAAACTGTTGGCTCTCTGAGCCAAAGCAGAGACGTAAAACTGTCAGAACAGTTGCACATTTTAGTTTTCTTTGGAAGTGCTGGGGATTTCTGAATTTATCTCTCCTTTCAAAAATCTGCAATATATTTCACATATTACACTTAAGCCAGCACGTCTTATCCTCATATCTCTTCTATTTTCAGTTGGAAGAGTAAAGTATCTTTCTTTGTCTTTGTTTGTTGTATCTTTGTGCTCCAACCACATGTTTTTTAAAGATACATTTTCACTCACTGTCACCTAAATACTAATACATTTGTCTTAATATGGATAAAGGTTTTATCCCCTTTTGTAACTGAAATTATTTTATAACTCAGCTGGTCTTCTTGAAACAATATTACAGATATTACTTCTGAAGAAACCTCTGATTATTCTCTTTTGGCTGAAGTGGTTCTCATTTTTGTCTTATTGCAGTCATAATCTCACTGTGTGTCGTATATATATTGTCTTTTTACCTTTTCTCTCTTTCTTTGCACTTTCGCCTCATATTGTCTTACAGACCTCTGCTTTCTCTACACTCGTTCTCTTATTCGTTTTCTTTTTCTCCCTTGCTGTGTTATCTGCCTCAGCTCCATTTCCTTGCTCCCTGATACTCCCTGACTCAGTAGCTTTCATTTTCATGATAATCCAGCGACACCATTGGACTGCGAAATCACTTTTACTGCCTTTTCTTTTTCTTCTTGGGCCCCCCACCCCCTTCCTCTTTCTGTCTCTCATGCTCACTTTCTCAATTTTCCCCCCACTGGTTTATCTTTTTTCCTCCTGGCTTTCTTTTGCTTTTTGTAATTAAATGTCATTTTCAGCTTTCCCATTTTTTTTTTTTTTTTTGAAGGGGGGGTTGTAAAAGTGAAAAGTTTCTCTTTTTTATTTAATGATTATTGTCAAAGCAGAGTGAAGTTACTGCTGGTAGAGGCTTTAAGCCCAACAAAGACAGCATCTTCATTGTATCTGTCCACCAGCATGTCTACATTGGTGCTTAGTATATTAATATTCATTTTTCCACTGTTCAAATTTTGATCTGACAACCAATACAAATTGTCTGTTAGATCATCTTTATGGCATGTATTACGTAAGGGGGAATCTCATTTTATTGTAAGTTGTTTGTTAAAAAATTTGCATCTTTTTAGAAAGGCTGTGCATCAAAGTCACTGAATTTATTTGAATTAATATGATGTAAAATACAAGAAAAGCATGAACAATATTCAATGTGTTTTGGTTGTTCTTGTGACAAATACCCAATATACCTAATAAGGTCACTATACACAGTAATATAGATTTGATTGATTGAACTGATGAATCCCTGTTGATTACCAATAATAAGATGCAACTGAGCATATGAAATGCACATTCACTGAGGATGACCATATGACCTGAAACATGGAATACAAGCAGACAGTGCTAAATACAGATGTGATCAGTTTCAGAGATGCTCTGCAACAGTTGTGATCACATTCTTGTCACAGTGTGGCCACAAATCCATCCTGGGTCACAGTGAGGGACCACTCACTGCTCTGACGTGACTCCATGCAAGCAGCAGAAATTCCACATGGGTATTTTCTTGGACATACAGTTTCTGGTCATATAGAAAACACATATTCTATAAAAGGAAGTGTCCAAACTCACAGGGTATCATCATTGAAAGAAAATATCTTGCTTGTCTTAAAGGTCCCATGGCATGAAAATTTCACTCTCAGAGGTTTTTTAGCCTTAAAATGAGTTCCTCTAGCCTCCTTAAGTCACCCCAGTGAGTAGAAATTGCGAAATGTATTCACTGAGCAGTACAGGCATTTCCTCCGTGTTTTGAATAGAGCGCCTCCAAGTGTCTCGTTGACTCAAGGCTCCTGGTATGACGTCATGCCAGGATAGAGCTCATCAAAATTTCCCACCCCCTCTCTCCGCCACGCCCTCTGTCTCCACCCACACCTGCATTACCTTACCCGCCCAACTCATGTGGAGTAGACCGAGACTCGCCACGACTGAAGACAGTCACAGAAGATACAGCAATGGCTTCCAAACGACTTTACCATGCGAAATGTACTGTGCCAGGATGTGAAGATGAAGAGAAGAGTCTGTTTGCGCTTCCATCCTCTGTCCCTTTGAAAACGGAATGGCTAATTTCATTTACGAGGGACGGGTGCCCATGCATGTTCCAAAGAGCGTCAGTGTTTGCGCGACACATTTCAGAGGAATGCTTTTACAACTTGGGACAGTACAGGGCAGGTTTTGCCCTACACCTGAAGTTGAAGCCTGGATCAGTGCCAAGCCTTGCCGGTCCATCAGCTACCCACACCGATCAAGTAAGTCATAATTATTTGCTAGCCGCTAGCACTTTATGGGTGCCAGCTAACTAGCCAACATTAGCTGTGGAGGTATTTATCCATGAAACCTACACTGCGCTACAAAACCAATACTCTGTTAAACTGGTTAGATTTGGAAAATTGGTTGTAAAACAAGACATTTGTCTTTTGACCAAGTACCTTACGTGTAGGGGACTACATACAGCATGAATACTTAGGTAAGCAAGTCTAGTTATGTTCTGCGGCTAGATACGTCTGTTACACGGAAAATGACGCCCGACGAAAACAATTCATATTTTGTACGCCTTTCTTTCGATTGGTGACTTTATATTTTGTAAGCATTTGTTACGGTTTGGTGACCTTTTATTTTATTTTTTTTTTTGTTTACGTCGAGTCGTTTCTGCGTCTTTCGTGTGGGATACGCGATCGGGTGTTGTGGCTAGGTGAAGGATGTTTAACAAACGTTTGCCGACTACCCTCGAACATACACCATTATGTATCTGTCAATTCGAACACAGTTTTGACTTCAAATCTGTCGTGACTCGTCAGTTTATCACGAGTGTAATGCTCAGCTTTCGAACCATGAGATGTGTGCTCTCTGTCTGCATCAGGTTCACTCTTCACTGGCCAGCACATCAAGTGCTCACGTCCAGACATCCCGGACCAGGGATGCTGCCTGCCAGACTGACCCCATTGTCAATAGGACTGCAGCCACACCGAAGAATGTTGTCTTTCTCTATATTGGAATGCTTTGCAGGTGAGATGTTTTACCTTGTAGTTGTTGAAAGTTTTTGTTGTCTGAAATGTCATTATTGAGCCGGGTTTCTCCAGCACTGTAAGGCACAAAACACCTAGACCAGGGGCCTCATGTACAAAGACTTGCGTGGATTTCCTACTGAAACATGGCGTACGCTCAAACCCAAATGGCCTCCAACGTCGGATGTACGAATCTGTGCGCACGCATTAATCCAAGCACATTTCGTTTGTACATCCCAATCAACGTGGAATTGAGCGCACATGACGGAGCACCCGACTCCTCCCTGTCCACACCCCTACTTAAATACGCAAATCATATTTAAATGAGCCCTGCACCTGCGATTCCCCTCTCTGCACGATCAGAAAATAAAGAAAAAAGAATGAATAAGACGGAAAAAAGAAGAACATCACGGAAAGCGAGATGTCGGTGCTACTTTCTGAAGTGAAGGCCCGCAAAAATGTGTTCTTTGGCACACTGTCCTCCGGCAAACACAAGAAGAGTGTGTGGGAGAGCCTGAGGCTGTCAATGCTGGGGGGTCTGAGAAGCCTCACAAGCAGAAGTGAAGAAGTAGTCCCACATTAAGGTGGATGTGAAGCGGAGACTGGCTGTCCACCGCTGCAGTGTGGCCAAAACAGGCGGGTGGGGGGGTGACCGACTCTGTTTGAACAGAGAGTCGGGGCAACAATGGGTGACACTCTCTCTGGGGTGGTGGGAGCTCATGTGGGTGACTGATTACCCCCAAGCTAAATACCGATGTTTTTGTATAACTCACAACAACGTGTTCATACAGTAACGTGCAGAAGTGCGCCGGGGAAAAGTCGAGGCTGATTAAGACATTTCACACTTTACGCACGGGGTTATTAATATTTGCCCACAGAGACGATCAGGGGCTTGTTAGAAAGATCTTAAACTGAAGTTTAACCAGCAAAAAAACAGAAATAAACTAACTTTAACCACCGACTAATAAATATAATATAATAATGATGCTGTGAACACGCGTCACGGGGAATAATATTAGGACAATTACAATAATGAAGTTACTCACCGAGAAGCCACCCATCACGCACAGTGCCACCCTATAGTCTGTTCCCAACGATGCTGTTACTCAGAATGTATGAATCGTGCGTTGAACCAGGCCACCTCGCCACAATGTTGGTTAATTGCATTTACGCATCACATATGATCTGTACATCGATCGAATGAAAATGTTCCCTGTTAACATACAAATTCATCATGTGATGGCGCTTTTATAGCAATGTGTGCGCAGTCGATAGCTCCGATTACAAAACCGGCTCTCGCTTCAAATTGAGCTTTAATGTTGGCCTGTTGGGAATTTGATATACGTGGCTGAGATGCGGTTAATTCTGCCCCACGCGGCTGGCATGGCTCGGCTCAGGGTAGACTGGCACACTCCCAATCGGTTGGCCAGCTCCCTCTGGAATGCCCCGGTTGGAACCCCAGTGTGCCCATCACCTGTGGGCACAGGCAGCGCATGGCTCCTCGCTGTGTTGCGCTCCAACGCCGGCCGCAGCTCTGCGCACAGTTCTAGGAGGATTTCCCTCAAAACGGCTAATGAGTCGCCATCATGTGCCAGCAAATTCTCTCTGTTGTAGTGAACACACGCTCTCTTTGAATTGCACCATTTGCAAAGTCTTCTAATACTTTTAAAGCAGCCATTGCACCACTTTGCGCTGCTTTTATATCCACTCGTGTAAATGGAGACACATGGGTGTATTAATTGTTTATCAGTATTAATTGTTCATCTATCTCAAATGTGCACATCACAGTCTGAGGACTAATTGTTTTCACATTTATTTATTATAACAGTTTCCCAACATCACCTTAGGTGTCGCCAAACAATCAACAGCTGCAGAAACGTGCGTACGCCAGCCCTGAAGCTGCCGTGAGGCACCGCACATTTCCACGGTCTTTTCGTTCTTGATACATCTGATCGTTGACGTGAAAAGGTGCGTACGCCACTATTTTGTGCGTACGCACGCTTTGTACATGAGGCCCCAGGTCCCCTGAAAAGATTGTCTTGTGAATGTAATTTATATTTGATTTACCAAAAAATGTATACTTTTAGGGGGTTTTCAGATCATAGTTCCTATGAAACTTCACAATATATGAAAAGCTTTTTCCAAAATGCTTTATACCTACTTTCAAAAATGTTGTTTTGTTACTACCATTAAAAGCAGCATTTAAATGTTTCAACATGTTATGTAAATCTCAGCTAATAGCACTTTTCCTGATGCTTGAAATCAGATTTAAAAAAAAGTAATGAGAACAGCTTTTATAGCATTTTGGAAAAGAGCTTTTCATATGCTCTCCCATGATGATGCATGTGTCTCTACCAGCTAACCCCCACCACCATGACAAATGAAAATTCTGTGGGAAACACCGTTTACAAATTGTTTCTTGTACTTTCAGACTACTTGGCGGCAATCCACTTTAATGACAATGCGAACCGACCACAGGCCCAGACAGCAGACGGTGTACCTCTCTTCAAAATCTCCTTTCCCAAATCCAAGAAGGGAGAGTGCAGTCAAACATCAAAAGACTAAGCCAACCTTTGGTAAGACCTCAAAAGTTCAAGAATTCAAGTCCAACTACTTTTGCCTTTATCAAATTTACTGAGGTTAATTCCAACAAATAGGAATACAAAAAATGTGAGAAATAAATATATAGAACATATATAAATATATAAATAGATATAAAAATAAACATTGAAATGTACAAATGACTACTGAAATATACAAATGTTGTGCATGTGCGTGTGTGTATGAATGTTCTGTGTGAAAAGGGTATGTGGATGTCCTGATGGACCTAATTTTTCACACGCGAGGCAGTCTAAACCCGGTGCAGTATCCTTCATCATCGGGGTACTCGGCACGGATACGCAGGACCACACAGGCAGGAATGACCACTCTGATCCGGCGACCCAAAAAGCCCCAGCACCACGCCACAAACTGCCTGTAGGCCAAATACCTGAAGTGCCTGGAAGAACAGATAGAAAAAATGACACTTGCAGAGAATGTTGTTGTTCTTCTGTTATTGCTATGTTGTACATATTTACATATTCCTATGGATTATTCTTGATTGTGTTTTAATAATGTCTTGTAAATAAATCTACAAACACTCTTCATACTGTCTGCATAGTTGAATTATCAGGCTCAGGGTGGGTATACTGTAAACTCTATGTATGTGGCTATGAGTAATTATTTTACAACGCTTACCGATGCGTTCTTCTCAGGCGTAAACTGCCAAAATGGTGCCTGTAGACTCGCCCAGCGGTTTGTAGCGAATATACATTGAGACAGACCGGCTCAAACCCTGGATGATCCAGCATACATGCTGGCTCTGCCGCCACTTCTCCTAGTAGTGCTGTGACCAGAGATTAGAACTACACATGGTAAGTGTCATTTCAGGAACAGGTAGATTGAAATGTTTACAGTGTTACCTGAGGGATCTCCATACAGCATCTATTCTCCCTTTCTGTGGACATTATCTCGCAAATTCCACATTGACACCTATTATAAAAAAAAAAGACAGTGTAATGATATTCTGTTTTCAGGTAATGCCGGCAAATATAACAATGAAACGTCTTTAGTGGCAAGTAAATGAGTTAACAGGTGAGCATGGAGAATAATTACATGCTGGTCAGAATACTATCATGTTTTTTGCGTGCCATAGGCTACTGTATAACTACATGGGCAACGAACAGCTGGCTGTTCCCAGTGAAGACAGGCTACTAAAAAGGTGTACACAGAAATCTGTAGCATAAGTTTCACTTCGTGTAGTTACACTTTGGATCCAGCACCTGGTCAGGATATGATGAGGTATGTTTTTTTTGTATATTATAGCATGTAAACCTTTTTGTCTAGAAAACTTGGTTATAAATCGCTCCCCTTATGTCAACACTGGGTGGAGAATCATTTGCCAAACAGGACAGTGTTTGTGGGGGTAATTGCAATTGCAATTTTCATGAAATTACCCACCGGCGTTTATTACAGTTGTTTTTCATAACGTTGGCAATGTGTACTATGGGAAATACTTTGGCAGTGTTACTGTTGTACAATGCAAGGCGACATTGAGAAAGTTACTTGGTGTAGAGACTGGAGATGCCAGCAGCCATACTCACTAATGTTAGCACTGCAAATACGTGCCCACATTGCAAAATAAGTTGGGAACTTATACGCTTTGTAAGCAAAAATAATATTTTAGGTAGTCCTGATGTAGTGACTACAATTTCTGCTCTAATTAGGCTACCGTAGGCTAAGTGGTTCGGACCGACCCAACTATAAACGTTTCCAGACATAACATTTCAAACTCACCATTCTGAGACGTTTGTTGCTGAACTGCCTGCGCCTCGGCTTCAGGGTCCGATTCCGGGTCGAAGGCGTTTGCTCACCTGCCATTTCTTTTTTTTTCTTTTTTTTTCCTACTAGCAGCTAACATGCGCGTAGCCAAAACAGAGAATCAGACACGCCCCCATTCAGCCATGACACACCCCTCGCGCTCCTCCTTGCTTCTCATTAGGAAAACAGGGCACTGGAGAAAGCGCTGAAATGCGGCTTTCTTGTAAAGGGCGGATTATAGTTCTGCGTCTATCGTCTTGACGTGTTGCTTTGCTCTGGTCGCGAACCACTTTTCATGTTATGGTTCTGCAACCTCGGTCTGGAATTTCTCGGGACGCACAGCAGTTTCCCCTCACGAGAATTTCGGTGGGCGGTGACGAGAACTTTCGGCGGCGCCGGCGGAAGTGTTTATCTTTCAAAAAAAAAAAGTGTATGCAAGATATGGATCTGGAGTTGCTCGACATCGAAGAAGGACAGCTTCTTTTATTGCAGTTGGCGAAAATGCAAAGGAGGAAGCCACACAGACAACCGGAAAGGCACACCGAGGACCAATCACAGCCGCTTTTGTCTGCGCACTTCCGTTGGTGGTCTGCGTGCGTCTGTCGTGTAGGCAGGATTTTTCTGAGGTGCACGACAACGCGCGCAGAGCCTCTGCGTGGGGGAGTGGTCAAGATTTTGACGCTCGCAGAGGCTCTGCGTCCGAGCGTCAGAGGCTTTGCGTCTGAAGCATAAATCAGCCTTTAAGAGGCCAAATTTGCGTTTTCCGGGTGAATTTTGAGAACGCCTGGGGGTACAACATCCTGAAGCCTCCAAAAGCCCATTTACAGTGCCGCTACTATACCATGCCATGGGAACTTTAACTGTCCATTTCAGCAGCAGCTGAACAAAGCAGCTGTAAACACACCACCAAAGCTCCAATCTGTCCTGTCGGCTTCAGTTACCTTTTAACGGACCAGGTTTTACTGCCACGTGTGAACAAATGTACTTTGTGCTGTCCAGCTGTGATCAGAACACCCATAATACATGGTAATGCTGTGATTACTTTCCAAAGCAGCTGGATTCTTGTATGATTTGTGAGTTCATGAGAGACCCCATGTTGCCAGATTCTATATGGGGTCAAAATATCAACAATTGCACCTATGAGCAAGTTTTAAGAGTGACAATTCACCGATAGCACCTTCAAAGGATGTTGACTTGGATGCTCTAAGCTGTCAGTTATACCGGAGTTGGAGGGTATGTCTTACCTGAAAGAGAAGCAAACAGCAACAATGAATGCTTTTCATAGTAGAAAAGTTGTTTTCATTCTATTCCCATCTGAATTTAGTAGGAGTATGATTTCATAAACAGGCTCTACTTGAATTGATTTATTAGTCCGAATGTCTCGGGTTCACTCATCACCGCTGGTTATAGACAGATGGTCCATCTAATCACCTACCAAGTATTTTTTTTCTGTAGTATAACTGCCCTTCTCCAAACACTGGGTCTGGATTAGCTGGCTGCAAGTAGAAGTGATGATGACCTTCAAGGGAGGAGGTTATAACTTGGTTTAGTAATTCAGTCTTTATATTTGCTTTATATTAACTGTTAGATGTGCATTAGATTAATCTAAGCATATTTATCCCTTTGTGAAACAAACAAACAAAAAAGACCTCAGAAATATGGAGGGATTTTTTTATCAGTTAAAGTCTCAGATTCAGCCAATGAAAGTTGCTTTGGTTGTTTACAGAACAAGAAACAATGTGGTCTATGTGTGGCATCAATGAAGCACCACAGTGTGGACACACAGATCTCATCACTGGGACTGCGAAACCCATCTGTTATGAAAACAGCTGGAGCACCCTGGAAATAGGGATGTGGCTGAAAAGAAGAATGTGCGAGCTTCTATTCTTTACCTGGTGCTGCCACAGCAGCAGAGCTGAGCTACCAGTGATAATGAATTGTCTTTTTTGTTGAAAAATATTTGCAAAGTATAACTCTACATAGTGGGCTGTACGGTGGTTAGCACCGTTGCCTCACAGCAAGAGGGTTCCAGTTTCAATTCCAAGCCGGTGCCTTTCTTTGTGGAGTTTGCATGTTCTCCCCGTGTATGCGTGGGTTCTCTTCGGGTACTCCAGCTTCCTCCCAGTACCCAAAAACATGCATGTTAGGTTAATTGGTGACTCTAAATTGTCCCTTGGAGTGAGCTTGAGCGTGCATGGTTTTGTGTCTCATTTGTCTCTGTGATGGACTGGCGACCTGTCCAAGGTGTACCCTGCCTCTCGCGACCCTGAGTTGGATTAAGCAGGTATAGAAAATGGATGGATGGAACTCTACATAGTGCTAACTGCTACAGTAATAGTACAGTACAATTACAAGGAGACAGAGAAAGCTGAGCTGAAGGTGCTGATTTAGAGGCGCTGTTTACTCTTTACTGTCAAGCCTGATTTATGGTCGTCTACAGAGCGCGTGCGTCGGCCAAAATTCCTATCTATCCGTCGAGGCGACGGAGACTGGCGGAGACCGCAAGGGTTGTGATTGGTCGGCTAACAACATCATTTCCGGAATCACTTTTCCGGTTAGTTAGTTCTTTCCTGTGGGCCGGCCAACATTTGGTCAAAATTATTTGCATTCAATATCAATAAGCTCCAACTTCAAACAAAAGTCTTTCTCTCTCGGTCGCCATCGTTCACTGTGAGGGGTGAAACGGAGCCGGAAGGTAAACAATCAACGACTTTCACGATAGACGTCGCGAGATTAGATCGTCTAGCATAGCGACGCCTACTGATCGGGAGGGGAATTGCCTTGCGTATCCGACATCCCGAAAGAGAACTTCGAAAGGTTTAAAGCCTCTCCGTGACCACGGAGTTGGATTGACGGATAGCGACGGAGAAGCATACCGAGGCCTTCATGGTTTTGGGTTTTTAGATTATTTTGAAATTCTCAGTTCTTTTGCCCTTTCTGTCACTTTTGCACACATTTCCGAATTTCAGTTTGAAACTCTTTAAGGTATCTTTGCTTACTTTTGTTTTACATCTATGTTGCTACCTGATTATCCCACATCTTCAGTCTTTTAGCCATTACTCTCCTTGAATATATACTCCCAGGTTTTCATCATTCATTTGACGGATAGTCTTAATGCGCACACATATAGGTATTTTTCTTTGTGTTCAGTATTTCTTCATGACTCTTGACTGTTTATAGTTGCTGTCATTTTACTCACCCTTGATAACTGTGCTTGCCTGGCTACTTAGTCTTTGAGGTATTTGAGGTACTGACTTTAATCACATTCATAGTTAGATTAAAGAGTTAGAGTTAACATTAAAGACACGGCAGTTCAAGAACTTTCCAAAGCATACAGCTTGTGGCAAGATAGTTTTATAAATGTAATCTCCAACGGTATAAACTACAATAAGACAACTGTCTTTATTTTGAGATGTTCTTACTGGCACAGAATCTCGTTTTTTTGCATTTGCCTGTTTTAAAAATGTTGGAGGCCCAATGTAGACGACAGGAGCTACAAATGAAAACTGATGTACCTTCACTTTTGCAACATCTTATCCCCACTTAGTGTGCTGTGACTGCTGAAAAGTGCGGTAAACCTCTAGAAAGAGAAATATAATCAATAGATTCAGGGCTTGTGGTTTGCATTGCGGTGAGAGTGGAACTGTACATTTGGTTCTTCTCTGTGACAGCAGATCAATGCAGCCTGGAGCACAGACAGAAATGAATTGATTGTCTCCAATAAAACTCCAATTAAACAAAGGAACAAGATTCAGGGAGAGCTCAGAGACAAGCAGCTCTCATCTTCACGTCAGTCCTTTATGGGGGGGTGGGAGTCGGATGTGGGCTGGGGAGCCCGTGAGTGTTGTTCATTTCCTCTGAATTCTTTTGCTATCAAGGAGGTGTGGAAGTTACAGATGAATGTTAGAATGAACAAACTGAAGATAGGGGATCAGATATCCGTTCGAGAGAGTACAAAAGAGAGCAGAGACAGAAGTGCACCAATTGATCCAAAGTATCCTTAATGATGAAAAGGGAGCTTAACTGTGGTGACATGTAATGCTTATCAAGTTTCAGCAGTCAACTGTAGAGCTCATTTGAACTCATTTGATAAATTAGTATCTCTTTCCCCCACTAATCCCCTCTCTATTTGCAGGAAAGGGAAAAGGGAGTCCTGTCACTTTTGTGTTTATATCTTTGCTGCACTTGTAGTCTTCTCATTGAACAATTCCGACATTTCATTCTTGCATGTACATCTGGGTACATTATAAGTCCTCCATCTAGGAAGCTACTAAGTATGCTTTTTGCTCATATGAAGCTCTATCAAAATTAAGTTAGAAGATGATTCATGTTCCCCTTTCCTAGAAAATGCACAAGATCTCCTTACTCTCCCCTCTCATTCCTCTACTTCTTCACTAATAACATTTTCTTTACTATATTCCTCTATCTCCCAAGCTCTGTAATCTGATTGTTCTTTCTCCGATTGTGCTGTTATTGAGTTGTCTGCATCATACATATGTATAAGTCCACCACAACACTTTTTCCACCTTCTGCTGTTATTTCCTCCAGCATTCAGCCAAACAGGAATATCTACTCTAATGCTATGTTAACACATGTAAAGCTTCTCTTCATAGGGGAGTTTACAGATAACCTTCAGAGGGGACTCATCCTATCCACTCGAGCTTTTATTAACATTTGCCTTTAAATCATGTCTAATGGATTTGAGGGCTCGATGTGCCTGTGTGATCAATGAGCTGTTTTCCTCTGCAAAGTTTAGCCCAGTTGCCAGAGTAAAAAATGTTGCCATTATAACGTTTTCAAGACTACTAAAGTGATTCAACCTCAATGTTTTTTGTGTCAAGGCATCAAGTGAGAATTTAAGTTAAAAAAAAAAACTCATCAGAATGGAAAACTTTGTTAAACAAGGAATCACAAAGTGAAAAAAAAACAAAGCCCGTTTCTCAATACCCAAGTACGCAAGTCCGTACGCGTGTGCTTACAAGTATGGACTTGTCAGAAGTACGGACTTCTGAGCACACAAGTAAGGTCATTGTGCATTTGGAATGGAAGCGTCATCATCGCTCGTGCCGTACTGCTTTCTGGGATAGCAAGCTGTCTGAAGTCTACACAAGTCACCACAGAAGCAAACTCGATAAAATGGGCGGAGCAAGCACACATCCGGGAATGTGGAGCGTACTTGTCTGGATGAGTACTTTAAATTGGAACAGTACTTGGTCCTTCGGTGATGACGTTTCAGAAGTACACGAGTACACAAGTACAGACAAGTACGCATATTGAGAAACGGCCAAAGACTCTCACTGGTTTCCTTGACAAATGTCATTTGACAAACCACTACCAACCCTTAAGCCTCGTTTGTCTGGCCATGGTTCAGAACCTTTTTAGCCTTACTCCACTGGTTGTCCATATATTTTAGGATCCATCTCAAAATTCTTTTACTTGCTTTTAAATCCCTAAATGCTCTTGCCCAGCCCTATCTCTTTGAGCTGCTACACCTTTATATACCCTCCTGCTCAGTCAGGTCAGCTGATCAGTCGCTCCTGAAAGTGTCTAAAAAGTAAACATAAGCTCAGAGGGGACTGTGTCTCTTCAGTCAGTTTTTAAATCCCTCCCGAAAACCAATCTCTTCTTCTTGGCTTTCGGCACCCTCTAACTTGTTGACATGACTTTATCTTTTTTTTTTAACCTTTATTTTGGTATATTTTACTGTTTCTATTGTAGAGGAGCTATTTTCACTTATATTTTATGACTTTTAATTAATCTATTTCAATTAATTTCTTCTGCACACATTGGTTTGTTTGAAAGTGCTTTATACATAAAGCTAGTTTGGATTGGATTAGATTTGTTGTTTACAAAGTAACATATTAATGCAGGATAAGAGCCCCGACAAGGTACCAGGGATAGAGCAGAAGCATTTGCTGTCCTCTTGTTTCCCAAACTGTAATTATTTTGGACTTTAAATACCCCGGTCAACATTTTTAATCAGTTTATGGTCTCATTAGTCATTACCAAAAAGTTTTTAAACACTATGCTCTATTTTCACAAATAGACTAAATGTATTTAGTTTGGTGATGCAAATGTGACAAGTTTTATTTAAATTATCACAGTGATAAAGTGCCACAACTACTTTCTCAGCGGAGTGCGCAGCCACCGATGAATTAGGTGTCTCTATCATCTGGCAGTGCCTATGTGTATAAAGACCACAATATATTTCTAAATAAGGCAATGTTTTGATTATGATATGAACATGAGTTTCAGATAGGATATTCCACTCATATTCCTGTTTACATGTTGCAAAGCATTTTGAATAATGACTCATGCCCACATTACATTCCCCATGTGAAAGAGCAATATTTGTGCCCATCCTAAGCCTTTATTACATACATATTATTTAAAACAAAGAGCATTATCAATGCCAGTGATGTCTGAGCCTTCTGCAAATCTGAATTACATATTTGTTTTACGTAGGCAGCCCCACACAAAGTGACAGGGTTCAGATAACAAATAGATGTGCTCAAGCACATAAAAAAAAGTGTTTTTGTCTTCATATGTCCCCTTTAAACTTTCAGTTCAATTCAATTTTATTCATACTGCACCAAATCAAAACAAATGTCATCTCAGGGCACTTCAAACTTGAGTCTACAAAATATAGATAACAAACTCATGTCATTGTGGCTACAAGCATCTATTACATACAGTTTATGAATTCCTGATTTTGTTCAAGGGATAATTGTCCTGTTGTAGAAGCCTTCTCAGTTTCACTTCTTGACTGGCTGGATGACATTTACGGTTATCAAGCTCTGAAATTCCCAATTGACCATTCCAAATGGCCATTCTTGGCCCGTCTTATAAGTACAAATGAGCCAATTAAGGCCTGTTAAGTAAATGAAATAAAAAAAAAAAAAGAATGGTTCATATTTTGGGTTCCCTCCCTCAGTTCCACTGTTATAACGCTCCCACAAATCAATAAGGACACAGAAGGCCACGTCTTTTGTTAATGCACAAGAAAAGGTATGTTTTGTTTTTTCTTTACATTAAACCATGTGAATATATCCTGGTGTGAGCCTGCAAATGAATCCAATAAAGGATCTTTGCTAAACCTTTGTCATGACTTTTCCTTTAACTTCAACTAACAAGAAAATATTTCCTTTGCCAAGACTTGACAAAACGTTTGCATATAAATAAGTTTCTGTCAAAAGTAAGCTTTAAAGGATAACTGCGGTATTTTCAACATTAAGCCTCTTTTCTGAGTCGTCTGCAATGTTTTAGAACCCCCCTCACCGCTTTTTTGATGTTTACTGCTGTCTCCGGTATTTGCCTAATTTTGATTCATCTCAACCTGCTTCAGAATGGCAAGTCATGTGCATGTCCAAAAAGGTCCATAAAAGCACGATAAACGTCCGTTTTCAGAATCATCAACTCACCGGAGTGGTTACTGGTACTGGTAATCCACATCAAATTTTGTTGCGAAAAGTTGCTTCTGTCGTGTTTTATTTGACATCTTGTAAATCCCATATTACTCCTTCACCGAAACGAAAAGTCAGATTCAACTGCTGAGCTGAGTTTATCCATGGCTCTGAGGTGGCTAAGAAAATAGTTTGAGCATGAACGAGGTGCCAAATAAAACACAACAGAAGCAAGTTTTCGCAACGAAATTTGATATGGATTACCAGTGCACACCAGTAACCACTCCGGTGAGTTGATGATTCTGAAAACGGACGTTTATGGTGCTTTTACGGACCTTTTAGGACATGCACATGACTTGCCATTCTGAAGCAGGTTGAGATGAATCAAAATTAGGCAAATACCGGAGACAGCAGTAAACATCAAAAAAGCGGTGAGGGGGGTTCTAAAACATTGCAGACGACTCAGAAAAGAGGCTTAATGTTGAAAATACAGCAGTTATCCTTTAAGCCTAAATGTGCTATGAGAGCGCCTCGTGTTTGGTTGTAGGAGTGTTTGCCTGTGTGCACCTGTGTGCATTTAGCTTCATCACCTCTTCATCATTCCGACAGTACCCCTCTGGCCATCACTCCTTAAGTTACTTTTCACTTATTGTAACTTAACTGAATAGCATCTGACAATGAAGAAAGGCATTAGGCTTTATTTCTCAAATCGTCAATCTTTCACTGGATGTGGCAGCCTAAAATGACCTTATAGCAAACATTTGCTGTTTCAAAAAGTCCATAGTTTATGGATTTCATGTCAGGAGAAAATATCTGATATTTCTTCTAACAAACACTCACCCTTTGAATGGATTTACTGTCAAGTACAAAAAATTTCATATTTATGCTAATGGTAAGTCCATCTATTTATTGGTTTCTGTTGGCATTTTATTACTTTCGTGCCACAGACGAAGAGGCCCTTCCTCCATACTCATCTTTTTTCCTTCAATCGATGTTTCTTAAAGATGCTGACTGTGAACAGCTGCTTTCCCCCTCCTCTTTAGACTGATTCAAAACAACCTCAGACCCCACCATGAAATATTTTTTTTTGCTTCATACAGTTCACAATGAAGGTTAGGTTGAGATTCATGTTGTGATCCTGTTTCAGAGAACGGTTAAAGATTATGATGATCATGCCAATTTGAGCTCTGTGCCATACACCAGAGAAATGATTAGGACTGCACCAGCAGAGTGTTACCCTGACAGATGGCAACACATGGAGCTAGCTGACAGCACTGCTGACAGCGCATTCACAGGAAGTCCCCATATTGCATGCACTGTGCACACTGTTTGTTGCCGTACATATTCTGATGTTTTTCTGCCATCAACTGAAGCTTATTCCTGCCAGTCAATGCCAATGTCAGCTCAAATCACATAGTCTCCAGCTTAAAATTGCAAGACCTGTGCATAGGCCTTCTGTCGTGGCACCAAGGGGAAAAGAGGTGTGTTAAAAAGCTGCTGTGGGACATTATCCCAGTCACTTGTCATTTATCAAAACCTCTCTCTTTGGCAATTAGTTCTTCCAGTGGTCAATAAACTTTCAGTTATTTTCCCTCCAATCAATCTGCTTAGAAATCAGCTCCCCAGCTGTGTTAATGAATGGCCAGCAGAAATGGAGATACTTTAATTGAATGACTGAATACATTAGGTGCTGTATTGAGTGCTGTACCTTTACTTCTATGAATAGCAATATGTGGGAGTTATTAGGTTGATTGATGAAAGTTGAGTTTAGTGTTGGCAAAAACCTAACGGTTACACTGTCCTGGATAAGAATGATTGAAGACAGAAACTTTCCTTGCATGACAACACACAAATCTATGATCCTATAGTAGGACTGAAATGCTATTTCGTGTTTGTGTGAGTGAGTGTCTTTGTGTGTTGTCGGGTAGCCTATATGCTTGTTTATCACCCAGGAAAATTGTTTCAAACTCCATCCAAATGCGTTCTCATGAGAGGCGCACGTAACCCCTCTCAATCGTTGTAAAGCCTCTCATTGTCAATTTGTAATAAGGACTAGCTTGAAGTCTGTGTGTGTGTGTGTGTACGTGTTTGAAAATGTGTGTTTGGGTATACATGTCTGCATATGGAAGGCACTGGCTGTGATGTGATTGATGAGACATGAAAGAGAGCAGCGAGATTTCCAGTCAATCAGCCCTGTGAATAACCATCTCAGCTGTGGATTAAAGGCAGAAAGCTGTCTGAACAAACAAAGACTCACATCCATTACTTATATACAGAGATGTTTTGCTCTCTGGAGCAACTCTGACTACAAAATTAAAGTGTGTTAACAAAAATAGATGGTTTTGTTTTCCTGCATTCAGTATATGAAATGCAGCAAGATAGATAATCTATTCTTTATCTATCACTTGAACAAAAATATGGACATTCTTGTGAATTTGCCTAAATTAAAAGCAGTTTTACTTTTTGTATTCCTTTTTTAGTTTAGGTTGTTTTTTGTTTCTTATTTCAGGGAACTGGGTCATTCTAAGGAGAGAGCACCTTGACAACAACTGAAATTATTGTGCAAATCATTGGTAAAATTTTCCTCAAATTTCTTTGTCTTCTCCAGGTCCAAGGGTTGGAGAAGCAAGTGGACCTCTCAGATTTGGGGCCTGTGGGGTCAGTGATGAAGACTCTTCCATATGGAATGGGTGGAGGCACAGCTGGAGGAGTTGTTAAGCCTCCTTACCAAACCCGCATCTTCTCCACATCCATCGACCAGACGCCCATGAAGTCCAAGCCACCCACCTACAGTTTCTTTAACCCGTATGATGCGGGACGGAACCAGTCCCTGCTTTTAGACCAGACAGGCTATCGCTCCAAGCGCAAGCCCTCACTAAAGACAAACATGAAGACCAAGAAGATCTTCGGTTGGGGAGACTTCTACTTTAGTGTCAAAACCGTGAAGTTCAGCTTGTTGGTGACTGGGAAGATCGTGGACCACATCAATGGGACTTTCACCGTTTACTTCCGCCACAACTCGTCTAGCTTAGGGAATGTTTCAGTCAGCATTGTACCCCCGACCAAAGTGGTGGAGTTTGAGGTTCTTCAGCAGCGGCAGAACCCCCACAGCCAGCAAGATATCCAGATCCAGGACACACAGCAGTCCACCATCGACCCCAAGGAGGGAAAGACCCTTAACTGTAGGGTCGAGTATGAGAAAACCGACAGATCAAAGAAGTCCAGACCCTGCCTGTATGATCCGTCTCAGACCTGCTTCACAGAGTACACCCAGTCCCACGCTTCCTGGCTCTGTGCCAAACCCTTCAAGGTGATCTGCATTTTCATTTCTTTCTTAAGCATTGATTACAAGCTGGTTCAAAAGGTGTGTCCGGACTACAACTTCCAAAGTGAGCGCCCTTATTTCGTATAAGTAAATGAGACTCAAATGAATTGACAAAAAAGAGACAATGGTAAAGAAAACAGTGATGAGTATGATGATAATGATGAAGATAATACTCATATTGATTTTAATGAAAAAGCAGGGGACAGTTTTTTTTGCCTCTGAACTGCTGTGAATTGTGGATTTAAATCATGTTTAATCGGAGTTATGAATGATTAGGATATGGCTGATTCTCTGATATATTTTCCAACTTTGTATTTGTTAACCGCTGTTTGTCTTTTTTCTTTTCTGTAAATAATGTACTAAACTTCATGAGACTTATTGTTTTTAGATATATGTTTCTCCGTGTTATTACTTTCTGCAGTTGGAGAATTCAGTTAAAAACAGCTGGAATCTGTATCGTGTCCTCCGAGTACAGAGTGAGCCTCTTAGGCAGCTGTGCTGTGCCATTACTGTGTGGCAGATGTAATGCTATGGTAGACTGACTGTTAATCATTCTCAGCTCTACATTGCAAACCATGGCTATAAGAGAGTTATATGTATGAGAAATGCTATGCTGGATATGCATACAATATACTGTATGAACAAGCACATTAAAATCTCTTTAACTGTCTGACTTTCACCGGGTGGATGTTTTCATTCAGAGCTTGAAGCACGATTTCAGGGCGCAAGCTGTGCAGGGTAGTCATGTTATCTGACTCTGCAAGGACATTGTTATGAATTAAGTCACATTTTCTTCTGATAAGGATTTCATACTCAAGCCTTAGAGATGATATGCACTATTCATTTTCTAAAATGTATTGGAAGAGAAGTTTGTTATGGATTGGATTTTAACATGAAAACCCGCCATGAAACATTCTTAAGATGCTAATGTTTCTCCTCTTTTCAGGGAGTTAATATTTACAATAAAACAATCCAATGGAAGAAGCGGAAATTAATTCTAATGATATATATATATACATACCTTGAAACTGGAAAAACAAATATTGTATTGGAAGTAAGATGAGTGACATTTTTTGTTTATTTGATTGTCCATCCATCATCTACCGCTTCTCCGGGGATCGGTTCGCGGGGGCAGCTTGAGAAACCCAGACGTCCCTGTTCCCAGCCACTTCCTCCAGCTCTTCCGGGGGGACCCCGAGGCGTTCCCAGGCCAGCCGAGAGACGTCATCTCTCCCACGTGTCCTGGGTCTTCCCCGGGGCCTCCTCCCTGATTGTAAATAAAGAAAGTTATACATACTTGAGTGAACATTTCTAAGTCGTTCGTAAACATCCAGGGGGCTTTATTGCAATTGCTGACCACCGTTTTACTGTTGACAGTATTATATCTGAGTTACTGAACAATATTTATCTTATCAGGGCATTAAATTGTTTTGTTTTTTAAATATGAAATTATAAGAAAATGATCCAGGGATGTGTTTCCACCACAAAACAATCATTTCAACATCCAGATCAAGAGTCAAAATGGCAAGCAGGAACCAAATCCTCTGTTATTTAACTTATTTTCACAGCCTACCTTTTCTTCTCTGAGGACAGAGTCATCTACTCTCCACAGCTTTGATCTTGACGATATTAGTACTCAGAATTTCATTAGTAAACACGCACTCAATACAAATTTAATCCACATCTTACTATGGCTCAATAAGAAGTCCAAGGAGGTCTTGGATTGATTATTAGTCAAGTTGCTGCTCTGAGACAAACATTGATGCTGTTCCTCTATTTGTTACACAGAATGTCTGTGGAGATTTAGCAAGGAATCCCCAGCCAAGTTTCTGTGGATGGATATTTGCTGTCTCTCTGTTTAGTATGAGTGTACAGTCATATTGGAAAAGCAGCATGTTCCCATGGTTGATTTTTTTCCAACATGTTAGAGGACACAAACACTTAATCTGTCTTGAAAAAATGCCTTTTCAAGAAAGCCTACATACTAAAATGACAAAAGAATCTAAGTAATCTATTCATTGTCGTAATTTGAACTCTATATATATATATACATATACATACACACATATATATATACATACACACACATATATATATATACATATACATACACACACACATATATATATATATACATACACACACACACACATATATATATACATATACATACACACACACACACATATATATATACATATACATACACACACACACACATATATATATATATATACATATACATATATTGTTCAAATTACGACTATATATATATATATGACAATAGGCTTGTCATATATATATACACATTATGTTATATGTTATATTTGAATTTCCCCCATTGGGGGATGAATAAAGTATTGTTCTATTATTTCTATTCTATATCAAATAAAAAAAACGTTACACTGACATGGAATAAGTAGATGCACATCCACATATACATACACGCCATAAAACCCAGAAATAAAGTGTTCCCTTTAGAAAGTGACTGTTGTATTTCCACATTTAATAGCTACCTGTTGGCTTTGGCTTTCTGTTTGGGGTTTAAATGTGTGCTGTCAGCATGCCAAAATCTAAAGAGCTCCCTTCTTTTTATTGCCCATGAATGTCTGGGAGCCTGGCAGTGGATTTAAAAAGATCTCCAATATTATCTGAATGATAGCCAATTTGATTGGGAGTCCTTGTCCAGGACTGACACGAATGAACTCCAGATTCCCATCCCAAGATCTGCATGTGAGTACTTCAGCTGTTAGGAGTCAAAGTGCTGTCTCTATATTTAGCAAGATGTGACACAAATTTGACCTGCATGGCAGGTATGCCAATAAAAAGCATTTACTGTCCAAAAAGAGCAATAAAGCAAAAAAACAGGAAAAACTGTGGATTTTGGAACAATGTGCTTTGAACAGATCAATAACACATACAGTCTACACTAACAGCATATATGTTTTGAACAAAACCAAGGTATATATTTTCAGTAGAGGGTCATCATACCAGTTGTGAAGTATGGTGATGGAAATATTATAGTTTGAACTTACTCATGGCCGCAGGAAGTGGTCAGCTTGCAGTTACTGAGAATGACTGGGGGTAATGTGAGGGCATCTGTTTGAAACATGAGGTTGAAGTGGAGGTGGCTCTTTGATTCTGAGGACCCTATGACAAATTCATCAAGTATGGCTTAAAAAGGAGAAATCACGGATTGTTGAATAGGCTTGTCAAAGCCCAGAATTAAACCCCACTGAAATCCTGTGGAGGGATATGTAACAAGCAGTACATATAATAATCTTTCAAACATTGTAAAACTAAAAGAATTTCAAATGGAAAAGTGGTGAAAAACTTCAACAAGTTGATTTTAGAGGCCGGTAAACAATTATACAAAAAGCCCACAAGATGCTGTATCATCTAATGGAGGCAGAACTAATTTCACAGAGCAAGACTGTACTTACTTATCTCCGTTTTCAAATCTATTAGTTTCTCCCCATGAGCTGTCACCTTACCGTGGTGGGGGGGTTTGCATGCCCCAATGAGTCTGGGAGCTATGTTGTCTGGGGCTTTAAGCCCTTGGTAGGGTCACCCATGGCAAACAGATCCTAGATGAGGGACCAGATAAAGAACAGCTCATAAAAACCCCTATGATGATGAAGAAAATTGGACACTGTGTTCCTTCGCCCGGACGCGTGTCACCGGGGCCTCCCCCTGGAGCCAGGCCCAGGGGTGGGGCCCGCCGGCGAGCGCCTGGTGGCCGGGTCTGTGCCCGTGGGGCTCGGTCGGGCACAGCCCGAAGAAACGACACGGGTCCCCCTTCCGACAGGCTCACCACCCGTGGGAGGGGCCATGGGGGTCGGGTGCAGTGTGAGCTGGGCGGCAGCCGAAGGCAGGGACCTTGGCGGTCTGATCCTCGGCTACTGAAGCTGGCTCTTGGGACGTGGAACGTCACCTCTCTGCTGGGGAAGGAGCCTGAGCTGGTGCGCGAGGCTGAGCGGTTCCGGCTAGATATAGTTTGACTCACCTCGACGCATGGCTTGGGCTCTGGAACCAGCCTCCTCGAGAGGGGTTGGACTCTCTTCCACTCTGGAGTTGCCTGCAGTGAGAGGCGTAGAGCAGGTGTGGGCATACTTATTGCCCCCCGGCTGTGCGCCTGTACATTGGGGTTCACCCCGGTAGACGCGAGGGTAGCCTCCCTCCGCCTTAGGGTGGGGGGACGTGTCCTGACTGTTGTTTGTGCTTATGCACCGAACGGCAGTTCAGAGTACCCACCCTTTTTGGAGTCCCTGGAGGAGGCACTAGTGAGTGCTCCTCCGGGAGACTCCCTCGTCCTGCTGGGGGACTTCAATGCTCACGTGGGCAATGACAGTGAGACCTGGAGGGGAGTGTTTGGGAGTAACGCCCCCCCCGATCTGAATCAGAGTGGTGTTTTGTTGTTGGACTTCTGTGCTCGTCACGGATTGTCCATAACGAACACCATGTTCAGGCATAAGGGTGTCCATATGTGCACTTGGCACCAGGACACCCTAGGCCGCAGCTCGATGATCGACTTTGTGGCCGTATGTCCTGGACACTCGGGTGAAGAGAGGGGCGGAGCTGTCAACTGATCACCACCTGGTGGTGAGTTGGCTCCGCTGGTGGGGGAGGAAGCCGGTCAGACCTGGCAGGCCCAAACGTATTGTGAGGGTCTGTTGGGAACGACTGGCGGAATCCCCTGTAAGGAGGAGTTTCAACTCCCACCTCCGGCAGAGCTTCAACCATGTCCTGGGGGAGGTGGGGGACATTGAGCCCGAATGGGCCATGTTCCGTGCCTCCATTGTTGAGGCGACCGACCGGAGCTGTGGCCATAAGGTGGTCGTGCATCCCTTGACATATTTATCATTTTGGTACGTCTTGCTGATCGTAGACAAGTGGATAAACTAGGACACATTATTGAAAACTGTCCAAATATTTCTCAAAGAATTACCCGATTTCACGAATAAAAAGACATTTAAAGATTGAAGGTATATAAGTGCTGCTTGTGCTCTCTTTTGAATTTCCCCCATAGGAGGATGAATAAAGTATTTTTCTATTCTATTCTGACCATCCCCATTATGCAACTGAGTGTTTTATACGAATATGAATACCTTTATTCATCCCACAGTTGGGAATTTGTTATGTTACAGCAGCAGCAGCAATAGATTAAAAAATTAATAATAAAAAAATAGTAAAGGAATTAAAATAACAGTATAAACACTATAAACAATAAACAATATAGGACATATATGCACAAGTATAGTATATTAACTGACCTACTATAAGACTGACTTTGAATGAACAGTCACTGATTTGGCACTTCCCTAGAATACAGTGACACATTGTTTATTCTCCCTTAGTCAAAAAAAAAGGGGGAGTCGGTGACAGAGCTGGATGAGTGTCAATGAGGAGTACCAATGGTTCTACAAAGACAGAAAACAACATTACAATGTTTTGTCCAAAGTGAAATACAAACAGAAATGTTGCCTTACAATCACAACACATACCACATCAAAGTAGACAATTCAAAACAATATCTAGTCAAGCTTCACATTAACTTCATAATAAACAAGTTAAATCAAATGAACTATTAAACTTACTATTAACATATTAGCAGTTAGTACATAAACATGATCCTCATCAATAAATGAAACAGGACTCACATTGAAATAACTCCAACAGACACATGGCACACCTCACCAAACATTTCCAGTCAGGTGTGTTTGGGGACAAAGAGAGGAAATCCCGCCCTTCCAGGTCTGTATTTAAAGGGTAGGCAATGATTGACAGGTAGATTGTCTCACTTGTACCACCTTGTGGAGTGGAGGGGAAATGAACTTGTAGTTCTTTGGAAAGTTTCTAGTTGTAGTTTCTAACAGCCGCCCCCGGATTTGTGCAGCAAATACGTTATGTGGTTTCTTCTTCAGTGATTTCAGGGAGTGGGATTAATCTGGAGACAGGGCGTATGTATTCTCGACCTTGAATGGTGATTTTAGCACTGCGAACCTTTCCATCTTTTCCGGGGTAGGTTTCGGTTATCTTTCCGATAGGCCAGGATGTTCGAGGTAGCTGGGGGTCAACCAACATCACAACCTGGCATAAATCCAAATTCTCCTTGTCAGTTTTCCATTTCTGTCTGACTTGAAGAGTTGGAAGGTAGAATCGGATGAAAGCTGACCAGAATTTGTCAGCCAAGATTTGACTGTGATGCCATCTTCTCTTACCAAGAAGTTCACTGGGACAGTAGATTGCTTGGGGAAGAGAGGAATCAGGCCGCCCCATCAATAACATATTTGGTGTGACTGGATCAAGGTCAGCAGGGTTAGAGGAAATGTATGCAAGGGGTTTCGAGTTCAGAAGGCCCTCTACTTCAATAAGGGTTGTATGTAGGACTGTCTCAGTTGTTTGTTGGTTTCCCAGTACAACACGGAGGGCCATTTTTATTGATTTGATTTCTCGTTCCCAGCTTCCACCGAAATGGGGGGCAGATGGAGGATTGAATTGGAAGTTGACTTGTGCACAAGCCAATTGCTGCTTTAATTCTGGGGTCATAGCTTGGAATGCACTTCGCAGTTCTGCCTCTCCTGCTTTGAAATTAGTCCCACAGTCCGAAATTAGTTCCAAAGGTTTGCCTCTACGTGAGACAAATCTTCTGAAGGCCATCAAAAATGTATCTGCATCCATGCTGTCAAGTAGCTCAAGATGAATGCAGCGTGTTGTTAAGCATTTAAAGAGAATGCCCCACCTTTTCTCTGTGCGCCGGCCAACTTTAACCGTGAAAGGCCCAAAGCAGTCCACGCCTGTGGACCAGAAGGGGGGTTTTAACAGCCTAAGACGGGCCGGAGGAAGGTCTGCCATTTTCGGAATGACTGGGTTGGCTCTCCATCTCTGACAGTCTCGACACTGGTGCTGATGTTGACGGATGGCTTGGCGACCACATAAGATCCAGTACTTGCGTCTCACCTCACCTAGGAGACGCTCATGACCTGGGTGGTACAGTTTGTTGTCATAATACTTGATAATGAGTTTTGTTATGGGATGTTTAGGATCTAAGATAAGTGGATGGAGGGTGTCATGATCGAGGGACTCTTCGAAGTCGACCTCCCACTAATGAGACCGAG
Organism: Odontesthes bonariensis; assembly: GCF_027942865.1. Classification (NCBI taxonomy): domain Eukaryota; kingdom Metazoa; phylum Chordata; class Actinopteri; order Atheriniformes; family Atherinopsidae; genus Odontesthes; species Odontesthes bonariensis. The sequence goes on from NC_134508.1 coordinate 29,202,919, forward strand.
ATTGGGGTCGTATTCAGGAGAAAGAGGGAGTAGTTTGCTATTCCTGGGAATAGATTTGTTGTTTCTAAGGGCATTGTACTCCTCAGGAAAACACTCAGATTGTGCTCTTTGCAAAAGATACTTCTCTGAGTTGATGTAGCATTGGGCTAAGTTTGATTGTTGACCTTGAGTCGCCCCGTAAAGCACCTCCTTTGTTCCCTCCATCAGATCATCCCAGTTGCTGTATTTATTTAGATCAGGGAGTTTGTATTAAACATCACTGTGCCACAGAACATTGATTTTCTGAGTTCCTCAACAGGTTCTTGTTCAACGGACGCACCTGGGTTGGTTGGCCAGCAGTCAGGGTTCAACAGAAGGAATGGGGGGCCTCGGTTCCATCTGTTTGGCTGAGAAAGCTCAAGGAGGGTTTTACCCCGGGTTACATCATCAGCCGGATTACGCTTTGAATCCACGTATCGCCAGCTCATTGTGTCAGTCAGTGTCTGAATCTCAGCTATTCTTGTGCCAACAAATACCTTATAGCGGCACGAGTCAGATGTGAGCCATGACAGAACTGTTGTGGAATCTGTCCAAAGGGTCACTGACTGCAGTGGAATAGTAAGCTCAGAACTGAGGAGGTTACCCAGCTGTGCACCTGACAAAGCTGCACACAATTCTAGGCGGGGTATGGATAGCTGTCGTTTAGGGGCTACACGAGATCTGGCCATAATGAAGCTGACATGGATGTGGTGGTGCTGATCTACAGTCTGGAGGTAGGCAACGGCACCATAAACACGCTCCGATGCATCACAGAAGATGTGCATGTGGGAAGTTGAGGTAGCTGCATTGACAGAGGGGGTTAAATAACAGCGAGGAAAGTGGATGTCAGGGACGTTTTGCAGTTCCATTTTCCATGCTTGCCATTTCTCCAACAAGCTCTCAGTTTTGATTATGGTATCCCATCCTCTTTCCTGCTTCCATAGATCCTGCACTATCATCTTTGCACGAGCTGTAGAGGTTTCTCATTGTAGGCTCATGGTAAGTGATGGACCGGTTTTTGTAGCCCAGCATATCTGTGCCACAGTTCCAGCTCTTTGGGGTCTCCATTCTCTGAGAGCCACAGTTCAGTTGTCTTGGACTTTGCATCTGGTGGGAGATAGTGTATTACAGCAGGATTATTGCTAGCCCATTGTCTGATGTCAAATCCACCACCAGCAAGAAGGGGTCTCATTTTGTCAATGAGGGACTTGGCCTCATGAGAGGAAGGGAAGCTTTGGAGGCAATTATCAACATAAAAGCAATGTTGGACAGATTGGAGGACATCCTCATTACTTCCAGAGTGATCTTGGACATGTTTGTGAATTGCATAGGTGGCACAGCACGGGCTACATGTCGTTCCAAATGGTAAGACTTGCCATTCATAAACAGTGGGTTCCTGGTCCAGTTGCATCCCTCTCCATATAAAGCGCAGTAGAGGTTTGTCCTCATTCAGAAGGCGTACCTGATGGAACATCGCTTTAATATCTCCACAGATGGCAATAGCATGTTGGCGAAATCTGAGAAGGACTCCTAAGAGAGAAGGCCCCAATGTTGGGCCAGGCAGAAGATATTTGTTCAGATTTTGGCCCATGTATTCAAAAGAGCAGTCAAATACAACTCTGTGCTTGTTGTTGTGTTCAACAATGTGATGTGGGAAATACCAGTGTTCATGTGATTGATCTACCTGGTCGCTGGGGATCCTTTGAATATAGCCAGACTGCACAAGTTTATTCAGCTCTTCTTGGTATTTCTTTGCCAGTGTGGGATCTTTGGACAGACGTCTTTCTGTAGCACAGAGACGGGGCAAGGCAGCTTCCTTGGGAGCTTTAAGGAGAGGAGTGTTGGGAGCTCTTAGCAGGGGAGTGGCATAGCGCATTACACCATCTATCTCTACTCGTACGGTTTTGGAATGGAGTAGATCAAGGGCTAGATTGTCTTGTTTTGACCGTGTAGCTGTTTTCTCATTTACATAGGGCAAGGTGTCAATCTGCCAGAGCCTCTCTACACTCCTGAGCAGTTCACTTTTGAAACAGGTAAGAGCGAAGGACAGAGTGTGATGATGAGTTTGGACTAAACTGGCCGGTCCCTGCAGAGCCCATCCTAGCCTGGTATGTACAGCCAATAGGCCACCAGGGGGCCCTATGAGAATTGGCTCTATGGCTGTAATAAGATGAGCATAGTCTGAACCAATGAGTACAAGAGGGCATGCATGTTCAACAA